>NC_059389.1:21390263-21700657 GCF_019703515.2 Myxocyprinus asiaticus | reverse complement strand
ATTCAACCTATGGCTTACTTATTGATGTCTTTGTATATTAAGGTGGGAAAGGACAAAGAATTTTAACATCGAATAAATTACAGACATATACAAATATATTTTTCTTCATATGCTTTCACATTAAACGATTGAATATGTTTTCACATGTGAGCATCTTTATGCTTTATGCATCTTTTTGCAAATTTGTCTAAATTCCTTTTTTTTTTTCGGTCCTGTACTTATATGTGCAAGTGTGCAATAAAATGTTCCAAAAATATTCTCCACAATGTCTCTTTTCATGTTTCTTCCTATTGCTTGTCTTGTCGTTTTTCTGCTGAGATTTAAAAATCTCTATCTTTCTCTTGTGCTTCAATTTTAGGGTCTTCCCCAAACACGACAAAGACAAATACGGACCTGCAGTGTAAGCATTTTCTACTCTTCTCACTCCATTTCACTAAGGAACCCCCTTTTTAATGGCAATTATATTCATTCCACATTCCAACACACACTTTGTGCCTCTTTTTTTCTAGTTACTATCCCAAGGTTCACGGCTTCATCCACACCCCAGAACTCTCTCTTTTGGAAGAATCGGAGGGGTCGGTGCATGGCAAACCATCCCTGCGCAGAATCAAGGGCCGAATTCACCGCAGCAAAAGCCTGGACAGCATCGACCTACTGGACTCAAACGTGAGTTAAAGGCTGCATCCACTGCAGCAATGCCTCCATGTGTGGTGGAGTGGGGGTGGGGAGTGTGTGTATTTGTGTGTGTGTATACAAATTAGATTGCACCCTTTGATGGTGTGTGTTAGGACTCCATGTGCATGTACATAAATGTGTTTACTGAAAGCGATGCCATTGGTGTGTATATGTGCATGTACAGTATGTTTGTTTAAAAAAATGCACATTTACCAGTATGTCTGCATGAGTGCTCAAGGGGATTTCTGCAAGAGTGAACATGCACAGTTGTATAAATCCATTTATTCTCAATTATTCCAGAAATTATTAATAAACTCACATCTGGAGTCAATTTATAAGTATCCCAAAACACATATCTGGTGTAAACGGATGTGGAAGGAGTTTTTTTAAAGGAAGAGTTCATCCAAAAATGACATTCTGTCATCCTTTACTCACCCTCATGTCATTTCAAACCCATATGATTTTTTTTCTTTTTCGTGGAATGCAAAAGCAGATATTTAGAAGAATGTAAAAGCTGCTCTTTTTGATCCTAGATAAGCGGATGGGGACTGCGGACATTCAGCTCTAAAAATGACAAATACATTTTTGTATAAATCCATTTTTTAAATCAATATATATAAATTAGTGTTGTCAGTTGATTACAATTTTGAATGGTGATTAATCGCAAATTTATTTTGTAGTTAACGCGATTAATCGCATATTTGGAGAGTGCTGAAATTTGACACTATATATACATATTTTCCTGTCAAAATGCATTTATTTCCATCTTAGGAAAGAAAACAAAACAATATGTAACAATATAAGGATTTATTAACATTTTCAAAACAAAGTCTTCCACAGTATAAAGATAGAAATGCACTAAAATAGCACCAATTCAAGTAACAGTGATGTTTCCTAAATTCTAATTGGGAGGTTGACTAAATGAAAGAACTAGTCCCCACATAGGTTGCTTTTTCATTGTAATGGGCATTAAATCCCTTAAACTTAAATCCTCCACAATCCTCTGGCAGACTGTGGCTATCCGCTTTCCTACAGCAAATGTGAGGCCGCATTCATGATTCACGTCAGGGTGTCGGTTCCAGCGCAGCTTTGAACTCCACATGAAAAGCGCTTGCAGACAAAAATGTTTGTACATCATTTGTTTTGTATATCAAATAGCGTTAAGAGGTCCTTTCACCATCATTTTAGCATTGACACTGAATCATTGCTGTGTGTGTTTGTGGTGTATACATCAGTGTAATGACTCCGGGTGGACACATTACAAAGGTTCCGCCCTTCCAGCATGTGTTTTTGCTGTATTAACGGTTAATGCGTTAATCGCAATTAAGAAAAATGTACGCATTAAACTTTTTAAAATTGCACGAGTTAACGTGTTAATTCTAACAGCTTTAATATAAATATATATATTCCATAAACAGTATATGCACTATATTCTAGTCTTCTGAAGGCCAGCTGTAGCTTTGTGTGTGTAACATACCACATTTTAAGTAATCCCAATCGTCCGATCTGGTGCAATGTGTCTTGAGTTTTGATTATGCACAAATGCAAATTAGATTTTAGCGCGATGACCGAGGGGAAGATTTTCAGTGAATAATGACTTAAATTTCAGTCTGTTCCTCACACAAAACTTTTGTACGGCTTCAGAAAACTTGGAATGTAGCGCACAAGTCATTTGGACTTTTCTTATTGTTCTTGTATTTTTGAAGCTCGACAGCCTCGGTCCACATTCACTTCTAAAGTATGGAAAAGAGCAGCTTCGACATGCTGTTAAACATCTCCTTTGTGTTTTATGGAAGACAAAAAAATATGCGTTTCACATGAGATGAGGTTAAGGAATCAGAGTTTTCATTTTTGTGTGAACTTGCCGTGTATTCAGCACAACTCCCTTCCAACAAATCTCAACATCTAATATTCCTTCTAAAATTACATTTCCTACCATGAGGCCCCGTGAATGTTGCAAGAGGCTGTCATGTTCGCCTTGTGCACACTGTCTGAATGCCTCATAGATACTTCATAGGGTCATACTTAATGCAACACCCTGGTGAATCCGATCCAGTTCTGGGATGCGCCGGCGTGTGTTCTGTTTGTCTAGGAAACACCTGGGATTTGAATTTGCCAGGATGTGTCTCACAAATTGCCTTGCCTCCTCTGGGAAAACACACTCTAACATGATTATTATTCTAATGAGCTCTGAGTGGGATTTCCATGAGATGCCACAGTGTAAAAAAATCCAGACACTTGTTTGAGTTCCTGTATGGTTCAATTGTTGTTGTTTTAATAGCAGTCCGTAATACAAATGCTCCATGGTTCATTCAGTCTAAATAGAACCAGTCTATTTTAGAAATAGACTATATGGCTTAAACTATATGGATACATGAGCACCACACCCATTTTTGGGGGAGTTTTTAAAGCGTAGTTTGTATTTGAAGCACAGTTTACAATGATTACCAGGAGAGCTGCTCATTGTCAGATTTACATAATCTCAACATGCAATGTAGTTATTAATTTTCCACAATATTCCCAGATGAGTTTGCGATTTCTTTCAAATCAGTTGGTTAGAAAGTAATAGAAGGAAATGGCCATCACTCAAATAGTATAAAACTAGGTAATTGCATAGTTAATCATGGTAAATGGTAATGGTAAATGGTCTGCACTTATATAGCGCCTTTTTTAACCTTAGCGGTTCCAAAGCAGCTTTACACTGTGTCTCATTCACCCATTCACACACACACTCACACAACAAACTAATCATGGATGTCTTATTATTATTATATCGAAATAAGGCCACGTGCTTGAATGCTGCCTTTTTGGGGTCTATGTAGACATTAAGTATCATTAATGTCCAACACAAACATTTTAATGTTACACATGACTAACTGAACCAAAACAGATACAAATGATAAATATGAGTATGTAATGCATTATCTTAAGTTTACTAAGCAAATAAAAACTATAAACTAAGATAATTTCTAGCAGCGTGTATGTTAACATCCTGTTGTTTAAGTCACTTGTAGGTTTTGAAAAACATCCTTAAAGGTTTCTTTCCTCATGTACTCCCTAAGAAATTAATTGCAATTTTGATCATATGTGTAAAATCATGATCACTCACAAGAGATAAAGACCCCAGGCACATCAGTAACCTAATAAAAAAAGTTTTTTTTTTTTTATTCTACATGGAGAGGTCCCCTCCTGGGGGCAGCCATGTTAGAATCACATGACCAGCCGACTACTCGCTTAATCTCAGTAACCAGCCTGTTATTGAACACTTTTTCTCATGGATTAAATGAATCATGCCTGACTGTGAATTGTGAATTTTTACATGACATCTGTATCTAAAATCTATTGCGTCTGAATGATGCTGCATCCAGGCCACTGTCCATTTTATTGAACTGAAAACACGCATTCAACAAATCTTTGCATCATTGCTCAGAAATGTTCACTGAAGTCTCCACATTTTTCACATAGATACATTTAGTAGAATATACTGTAGATGTAGGTCAGTGTTGTTGTGTATTATTATGTATTGCTATATTGGTGCATATAAATGAATATAATTAAATATAATTCTTTCTAAACTAGATCTTTATTGATTGAGTTCTTACATTAAACACTGAATCTGCTTGGCAACAATGGCTGTTGGGTTAATCTGATTGAAAAAAATTTCATTAATAATTTAAGATATTTCAGAGCTAATACATATATATTAAAAAAATTATTCAATATTGTCAAAAGGAAAAAATATATTATATATTAAATACACACACACACACACACACACACACACACACACACACATATATATATATATATATATATATATATATATATATATATATATATATATATATATATATATATATATATATATATATATAGGGAGGGAGAGAGAGAGAGAGAGAGAGAGAGAGAGAGAGAGAGAGAGTATATACATATAGTTCCACTCCTGAACATTTAACAAGCTAAAGGAGGCAGGGCTAGTTCAGTGCCAAATGACTGAGCAAATGTGCATTTCAACAAAGCTTCGTCCACAAAGGCTGTCAGCCTTAGTGAAGTGAGTTAGCACCGGTTCATTAAAGCCCTTTAAAACTCAGCTGCTCTGCCTGTGCTTAAAACATCTCACCTCTCCAAGACATCTCAGTGAAATAAGCAGGTTCCACTGTCCAGGCCCCTGGACTTTAATACTCTACATATTTCTCCCTTAACAGAACACATACATACACATACAGTACACGTACACAGACTGGAGAAACTTGCTGACTGCAGCCGAATGCCAAACGCAGCTGATGAGAGTAACGTTCCGGCACACAGTGAGTGATGATGCCGCAGCAACACTTGAGTGAAGACCTTTCTTCTTCTGCCACTTGCTCTTTGTTCTCACAGAGGGATATAAGGAAGACACATAGAGAATCACCCACTGCAGAGGGTATAGGGGGTTTAACACTCATGCTAATAAATATATATAAACAAACTAGATTATATTTTTGGAAGAAAATGCGAGTGGTTCTTCCATAACTCGTCACAATGCAAAAGTATTGTGGGTGGTTGCTGGGGTGTTATGGGTGGTTGCTAGTTGTTTGCGTACTGGCCCAAGTCAAAAGACCCAGCCCCAAGTCTGTATGATATTCTGGTCTCAAAATATGACTTGAAGTCAATTGTTTTTTTATTGTCCGCCAGAATAATTTTTTGATCGCTTGGAAAAGTAATAGCACACCTTTGCTCAATAAGCTCATCTATTTGGGGTATCATTCATGTCTGTAGCATGAGAATTATGTGCTGAAGTTTTATACTCAGGGTTAGGGATTTAGAACAAATAAACAACAATAAGAGTGCAACTCACAGTGCATTTTAATAGCAATAGAACAGTGATAGACTTAGAAAGTCACTAATGAGACAATAGAAACGTATACAGTAAAAGAGCACTTTGTATGTACTGTATATGATATAGTACCAGTGTTGGGTAATGACTATAGATCCTCTTTGTTCAAAGACTTGTTCAGGGCACACAACCTTCAGCAGTCACCGAAACGCAAACAGATGTACATAATAACATAATTTATGTTTTAAATGAATTCAACATAAATAATATTATTTTAGAAATATGTGTATCCTTAGTAATGTACTTAAAAATAATTAAATTAATTGAAAGTCAGTAACTGTAATCTGATTAAAAAAATTAAAATGTAATGCATAACATTATTTTTTATTTTTTTAATTATAGTCTGGTGTAAAAAATTACTTTGTAATCGGAATTACACCAAACACTGTACATACATACTTCAAACAATAGTGGTTATAAATGATAAAAATTGGCAATATTGTCACCCAAATTCATTATGTTTTATTATCCTGTTCCGAATATGTAATTTAGATGTTTGTTACTTTACAAAATCATAAAATACTGTGATCAAACCAGTTGAAGTAAAATCAAGTAGAAATCCTGTTAATTTTCTCCATAAGCGAATAAATTTTTAACAGTAACTTTCAAACCTTTAAAGACAGGCCTACCGTGACCTCCAAGTTTGTTAACAATTGTATGTGCCTCGGTTGAATTAGTCTGCATTATTTCAACTTCATTTTTTAGAAATAATGTTTAATAGCAGATTTCCTGTTGAAGAACTACACCACCCATAATCCTGAAGAGAAAAGATCCACCAATCAGAGAATCGCAGCCAACAAAGTGCGCCAAAAAGCTCTGCAGTGACCGCCCACTCCCCTGACATATTGTGAATGACGCAATCGAGTTGCTCTCCCTACACTCTCAAACTAATTATATATTTGTAAATATCTAAATATTTAACAATAAAATCAATATATATTGTTTATGCAATATATTTACAACAACTTTAATACAATATTTTATATTATAAATAGTTTTAAAATCAATTACATCATTTGCAATGATTCATATGAATGTAGTTCATTCCTTCATTTAAGACGTTAAGTATGTACACAGTCATGTACCTTTTGTCTTTTTGTCCGATTTTCATAAACTTTTTTGCTTTTTTCAAAGTTTGTAATGCCGTGATTTACCTCGGAGCTGGTTGGTTTGGTTCATGGCTTGGAACTCTTTAAAGAAGATTTTTATGAAATCCCTATTGAATAAATGAATGGGAAAAATACTCCTGGATCCAAGATGGCTGATAAAGTGGATGGGCACTGTTGCGATATATTTCAGGTTACCATTATTTACAGTGTAGTTTACAGACCATTTAGTAGCTCAGTTGCAAAAATTGCATAATACCTGCATCAGTGCATGAAAACATGATATTGTGCTACAGCAGTCCAGACTGAAGCATTTGAAGCATTGTTTTTATGACACTTTGATTTTTATTTATGCATGTGCATGTGTTATCTGTGTTATTGGTCTGGGTTATAAAATTGGAGTGTTTGAAGTCAGAGCGTTTGGCAGAGTGCCCACTCCTGCTATCATCTGTGTTGGCGAGAGCCACTCTCTCTCTCTCGCTCACGTAGAGCATGAATCAGTTGTTAGTGCATAGGTTGCAGAAAAATGCATGGCAGAAAGAGAGAAAGAGAGAGGGCAATGGAGAAATGCAGCACTGTGAAATGCATCATAGAGTTTTGGTCAAGCAAGACCCTCTCTCTCTCTCTTTCAATCTTTCTCTCCATCCATCTTTTCATCTTTCCAACATTCTCCTTGCTCTCCTTTTTGCTGATATCAGCTCTCCGCCTCTCATCTCCATTCAATCACTCCATTCATTTTTTTCGTTTCACCTTGAAAGTCAATATTAAAGGCACGGGAGCAGAAATTATAATAAGACATAAATTGATATTGCTATCCTTCGCTGCACTTCGGTAATCCCTGCGAGGCTTTCAATGTTTTTTTTTTAGGATAAGTGTGAAAGACATTACCATTTTTCCAATGCTTATTCATTCATCCCGTTTCAATGTGAACAAAATATATTATTGGCCTTTCTTGGTAATTGGTTATCTTTGCTCAAAAGGAATAGTTTGCCCAAAAATAAAAATGTGGTTTTTATTTACTCATATTCATGTCGTTCCAAACCTGTATGACTTTTAGAGGTCTTCACGGGAATTAAGTTGAAGCCCAAACCCGATCTGAGATTGTGATCCGACCTAGCCAGTACCAACATGAACACGAAATTGCTTGCTCCCTTTTTAGACATTTGTTGCAATAGAATTTTTTTATGCATCATAGGCAATATTCATAACAGTATATAATCAGTAAACATACTTGAAGTTATAATTGGAAAAACTGACTTGAGCCAGGCCCGAGCCCCACCAGTACCTCAATGGTGTGACAAAGTATACAAAAATCATACAAAAAACATAAAAAAAAAAAAAAAAAAAGTCATTTCACATATTGCCCTCTGCTGTTACCCTCAAATCAAACATTTTGTAATTATATACATCGCATCAGGTTTGAACTGAATTACATCAAACAGCATTGGGCAAGTGCAAGATTTGGGCAAGATTTTTAGTTATGGCAACTTAAATGTAGCCTCACACAAAGCTATTGAATGGCTTCAGATGACTTTGAATATAGCACACAAGTTGTATGGATTATATTTGTGGTGCTTTTTTGTAATTTGGAGTTTGACAGCTTCCGTTACATGGAAAAGAGTGACTAGGACATTCTTCAAAAACGCACCTTTTTTTTCTATTCAAGACATCATGAAGGTGAATAAATGAGGACAGAATTTGTACCTTTAAATTGTGCCTGCACGTTGCTACATTCATAACCTCAGGATATGATTACAAAGGGACACGTATACAATATATTTTTCATGCAGCCTTTTTTAGGCTTTCTCAGCTGTTCTGCTGTGTGAAAAAGTGACACACAAAGGTGTTGTTTTGCTGTACAAATCCACATGGAGCTAGCTGCAGATGACAACAATGCTAAATCTAATCTTAACGCTAATCCAACAATTACTTACTCTACAGATTCTGAAAGGAAATTGCTTAGGCTACTATTACGGCAGTGCACACTCTTTAACCTACTGCTCACAAGTTAGCGTCTTGGTTAGCATCGTAATCAATTACATGCTATTCCATTAGCATGTTAATTTGGCCTTTATAGGTCCCAACTAAAAAAACAACCAGCAGTGACACATATTTTGGCTGCAGTCTGCTGCGAGTAGGAGCACTCCACTCGTTGCATTCGCCAAAAAAAAAAAAAAACCACCAGCGTAAGCACTTAGCGCCCTGCTCAGTGTGGTAAAAGTGCTGCAGCTGCAATTGCAACAGGGACTAGACTGCAGTTGAATTAACCAATCTGCATATTCAGAGATATTTGAGAGAGAGACAGAGAAAGAGAGAGAGAGAGAGTGAGAGAGAGAGAGAAATGGGTTGAAAGAGGTAAGACAGAATGGGGACAGAGGTGTCCTGGCACATGAGGCAGGAAGTGAGGGTTGCTGCCCTTGATTAAGGCATGTACTGTGAGGAGGGAGTATGCAGAGGGTGAAAAGAAACAAGGGTGTGGGGGGTGGGGTTTCGTACCTACAGTATATGTCATGGAGACAGGGAAAGGAGGTGAACTGGAGGGAGGGAGAACTGAGTGCAGAGTGTTTTTAACCTTTACATTGGGGGGATGTTACCTTGAGTGTTGCTAGAAGCTCCATGCTATGGCATAAGGGTCCCAGGAGCATGAGAGAGAGAGAGAGAGAGAGAGAGAGAGAGAGAGAGAGAGAGAATGGGAGGAGAACATTTTGTTCTTTGCAGCACTAGAACACTGCTGTGTGTGTGCATTAGAAAGAGCGTGTCACGTTTGGTCAGTGAAAGGTATAATGAAGTATGTATACCGTGTATTATTTGGTCATTCTACAAAACGGGTGCCATTTGTGTCCCTCCTATAAAAAACGACATTAACAATTTCTAAGTGATGGTGATTATTATATGTTAATATATGGGGCAAATTCACAAAGTTGCATCACTTTTGTGCACAATATATCAGTGTAAAAACCTGCATCTTATTCACTTACCCCATGCAATCCATTACAATTAGAACAGGGAGGAATTTATTTTCGGAAATAGTTTTGCATTCCCTCGCAATAGTTTGCATTTCTTCACAATAAGTTTTGCGTTCTTTTGAAATTATTTTGGGTTCCCTTGCAAAACCCTTTTCCATCCCTTGCAAAAATAGCCGTTGTTTTACTGCAGTAGCCATAGTTGAACTATTGTATTTGTTGTGAAACCATAGTAACAGAAATATTTACCATTGGTTTTACTACAGTAACTATAGTTACTAACTACAGTTCAACTGTGGTATTTGTTGCAAATTTATTGCAAGGTAATGCAAATGATTGCGAGGGAATACAAAACTATTGCAAAGGAATGCAAAATATTGGGAAGGAACGCAAAACTTATTACAAGGGAATGCAAACTATTGCAGAAGAAATGCAAAATATATTGCAAGGGAACACAAACTACTGTGAGGGAATGCAAAACTTTTTGCGAGGGAACACAAACTACTGCAAGGGAACACAAACCATTTTGTGAGATAACGCAAATTAATGTGAGGGAAGGAAAAACGTATTGGGAGGAAATGCAAACTATTGTGAGGGAACACATACCAATTTGTGAGGGAACGCAAACTATTGCAAGGGAATGAAAAACTTAATGCGAGGGAATGCAAACTATTGTGAGGGAAATGCAAAATGTATTGCAAGGGGACGCAAACTATTGAGAGGGAAAGAAAACCATTTTGTGAAAAAATGCGAAACATTTTGTGATAGAACGCAAAACTATTGCAAGGGAATGCAAACTATTGCATATGAACTGAAATTTTTTGTGAGTGAACACAAAACTATTGCGAGGGAACGCAAAACTATTTCTGAAAATAAATTCCCTCTCTGTCCTCTAAGGGGCTCCGTAAAATAAAGGGTGCACTCAGTAAAATTTGTGTTTATGCTGCGCTGACACCTAGTGGTGTAGATGTAGCATCACGCAAAAAGATCTCAGTTACCAATGTCCTTGTAAAAATGCCCTATTCACTGTCAGCCACATGCGTTCTACGACTGCTTTGTGATACTGTTAAGTTGTCGGCAGGCACAAGTAACGACAGGCACATGTGCAGACGGATGTGCATAGACTCGTACTGTATACATGGCTAGAAAACTGACAGACAGTCCCCCTGTACTGTACTGATGACAAAATTTGCGTAACACGCAAAGTGCACGAGACATAGCAAAAACACCTTTGTGCATAAACTAGTCTTATTATAGATTGCGGCTTATTCTCAAAACTCTTACAAAAGCTTTAAAAATCACCTTATCAAATGGAAACGACACCAGTTTCATAGACTGACCACATCTCCAATGTAATATTTCCACCCAATCAGATTTATTTGTGTGTGTGCATACTGAGAAGTGAATGTAGATCAGAAATGGTGACCCTGAATGTCCTTGAATGTGCATTTCATAGCGTGTGTTTGCTGAAAAGGTATGTTACTGGACATCTGTAATGCAAATTTATACTCCACATACAGTATGGTCTTATTCATTGTGAAAATCCATTTATTGAAATGTGTCTTTGTATATAAGTGTATAGAGTATGTGTGTTCTGGGATGTGCAGTTACATGGTGCATATTGGATGTCCATATGTTGTGTGTCTGCAGTATGTATCAAATTTATGTCTGTTTCTGGTTGCGATGTGGTTGTGCAGTGGGCTTGTGGTTTGCAGGGGCCACAGGGGCCCTGCTTAGAGCAGTCCAGCTGTGAAGTCAGACCTTGTGAGTTAAGAGAACCATGCAACCATGTGTTCCCCCTCAAGCTTTCCCATTCCTCAATATATGGTGGAGCGCTTAAAGAATTCTGTCCACACATAATGTGCAGACTCGAACTTCTAGTAACAAACCACACAGTCATGAAGGGTTTTTCAACTACAACGTGAGTTTATTGCATATTTCATATACACAAATAAGATTGAACGCCGTGAGTGAACACTTTGAATGTGAATTTGAGAATTTGTCTTTCAAAGAAGTTGCTGTAGACACTGTGTCATTTGCATTTTGTTTTGTCTTTTGCCATGGGTGAACTATTCCTTTAATTATATTATCATTGTTAGCAATATTGTTCCCACACTTTTACTCCTAAATAATGTGAACTCTTACAGTTGAGTAATTTATAAACACTTTACAGTCGAATCTGCTGTTGTGGTAGAAGACATCTTCATAGTTGAGCAAACATCTGCCAAGGACATAGATGATTCTTTCATACCAATTATATTAGCTGTGTTCAGTAATAAAATATTAAATTGAATAAAAATAATCAATTTGAAGCAACATTCCTTTTATTTTCTTTGTTAGGTGCTTGGTTAAAATGTCACTGTTCAGTTACTGTTTAAACAACACATTGCATTGTCTAACAATCCATTTCGGTTAAAAGAAAAAGGCACTGAATTGATTCTTGCTGATAAAATATAAAATGCAAGGCTTGTCCTTCAGGTTTACTGAAGCCGCTGTTTTCGCATATGTGAAGGTCATTTCCTTCCATTTATCTGTCTTTCATAAAAGGCATTCAGGAACACAACAGAAGCGATTCATCCTAAGGAGGCAGTAATACGTGAAGTGCTGTACTACAAAGTTGCAAATCACTCAGAGAAGCACAAGTAGAGAGTAAGGTGAGAGAGTAGGTAAAAGAATGGATTGAGACTGTTTTTTTCTTGATTTTTTTTTTAAGAAGAAAGAAGACAGTTATTGCACTAATAGTATTGGGTCAAGTGCTTGCGAAAGAGATGTGTCTTTAGATGTTTCTTGAAGTTGGCTAGAGAATAAACTGCTCGGGTGGAGTTTGGCAGGTCTTCCACCCCCGAGGAACAGTTTAAGTGAAAGTCCGGGAAAGTGAATTTGAGCCTCTGTGAGATGGCACCACGAGACACCGCGCACCCACTGATCGTAAGCTTCTGGAGGTCATAGATTTGAAGTTGCGAGTGTAGATATACTGTAGGTGCGCAGCGCCAGTGGTTGTTCTGTAAGCAAGCATCAATGCCTTAACTTGACACGAGCAAACATTGGCAACCAGTGCAGTTTGATGAAGAGATGTGTGATGTGCGCTCTCTTGGGCTGCTTGAAGACCAGTCGTGCCGCTGCGTTTTGGATCAATTGCAGAGGTTTGACTGTACATGCAAGAAGTCCTGCCAGAAGAGCATTGCAGTAGTCCATACTAGATATAACAAGAGCCAAGGAGTTGTGTAGCATGCTCAGATAGGAAAGGTCTGATCTTCCTAATGTTATACAGAGCAAATCTGCATGATCGGGCTGTTCTTGTGATGTGGTCTGTGAAGTTCAAGTGATTGTCAAACACAACCCCAAGATTTCTGGCTGTCCTGGATGGTGTAATTGTTGACGAGTCTGGCAAACACATTGCATACTGATTCTTGAGTACTGGGACAAAACAGGTTACAAAACTGAAACAAAACAAAAAACCGGCCGTGCTGTTTTGATGAATGACTGTCTCTGCCAGTTTACCAGAATGCCCTCTAATACACTCTGCTGTAAATCCCAGAGACGATATTGGCGTCCATGCTTGATTTATGGCTAATGGAATCATTTGGAATCCAAGCCCAGCTGGGTTACAAACCATTGACTGGTCTTTGTGGCTCAGGTGTGAATGCAAATTTTTAGATCAAATTTCCTGGTAAACATTTTAATATCTAAGGTGTATTGTTCGAAGTTCTTGTGTAGAGGATGAAATGCGTCACTAAAGCGATCTGCCCCTGATAGTTTGATTTGATGAGTAGATTTTGATGAGCGCACAGCTAAACATTTACTGTTGACCCCCCCAAACCAGCCAAGTGTTGCGTTAATTTACTCTAATGGAAGGGACTGTGCCTCCTCAGCTGAATACTGTTAAGCTCTCTTGAGAGCTATGACACAAGGCTAAGACTGAGCAATGCTTTACCGCCATATGCACTGTACGACTGTTTTTCTCTTTTTGCGGACACAAAAAGAGATATTTAAAAGAATGTTGCGATTGCTGACTTCCATACAATGCCAATAGATAGTGCCTCACTTTAAAAGTAAAATAAGCACACCAAAGTGTCATAAAATAGTCAATGTGACTTGTGCGTCATAGACCAAGTCATCTAAAGGCATGAAATCACTTTGTATAGTGAATAGACCAAAATTTAGGTTGTTATTCACTCTCAAGTCAAATCAAATCAAATCACATAATTGATCAGATCATGTATGTGCAGCCCAAATCAAATATGGACACTCACTTAACACTTTATTAGGAACACCTGTACATACTTATTTATGTGATTTATCTAATCAGGCAATTGTGTGGCAGCAGTGCAGTGCATAAAATCATGCAGATAGAGGTAAGGAGCTTCAGTGAATGTTCACATCAACCATCAGAATGGGGAAAAAATTTGATCTCAGTGATTTGGACCGTGGCATGATCGTTGGCGTCAGATGGGCTGGTTTGAGTATTTCTGTAACTGCTGATGTCTTCAAGTATTCACGCACAACAGTCTCTAGAGTTTACTTAGAATGGTGCCAAAAACAAAAAACATCCAGTGAGCGACAGTTCTGCGGATGGAAATGCCTTGTTGATGAGAGAGGTCAATGGAGAATGGCCAGACTGGTTCAAGCTGACAGAAAGGCTACAGTAACTCAGATAAACACTCTGTACAATTGTAGTGAGCAGAATAGCATCTCAGAATGCATAACATGTCGGACCTTGAGGCGAATGGGCTACAACAGCAGACCACGTCAGGCACTTTATTAGGACCAAAGTGTTCCTTATAAAGTGCTCAGTAAGTGTATGTTTCATATATGAATACATACATACACACACATATATATATATATATATATATATATATATATATATAAGTTTCGTTTGCTTAAATTATTATATTTATAATGGCATTGTTATAGCATTATTTTGACTATCGCCCACCACACTGCTCTCATAGATATTGGCAATAATTAAAATGCATATCCATTGACCACTACTACAGTAGCATGAACTACCAAAATTCTGGCATAAACACAGTGCTAAGCATGACTTTTGACAAAAATAATACTAGAATTAAAGGGATAGTTCACCCAAAAATTCAAAATCTGTCATAATTTACTTTCTTTCTTATGTCGAACACAAAAGTAGACATTTCAATAAATATCATACTATTTTCAATGCAATGGCAGTAGATAGTGACTCACTTTAAAGCTTTAAAAAGGACCCAAAAGTATCATTAAAGTAGTCTATGCAACTTGTGCACCATATTCCAAGTCTTCTGAAGGTGTACGGTAGGTTTTGGTTAAAAGCAAGCTGAAGTGTAAGTAATTTTTTTGTGAAAATCTTGATGTAATTTGTGCCCTTTACAAGCGCTATGAGAAAAGCTTGTTCATGTGGCTCGCCTGTTATCACAAGAACTTGCATTGTTTTAAAGGGATAATTCACCCAAAAATGAAAATTCTCTTATCATTTACTTGCCCAAATGTACATGACTTTCTTTCTTCTGCTGAACACAAACCACTGGAGTCATATGGATTACTTTTATGTGGCCTTTATGGGATTTTTAGAGCTTCAAAGTTCTGGTCACCATTCACTTGCATTGTAAAGACCTATGTAGCTGAGATATTCAAAAAAACTTTGTTTGTGTTCAGCAGAAGCAAGAAGGTCATACACAACTGGGATTGTATGAGGGTGAGTAAATGATGAGAGAATTTTCATTATTGGGTGAACTACTCCTTTAATCTCTTATTGCACTTAATTTTTCCTTGTGGTTTGTCATGTTGTGTGTGTTTTGTCATAAATCTATTGGATGGTTTTGGCCACACCTACTTCTATTTCATTTGCTACTTTATCTTGACTCTCCTGGTTGTAAATACCATTAAACCACTATTTGTTTTACACTTTGTAATTTTAGTCTTTTATTTTGTTGTGTAGGTGTGTAGCTGTGTAGCTGTGGTCAGCGTTCTGTGCCTGTCAGGCTGGGCTTGTTTGTGCTGTGTTTTGTATGTGTGAGATCTGTGTGGAGCTCCCACTGAGGCGCCATATGCTGCTGAGACTGTACCATCTCCTGCATCTGTAGCAAGAAAGCCTGCACGCACAAAAACACACATACTGTATGCCATGAACATTTCATAAAACACACAGAAATCATGCTGAGCAACATTTGAAATGAAGAGTAAAGCTTTTATTCAGTCAGATGCCATAAGCTGCCCTGTGCGTCCCAAGCAATTAGTCTTTTTGAAGGACATGCTGGGTGTGAGGGTGTGAGGTAGCATTCGCTTCATGTTAGAATGCTCGTTTCTCTCCACATTACTCAGTCTTAAAGGAATAGTTCAGCCAAAATGGAAAGTTCTGTCATTATTTACTCACCCTCATCTACATTTATGTCTGTTTCTGAACAAAAGCTTTCATATAACTTCAGAAGACTTGGAATATTGTGCATAAGTCATATGAACCACTTTTATGGTGCTTTTGCATCCTTTTTATAGCTTAAAAGCTCCAGTCACCATTCATTATGTTTGCATGGAAAAGAGCGACTGGTACATTCTTCAAAAGTTCTCCTTTTGTGTTCCACGAAAGAAAGAAAGTCATACAGGTTTGGAAAGACATGAATTTGAGTATATTTTTATTTTTGGTGTACTACTTTAAATACCAAGCTTTTTTTCTGTGGCCACACCTAGAGCACAAAATTTTGTATAATATTTTTTTTTTTCTTCATCTAGTTCTAAATCACAATATAATATAATAAAAACACTATTCTATCAGACACCATGGAGCTTGTTTGAGGGAATGACCTCTCTGCACCCTATAAAGCTAATTTATGTGTGAAGGCCCCACTTGGCTTTGTGTTTGTGTAGTGAAGTCATCACAGCCGTAAGGTTGATTTGCAGCCAAGCTCCTGTAGAGGGCAGGGTTTTACTATTCAAACAGACTGTGTGAATAATGACCTCACTGCTCAAGCTCTGTGAAGTCAGCAAAGTGAATGTTCTCTAACAGAGGCTTTTAGAATGTCACTAGTCTCACCTTCTTAAAGCAAGTTACGTAATGTAGCTTTGGTTACACTTTCATGGCATATCAAGCATTTTCTTTGCATGTGCATTGCACATTTTGTCATACAGGGAGAATTTCAGGAGGCGTGGGTATGTTTGGTGTCATTATGCGTATATATTGTGGCATATACATGCTTGGACTGTTTAGGTGTTTGTTTCTGCTTGTTTTCAACCAGTTTAGACTTCCAGATGTTATATTTAAAGGAACAGTTCACCCAAAAAAGTTCTAGCATCATTTACTCGCCCTGATGTCATTCCAAACCTGTATGACTTTCTTTGTTCTATGGAACACAAAAGGAAGAATTTATTAAAATGTTCTGGCTGCTCTTTCCCATACAACAGAAATGAATGGTGACTAGGGTTGTCAAACTCTAAACTAAAGATCTCAACAAGAACAACATCAAAAATATCATAGAAGTAGTCCTATGACATGCAAGAGGAACAAACTGAAATCAAAACCTTATTTGCTTAAAATCTTCTTCTCCACTGTAGGTATCAAATCTCATTCGAAATCGCTTCAATTTAAATTTGACATCAAATTTCCGGCTACTAATACACCTTGTCTCATTGTCTGTTGACGTGACATTCAGCAAATAACTATTTACATTTTAGTTTATTCCTCACACAAAGCTATGGTAAAGTTTTAGAAGACTTGAAATATAAAGCATAAGGCATTTGGACTACTTTTATGGCACTTTGAGGGAGCGTTTTTGTACTTTTTGGAGCTGAACAGCATCCGTCACTATTTACTTTCATTGTATGGAAAATAACATTCTTCAAAATACCTTTTTTTCATGTTTCACAAAAGAAAGAAAGTCATACGGATTTAGAAGGATATGATTGTGTGTAAATTATGACGAAATTTCATTTCTGGGTGAACTATTCCTTTAAAAGCCATTTGATGTATATGCACTCCAAAAAAATAGCTATTGGGCTGAACTTGATTTAATCATGGACAGTGGTTCCATGTGTTTGAAATGAGTTTTCTTAACTTAAAATTACTCTGTAATCTCTACACAAACACTTTAACAAAAACTGCAACAATAAATGAGAAGTGCTGATTTCTGTGTGTATATACAGTGTCTGTGTGTGTTTGTACTTTGCTGTTTGCATGAGCGAAAGTGTGTAGCCACTAGTTTCATTGCATTTGAGTATATCAGATTTATCGTGTCATAATATGAAATTATTACACGTGACAATGAATGCTTCTCCTCGCCTTTTGTTCTCTGATGTCATCAGTCATGTCTTTCCGCCACATATTTTGATGTCACTAGGCCTGTTCATGTTTTTAACGTGTCACACAAAGCAAGCTTGTCCTTTACTGTCACTCCTTTAGATGCTCATGTGAAGGGCATACATGGCCATATGGGGAAACATAATTCATGTTTATGGGATTGAAGAAAATAACTCAAAATGATAGCCGATGTGTTCAGTGTAATTGCTTTAGGTCGATCAGATCCAAATGTATTTATAAGTGAAATTCCAGATGATGTACACGTGCAATGTTTTTAATAATTATTTTTGTCTTATTTTTAAGTAAAAAACATCTAAACATCCTTAAAACATGAAACAAATTCTATGAGATATTAAGACTTATTATTTGGGGGTGGGGGGGTAGGGGGGAATCTTAATTTTTTTTTTTTTTTTTTTTTTACCCAGTTGGCAAATGTTTTTTTCTTGTTTTAAGCATAAATCATTAAGCAGAAGTCAACATTATTTAGAAAGTTTTATGCCTAAAACAAGAAAAAACACATAAAGGAATATTCTGGGTTCAATACCAAGTTAAGCTCAATTGACAGCATTTGTGGCATATTGTGGATTACCATAAAAAATGATTTTCTTTAAAAAAAAAAAAAAAGCAAAAATCGAGTTTACAGTGAGACACTTACAATGGAAGTGAATGGGGCCAATTTTTGGAGAGTTTAAGGGCAGAAATGTGAAGCTTATAATTTTACAATAGCACTTACAAAAATTCATCTGTTAAAGCTCATGTATTATTTGAGCTGTAAATTTGTTTAAATCATCATTTTACAGTGGTTTTAGGGTTTTAGGGTTTGTTGACAGCACATCGTCAAGGCAACGAAGTTGTAAAATTGGATATAACTTTAAACAGAAAGGTAGTTAATTGATTTAATCACACTAAAATCATATTAACACACATATTGTTTACATCTTGTAACTATACATTTGTAACAGTGAGTATTTTAACATTTACGGATTGGCCTCATTCACTTCCATTGTAAGTGCCTCACTGGAACCAAGATTCTTTTTTTTTCAAAGAAAAGGACAGACGAGTCTAAATGAATTTTTTTTGTAATCAATATAATGCCAAAAATGCTGTCGATTGAGTTTAACATTCCTTTAATACAATACATATTCTCTTTAAACAAGTCTTACAATTTGCCAATGGGGTAAGAAAAATAAACTTAATTCAAAAAACATATTCTCTGAAAACATGTCCTATTATCTTACACAATATCTCGAATCAAATGTATCTTGTTTTAAGGATGTTAAGATAGTTTGACTGGACAGCAAGACAAAAATACTGATTAAAATATAACCTTGCAGTTTATGGGATAAAACGTTTACCCCTCGTAAGTACTTGATTATGTAATTTGTGAGTAAGGACAATGACAGGAGCCATTTTCTTGGAATGGGACGTAGTCAAGAAGAGACATTTTTAAAGCACCTGTCACTCTTTGAAGAATGACTCACTTTGTATTTACCACCGCCCTCTGATGACTAATGTAGCCCACCCATTGGAAACACACACACGTATTCCTTTCATGGTGGGAACATTCCGTTGACTTCTATTGTTTTTATTCTGAGCTTACGATCTCTTAACCTAACCCTCACAAAAACCTTTTCGCTTAATTACATTTTCATTAAGACATCATGTAGTATGTTATTTAAGCTATTTTGGCTGGTCCCCACTATGTAGATGATTCCAATTTTTACTATGCTTGTGGGGAAATTTGTTTCCCACAATGTAGGCAAAACCTGACCAACCTACACACACACACACTTGAATTTGTATCTCATAATTTCTCTTTAATTGTGTTGGATGGACGTTGAAACATTTGGACCATTTCTTAAACAAACCTTCAATGGAAACTGCAGGTGGGAGTTCACTGAATTGATTGGCAAAGAGAAAGAGCTTTATTACATTGTTGGGGTTTTTTTGCGCAGTGCAGTAGATTAGCTCTCAGTTGATTCCTATTTCCTCACCCCTGCGCTCTTACCCCTGACTACCCCCCTTACCATCCACCAATAAGAGCGTTTAGCTCCGCCTTCACCATATTTGATAATTGTTTTCCCTTAGCGCCAACCAAGCAATCTCATCCAACAACAATTGACAGTAAAACCCATTGCTCATGAGAAATTGGTCTAGAGGATAAATGTGTTGACAATGACTAAAGAGAGTCTGAATTATTTACTGTCACATGTACAGTATATATATGAAGCTGTGTTGCTAGAATTTACAAGAGGGAGCTAGAGACTGCATTTTTGCTCAATATCCTGGCATGTTAACTTTTTGCCCAGCATCATTTGTTTTCTCATCTTCCTATCATTTATGAATAGCCATTGTGTTTATCCAGATATTCCAGCATCCCTTTAAGCCATTGTGAATTGAACGGCATCTCCAAAGGATTATTATTGGTTAGCGGATATGATCTGAACAATGTATGTTCAAATCATTTGGCCCCAGCTCATGAGGCTAATTAAAAGTGGTTAATTAATCTACTGTCAGCCTCTTCAGGATGATGAATTTGGTGAAGCGCTGAAAGATTTTGCTTCTGGAGTAAGACCATCCCTGCTGAAAGAACTGAACACATACTGTAATGTACTTTCACATTTAAATGAATCACATTATTTACATGTTTTTATTAACCTGTATATAGGTATGATCAAACGTAATGTGCTTTCATTACATCTCTTCACACATTTACCAACTGCATGAATTTCCAGGCTGGTTTATTCTGGTTATGTCTTTTGGGCACTGTCCTGGTGGCAGGGTTCCCACAGTGATGGAAAACATGGAAATATCTGGTAGTTTTAAAATTGAGATTTTCAGGCCTTGAAAGTCATGGAAATTAATAAGATCTTAAAAAAACATGGAAATTTCTACTTTGAACTGGGGAGACCGGGGATAACTCTCACACTTTTTACTCCAGGGAATATTTCTCAAGGTTGTTTTAAAAAAAAAAAAAAAAAAGTCAATTTTTGCATAGACTTTTTCTTTTCTTTTTTACATTTTCACCATTATAGCCCAGGAAAAATAATACAATTCATTGAACACATGTTGACCTTTTGTAGTAACTTGGCCAGAAACGGTCTATTTCAGGCTTTTTATCAAGTTGCACAAAATGGTTCATAAAACAACAAAATTGAAGGTAACATAAAAAAAATCTCAAAACATTGTTTTGGCTAACAAATGTTGAAATTGATAAATTGTATACGTTTAAGACAGTTAAACCACATGTGACAACCTGCCCAGATTAAAATGTGACAACATGTCCCCATCAGACTTTCATGAAAAATAACTTAGTCCTAATAACACATTTAAACAAATAAAAATCTGCCTTCATAATATAGTTGACCTTTGCCTGAATGTAAACTAGTGTAGTTTGATTATCTTCGCTTGTGTACACAAGAGCTATAACAAAAAATATGATGATAGTGACTTTGTTTAGTTACTTTGGAGGGTAGAATTCACAAGAATTATTCTATTTTAAGAGGGTTTTTAAAAAGATGTTTGAAACCAACATACAAAACCTCTGCTAGAGAAAACACATATTTGCACAATTGGACTTTTGCCTCCAAATGTTATCGTTATTGAGATATAATCCTTGTGACAAATTCCCCGTGTGACAATTAGCCTCAGTCTATAATTTTTTTAGAGCTGTCGATTTTATGCGCTAATTCTGCTGATGAATTGTATAAAAAAAATGACACCTTAAAAAAATAACGCAATTAATCATATCCCCGAAATATAATCTGGAATATTCCCACCATCAGCGCAATTTAAGCTTGAAGTACCAACTGTTTTCAGCAGGGGCCAGTAAGTGAAATTCCAGCAGTGTAGGCAACGCACAGCTGTACAGAGAAAAAAACACATTCAGGCTTGCTTGACACTAGCAACAGCACAAGATGAAAACACATTCTTGTGTTCAAACACAGCTGGACAGAGCGCAATTCTGAATGCAAGGATCACAAGATGTTTTATTTTATTTATTTTTTGGATTTTCTCCCTTTTCTCCGCAATTTGGAATGCCCAATTCCCAATGTGCTCTAAGTCCTCGTGGTGGCATAGTGTCTCGCCTCAATCCGGGTGGCAGAGGATGAATCTCAGTTGCCTTCGTGTCTGAGACTGTCAGTCCACGCATCTTATCACCTGGCTTGTTGAGTGCGTTACTGCGGAGACCTAGCGCGTGTGGAGGCTCACGATATTCTCCGCAGCATCCACACACAACTCACCACACGCCCCACTGAGAGCGAGAACCACATTATAGTGACCACAAGAAGGTTACCCCATGTGACTCTACCCACCCTAGCAACCGGGCCAACTGGTTGCTTAGGAAGCCTGACTGGAGTCACTCAGCACGCCCTGGATTCGAACTTGCGACTCCAGAGTCGGCGTATTTGCTTGCTGAGCTACCCAGGCCCCCAAGATGTGTTTTTCTAAGTTTTAAATATCTTTTACTTGATACAGCGACCAAAGTGAGACGCTCCAAAAGCGTCCATCTGACGCATTTGTACATTGACACCTCGTTAGAAAAGCCCTTATAATAAATTAATCTCAGACAGATTGATGTATTCAGTTGCAAAACGGATTGCTGTGGACTGTAGGACAATGATTAGCTTAAGTTCAATAAAATGGAAATAAACAATATATTGCCTTCTAAAGCCACTTTTTGTAGCCTGTTGTCTGCTGCAACAATGTAATGCATTTTAATTATCTAAATTATTATTTTTTATCATATTTATTATATGAATATTACTATTTATAATTATTTAATCATTATATATTAAATTATTGTTATTTTAGGGGCTTTCTCAGCAAATATTTACATATGCGATTAATTGCAATTAATTTATCAGCATATCATGTAATTAATTTGATTAACATTTTTAATTAATTGACAGCCCTATTTTTTTTTTAAGCCAGTAATCAAGAAGAGCTGGAAAAGTAATGGAAATTCATTGGTCAAAAGGTGTCATTCAGCTTTTTACATAAAAAAAGTTGACTTAAAACATTCGTGTCATTTGAATTACCATGCCAGTCTTCTCCAAGTCATAGTACGTTTGCTCTTCTCTCTGTCTCCTGGACAGCATTCCCGCAAATGACTGTTCCCTGGTGGATTTGCAGTCTAGATGTTGATTTAGATGATGGATAGGCAGACACCAAGCAGCTGAGAGTGGGAGAGGTGGTGAAAGATGAAGCAAAAACTATTTTTCCACCAGATTGAGAAGTTACAGAATTGTCTTTTTTCGGGAACAAGCAGGCATCCACTTTAAAATCTTGACACATGACAAATCTCATCATTGAAGTATGTCACTGATAGGCTACTCTGTGATGTCACCAAATTTATGGTTGACTGACCAATACAGCTGTTTGTGTACTTTTGATTGGCTGTTGTGGAAATGCCACTTGGTACACCTAAATTAGAAAGTCCACCCTAACTCCTGCATCAAATCAACAATCAATACAACAGCAGAATCGTCCCACATTTATTTCCTGTAAATCGTGGGTGTAAGATAAACCTGGCTGGAAAGAAGATCCCTTGATTTTGCTGTTAGAGGAATTGGAGCTAAAAATAATAATAATGACTAAATTATTCCCCCTTTGAGGTATAGACAGGCCAGTAAGCACAAAATGAGTCTTCTTCCAAATCAATTGCTTAATTGCTTTACAGAGGAGCTCTCCTATAAGAGCTGACAGGACAAAATTCTGTCTAGTAAGATCTCCTTTTCCAATACTGGTGGACAGAGAAATCGAAATTAGGGAAAGAGTCTAATACATGAGCTTCATTACTTACTCTGTGCTTTGATGACACATATCTAAACTATTGACGTTTTCATGAGACGTCTTAATGAATGGACTGAGTGAATCAACTGTAGACAAACATGCCCAATGTGATTTACCATTTTGAATCATTCAAAACTTGATTCACACATTGGTCATAGAGCTTCTTTTGAGTGTAATTCTCCTACAATTTACTTTCTGTTGGTAGCATTTGCATTCATGTATTATCATGATCCATGGAGCATTCTGGAATAACAGCATTAGATGGCAGTATGTGATGCAGTTGTTGATAAAAGTGATTGTGTGATCTTATGCAATTGTTTCCAGTGACCAATGAGACCCTAGTTCTGTCAGAGGAAGATTTGCGTTTTGTTTTGAGAAAAATGTAGCTTTATATTGGCTCATGTGACTCAGTCATGAAAGAGTTACAAAAATGGAAAGCCTGGTCATGGAAAACTTGGAACTATCAGGGAATTTTAAACTAGTGATTTCCAGGCCTGAATGCTTCTGCGACCTTTAGGTGAGCAAGACCTGAGTTTGAAAAGACATCAAAATTGAAATCAAAATCTAAATTGAACCTAATTACCTTCTTAATCTTTTATCAAATGTAACTCGTTACGCATATGAAGCAACTTTGCTTTTCAGTTGACATCAACAAGCCCTCTTACTTTTCCAACCCTTCCACCTACAGTAGCTACATTCTGGTATGTAGGGTTGGGAGGGTTAATTTTAAAATGTATTCCACTACAGATTACAGAATACATATGGTAAAATGTACTGTAATTTGTAACATACTCCATTAGATTACTCACTTCGTCAGCACTGGCAGATTTTTTACTTGCTTTGACTGTAAAATTGAAATACTAGTGAAACAAATCTGCCAATTCAGTAAGACAAAATACACTTACCGGTAGTAAAAATACATTATCTGAAAGAAGCCTAAATATCTTACATATTGTTGCTTCTCAAGTAAATGTATCTTGTTTTAAGGATTTTTTAGATATTTGTACAGGAAAACAATAGATAAAATCTCATTAAGAATTTGATTTTTGCATTATGTATTTGCCATAATATCAAAGGACTTATTAGAGAGAAAAAAACATGATCTGACTTGGATTTTCTTGATAAAATTAATGTAAAAAATAATTGTGTCTGGTAACAGATGCATGTAAGGGCTAGAAATAGTATGTTTGCTTAGCATAAAGCTAAATGTTCTCATAAAAAATACACAAAGTTAACTATTTCATCTGTTTCAAACTTACTTCAAAACCCCACAGAGTCTATACAATGACATATTTTCTGATTGTATTGGATTCTGTTCATAGAATGAGGCAGAGAATATATTAATTGTAGCTTTCTATACAATGCTAAAGGCTACATAGGCTAGCATTTCTCATATAAACACTTAATTAATGTAAAAATACCCAAACCGCATACAAAAACATCGACAACCCATATATTGTTGTAATCATGTATTTATTGGATTAATGTTTCATCTTCATAGCATTTCTAACTGTTTTCTGTTAAGCTGTAGAAACATGCTGCAGTTCCTCTAAATTAAGAGGAAGTTTCTAAATGAGCATGTTTACATGCACACCAATATGCTGATTACTCCCAAAAATCAGTTTATTTAAAAAATCTGACAAAGCAAGAACATTTTTTTTTTTAAATAATTTGAAATAATCATGTTAATCTCTGCTTTTGACGTCAAACCATAAAGAGACACGCACTCAACGCGTGTGCACTATTGACTAGCTGGTGAGAACACCGTTAAAGAAGTGTTTACATGCCAAATGAAATCTGTGTAATGGGCAAAAATCTACCCGTGTCAACCGATTTATTCTTATGCCATTATACATGCATAATCGTGTAAGAACGTGCATGTAAACGCGCTCAATGACATCATATTTACCTTTGATTTTTTGTATTTTAACTACGTTACATGTTTTCCATTACTCCCCAACCCTGAATGTACCTCTCGCTTTTCACAATCCAGTCAATGAATGGATAAAATTAAGTCCTGTCTACATTTTTCTCATTGAATATCCTGTTTCACTCAGACATATGTGAGATATGCA
The DNA here is from genome assembly GCF_019703515.2 of Myxocyprinus asiaticus. NCBI lineage: Eukaryota > Metazoa > Chordata > Actinopteri > Cypriniformes > Catostomidae > Myxocyprinus > Myxocyprinus asiaticus. Next base: position 21,674,885 of record NC_059389.1, on the reverse strand, counting down.
AGTAAAATTGGTTGCAAACAGCATTTCAGGTTGAATAAAAAACCTGGATTTCTTTTCTCAGACTTCCCGGAAGGCTTTTGCTTACTAGACTGTTCTGCAGTTCTTTTTGGTGATTAAGTCTTGCTCAGGGCCAAACACTGTAATAGATTTAGGAATCGCCCATTGAATGCAACTCACTTTCAGCATGTTATTGACTCATTTTGTCCCCCTTAAATGCATACTTTTCAATTATATTAAAGGAAAAAAGGACATTTTGCTGTTGCAGTTGTATTGAATCGATAAAACCACAGAACTTAAGCCTGATGTCATGTACTACCTTTATCTTTATCTTACGCTCCCCATCCCTTGTGTAATTACAGCATATCACATCCTTATAGTTTTTTATTGTTGTGGTACGACCTTGTACCACCCTTAAAATAGTCAAGCCTGCCCCCTCTCCCCCTATCTCTCAGTCCTCTGCTGTAAACGGCATGAGGTCACCTTTGATCAGCAGCATTGCTGGACCCCTGTTCCCCTAGATGGTCACAGGGGACATACTGACTCATTAGTGGCCGAGATAAGAGGTGATAGTGGTCGCCAGGGAATTGCAGAGGGCACAACTGCCTGCTCATACTGATAGTGCTTACATTTTAATAAAGGTCTGAATGCAAGAGTGCATTCATGCACGTTTGACCATGCTGCCTCATTAACCTACCTCAACATTTCATTGTTTACTAATGAAATGAATGATTTGAAAGCACATATTCACCTACTTTTTAATTGTTAAAGACACAAAATGGCATTAGCAATGCATTTAAATTCAGTAACGTGACATATTTCCATAAGAAACAGAATTTTCAGCAGAATATAATCTAAGGTGGGACTTAATTTTATCCATCAGGATTTGAAGTGAAACATGTTTGCGGCCATTCACACCAACGTGACCTTCCAATAAAAGAACACTGCACTATTTCTCGATGTGTTTGTAACAGTTGAAGTTCTTTGTAACTTCAAATGTAAAATGTAAAATATTTGAACAAATTTGACGTTGAAAAACAGCGAGATGTGGTGTAACAGTCAAAGACGTCTGTCTAGCACATGTTTACATCAGAGTATGTGAGTGGAGCAGAGTGGAAGCAAAGTGAGGAGTGGAGTGGCATTATTTTGCCTGGAGCGAGGAGCGGGTTTTAAAAAATTGGAGTGTAATTGTTTTCTCTCGCTTCAGGAGCCCTCCACTAATGCTCCATCACGGGCACAACACCTGTTAATGGCCCTTAATGCAATAATTCACCACGTGTTAGTGTTAAACACTATTGGCATGAAGGAAAGATGGAATTTCTGATATAACCATAAAGAATGTGATAAAAAAATAAAAAATAAAAAATCTAGCGGCACTTGATAATGTTCGACCTCCAGCGTGAGTGTTACTTTCGCTTTCTGTGTTCATGCTCCCTATTATTGAGTTAAGCTTGCGGTAAAGCTTGAGTTAACTACATGCTCGTGTCTCATTTCTTTTATTTTTTCTCCCCAATTTGGCATGCCCAATTCCCAGTGCACTTTAGGTCCTCGTGGTGGCGTAGTGACTCGCCTCAATCCGGGTGGTCGATCCACGCATCTTATCACGTGGCTTGTTGAGCACGTTACCGTGGAGACATAGCGCGTGTGGAGGCTTCACGCTATTCTCCGCTACGATGTTACCCCAATGTGACTCTACCCACCCTAGCAACCGGGCCAATTGGTTGCTTAGGAAGCCTGGCTGGAATCACTCAGCACACCCTGGCGACTCCAGGTGTGGTAGTCAGCGTCTTTACTCGTCTTTACTCATCTCTTTATTCCTACATCAACTGGTGTAATTGAAAATTAATGACGGGATGGCGAAGGAGAACACAAGTGGGGAGGTGATTGCTACGATCAAAGGTTCATTGTGAAATCCTAAACGTGTCCAGAAAACACGATGATAATCCATTCACATGTGGAGAGAAAATATAAAGGTCAGTAATACATAAAAATCTCTCTCCCCTATTAAATATTTTGAATAATCATATAATCATTCTAATCTAATGCATCACAATCTTAACTGTAGGCTATTATGTGTTGCATTAAATAGAACTGAACTTTTAATGACCTAAAACTGAGCTAATCAATATGTTAATATTGCGTAGTTTGACTTTAATCGATTGCCATCAAAAATTTATTTTAGTGCCGTAGGCTAATTTATGTATTATACATTTGCAGATGAAGAAGCTCAGCAAATGCGAACAGAGAGAGATAGATTTAAAATCACAATAAAACTTTTGGTGTGAACAGCCCATTTAGCCCATTGTATACTTGGGGTACAGGATGCGTGACACAAATCTCACCATCAGCAGAGTGCTCATGGACTGAACGCATGCTGCCCGATTTTTCTAACCACGTGTCTTTGAACGCCCAGAATGCGCATGCGCCTGGAATTATTTGCACTAATTAGTTGGTCCACAAGGTCACAACACTCACATTTGAGCCGTTGCTGTTAAGAAGTGCTAGAAGAAGATGTAATTGCTGGTAAATAACAGGAGACGAAGGTAAAAACAACAACAGTGGATATCTCCTGAAGAGAAACAGTCCAGCGTGTCATGCGCCAACTGCATGTCTATGCGCGCACAGTTAAATTGAGGATATTTGACAGGTTCGCGTTCAACTGTACGCAGATGCTGAACATTCGCGTCAAAATTTAAGTAAATTTTGTGCTTTAGGCTGCAATTATTAACTGCGTTTTGTTCAAAATGTGCACAAATCAGTGTTCTTGAATAAATATTTTAAGTGAACGAATCGTTCTCGCTCACTTCCACTCTGACGAATCAGTCAGTTTTAACGAATCAGTTGAATCAATGATTTAATGAGTCACTATTCATAACACACAAAAGATGCTTACTTGTTGCCACCAACTTGGCTGGCATATAAATCTAATCTGCAGAAATGGTGACTGAACAAATCGGAATGAATCTGATACTGAATAAACAGCGAGATGTGGCGCAACGGTCAAAGACATTCGTCAAGCACATGTTTACATAGTAAAACATTTCAAAAACAGCGTGGACAGGCACAACAACATATTCGGTGTGAACGGCCCCTTAGGCAACAATTATTATTTGTGTTTCCTTCATGAAAGAATTGGTGTATCTGAATGCAGCTTTTGAGTGAACGAATCCACTATATCAGTAATGATCAAATCAGGGTGTTTTAACAAATCAGTTGAATCAATGATTTAAACAGTCACTCAACACACCAAAGATGACAATTTGTTGCAACCTACTTGACTGGCCAAAAGATGTTGTCTGCAGAAATGATGACTGAACTAATTAGTGAACAAATTTAAACAAATTTGACAAAAAAAAAAAAAACAGCAAGATGCGACGCAATAGTCAGTCTAGCACATGTTTGCATTGGAAAACAATTGAAAAACAGGAGCTAAAACACATTTGGTGTGTACAGCCCCTTAGGCGAGACTAGTGTCTCTGCAGAATAAAAATGGGCGTTTCCCAATCAGTGGGCGTTTTCAAACCGGGATGGCCGTTTTTCAATGGTTTACATAGTTTGTCTACTGCATTGCGATTCCCCACTTTCATTGGATAGTTGAGAAACTCCCATCCTGGTTTGGAAATGCCCACTGATTACTATATTGAGATTCCCTACTTTAATTGGATAATAAAGAAACACCCACCCCGGTTTGAAAAAGCCCACAGATTAGGAAATGCCTATTATTAACCTATGCTTCCCTTAGGTTACAATTATTAGTTATTTTCCTTAGTAAACGAATCAGTGGTCTTAAATCTTTTGAGTGAACAAATTGTTCTCATTCAGACTTGGTTGTTTCAGATGAGAAAGTTATTAAGATTTTGAAGTAATGAAAACAAAATTTTTTTCTTTAGAATAATATGCACTAATGAATCATGCACAAGAATACCAGGGACATTTATTAAGAAAGTAAACTGGGTCAATTTTTATTTCATGTTGAACATTGCTCTGTGGTTGGGTTTTGTTTTGGAGTTTGTCTCGATTGTAGTTTTGTACATCTCTATACGTCACTCAGAAGGGCTAACACATGTCACAGCCCTTAGGAGACGCCCTGAAAGACAGGTTAGGTAATAACCTCCTCTCATTCTGCTGATTATCTCAGTGTCCTTCACGGTCTCTTCCCAGCCCTTCTCTCCTGTATGTTTTGCCTGGTCTGCGTTCACTTGCTCTTTCTGCATGAGAGCTCATGCAGCAGATGGAGGACATTCATTATTGGCAACGTCACTCGTTTTCTGCGTATGCAGCTAATGATAATGACATGTCAACACCCCAGCTCTGGTTCAAAACCTAGAGAGCTGCCTAGCTGCCTACATACAGTAGGCAGCTTCCTTAGAGCAGCATTCTAACGGTCATGGAACCTTATAAGTGAGTGATTTGGAACACTCTCATAGGCAGCAACTCCAGACGCCACACAAATAGCGCTCCTCATGTGAAATGCATGGAAGACTTTATTCACAATTTTAATTTTTTTATATATTTCATGTATAGTTAGCAGTATTTAGTGAATTGTGAGTATAATTATAACTCACCAATCCTGTTTTATTTAAAAATGAATTGTTTATTATGCTATAAATCTTTAAGAGAGCTGACTGTTGTGCCACACAGAGACACAGGTTTCAAGAGCAATTTATCTTGTTTTTTCTGAGATGTGACAGGTGGGTTGACCTCGCATCGCTGCCATTTAGAGCTCAGTGTGAATGTGAGAGGTCAGTCTCTAAAACTGTAAGATAAAGAATAGCAGTGGACATAGGGAAACTGTAGGGGGAGCAGTCTACAACTGACAACAAAAGAGGGTACGAAAAGATTCCTCTGTTTGGATGGTAGTGTATGGGATTATTTTTGTTTCAAATTAACATAAAAATGGAAAGAGATTTACAAATAAAAAGTTGGTTCACAAATAAATTGAATCAGATCCACAAATAAATGTAAGGGGTTTCACAAAAATGAAATTAATTCACTAGTAAAAAGAATGAGATTTATAAATATATGTTAGGATTTTCACAAAAATAAAGTGAATTCACAAATAAATAAAAAGAGGTTTACAAATAAAAAATTATTTACAAATATATTTTTTAACTCACAAGCACAACTCTGTCCAGCATTCATTTGTCAATTGTGCGCATTTATTTGCGAATCTCTTCCTGTGCTTTTGTGGATCACTACACGCATTTGTCAATTTTGAAACAAATCTAGTGTCAAGATGTGCACACAAATCTACAAATAGGTGGACTCCACCCATCGTCTACTCAAGCCAATCAGATAACGGCCACATTACTCGGACCAATCGTAGCACGTTCTATCTTTAACCAGTCACACTTCGTTTTACTATCAGGGCGGGACCAGAGTCACAGCTCTCATGAGCATGGAATCAAGCACATACAGATAAGCTCCAAGGCCACAAACTTTTAAAGAAATGGACGCCATCAGAGGAATACTGTGACTTAAAGGGTTAGTTCACCCAAAAATGAAAATTATCCCATAATTTACTCACCCTCAAGCCATCCTAGGTGTATATGACTTTCTTCTTTCAGCCAAACACAATGAGAGTTATATTAAAAAATATCCTGGCTCTTCCAAGCTTTATAATGGGAGTGAATGGTACCTTAGATTTTGAAGCCCAAAAAAGCCCATTCATCCATCATAAAAGTAATCCATATGGCTCCAGGGGGTTAATAAAGGCCTTCTGAAGTGAAGCGATGTGTTTTTGTATGAAACATATCCATATTTATAACTTTATACACTATAATCACTGGCTTCCGGTAACGGCCATCCATGCGTTCACGAGAGAGTCGAGTTCCAGCATATGACATAGGTGTAGCATAAGCTCCGGTGAGAAGCGACAAACGCAGAAGCGCAGAGGATTTTTAAAGAAAAATATCTGAGGATTTCGATATAAGAGAAGAGGAGATTGAGTTTTTTGCCCAGCCCTATTTGTTTGAACCGGAGTACACCGACCAGGAACTCACTTCTTTTCGCCGTTTTCCTTTGCTGTAAACAACGCACGCTTCCGCGTTCGCCACTTCTCACCACAGAACGTGTGGACGGCCGTTACCGGAAGCCAGTGATTATAGTTTATAATCACATTATAAAGCTTGGAAGAGCCAGGATATTTTTTAATATAACTCCGATTGTGTTTGGCTGAAAGAAGAAAGTCATATACATCTTGGATGGCTTGAGGGTGAGTAAATTATGGGATAATTTTCATTTTTGGGTGAACTAACCATTTAAGGGTTCATATAATTTTCTGTCAGTTACAAACATGTGCAGTGTGTTGTTAAATGTCGACAGCTGAAAATTGCCCATTTGTAGAGTGTCCTGATTATTAGCTTTATAACTAACCTGCCTGACTGTATGAGTATGCTGTTTTAACTCTAACCAAGTTTCTTGACTGAAATGTGTCATCAAAACCTTTTCACTAAATCTCTATCTATCTCTATCATACTCTATCTATGGCAGATCCAAACAGACACACAAAAGATCAGTAGTACAGATAGTGTCTTTATAAAACATTAATCATATTTGATGATCTTAGGAGCACAAACCATAAATTAATACCCTATATTACACAGTGTACAAAATCTGCTATGCCAATAATTTGGTTTCACATGAAGTTTCACAATCTCATTTTATTTATTTGTGAATTCACTTTATTTTTGTGAAAATCCTAACATATATTTATAAATCTCATTCTTTTTATTAGTGAATTCATTTCATTTTTGTGAAACCCCTTACATTTATTTGTGGATTTCATTCAATTTATTTGTGAGCCAACTGTCTATTTGTGAATCTCTTTCCATTTGTATGTCAGTATGAAACAATTCCATCTCCATAGTAGTGCTCTGTTTTCTCTTTGGTCTGGTTGTACTAAATAACTTAAACATCTTGTTTCACTGCACTACATGTCTGCTCACATTTATTGAAGCAATATAACCTCAGTCTAGACAATTTCTTGCCTGTGGAGGGCTGTGTATTGTACACCTACATGGTAATCCAATGTGAAGGGCTACAATGGTTGGTTTAATTTCTACATTCTGACTGATGGTAAATCTATCCAATATGGGGATAGCTAAAACTACCAAAATGAGACTGAAAAGTTTACAAATAGAAGTACCTAATCTAAGTAGAAATATCTATCTATCTATCTATCTACTATTTGTCCATCTATCTATCTATCTGTCTGTCTGTCTGTGTGTCTGTCCGTCCATCCGTCCAGCCATGCATCCGTCTATCCGTTTATCCATCCATCCATCCATCCATCCATGCATCTGTCATCTATCTATCTATCTATCTATCTATCTATCTATCTATATGTCCATCCATCCATCCATCCATCCATCATTCTATCTATCTATCTATCTATATGTCCATCCATCCATCCATCATTCTATCTATCTATCTATCTATATGTCCATCCATCCATCCATCATTCTATCTATCTATCTATCTATCTGTCAAGTCATTTTTATTTGTATAGCACCTTTCACAACACACATCGTTTCAAAGCAGCTTTACAGAAGATCAGGCATTAACAGAAGATAAAACTGTAATATCTATAATGTCTTAGAGTCATCATTGTGTAGTTTGATAAAATACGATTGTGTATTGTTTAAAAATAATAATTAAATAATAATTGTATTTAGAACCCCAGTGAGCATGCCGAAGGTGACTATCTAAGTATCTATCTGTCTGTCTATCCGTCCATACATCCATCCATCCTGTTAAATATATCGTATATATTTTAACAATAAAAAAAGAAGGAAAAAATACATAAAATATGTGCTTACATAAAAATATTTTACCTTATATTTCACAAACATTCACAGTAATTATGAAATCAATAACCCTAATGCTTAACACCATGGCAAAGTGGAACATCCCAGTTAGGGATGCTGCTGACCTGCTGTGTTCCCAGAACTTCCCACCCCTGGAGAGATGCAAATGGAAATGTCCAGTCTGACAGACATGTCACTGCTGTGCTGTGGGAAAGAGAGCAGAGCTCATCTCATCCTACCGCTAGTACTGCTGCACAGGACTAAACACGACATCCCGCTCTCCACTTCCTCGCAGGTGTACCAACACACCTCTAAACGGATATTAAACACCGGGACAGCTTATAGTACACCACGATGGACGTTTTATATTAAAAAAATTGTGAAATATATTCGCTTCATCAGCAATAAGTGGTGATCGCTGGCAGTACATAGAGAACTTTACGCTGATGTGACATGTTGCTGCTCACCTTTATAAGAGATCACAACACGCTTTAGCCTGACACACGGGTCAGGGGAGGAGGAAACACGGATTTGACCTCTCAGGTGTTGATCAAGCCGATACAACCCTGTTTATTTATTTATTTATTTATTTATTTATTTGAGGCGACAACATTTAGCCTCAACTTGCTTCAGCGCGAGCAGCTAAGGGAACAAAATGTCTGCCCGGGCTGCCTCTAATAAGGTTTGTGCTCGTTTAATAACGTTTTGTTAACTGATAGATACACTGACAGCTGGTGTTAGAGATAAAAGATGACATTTATTGTAACCAAAGCTGTAAAAATGTGTGTCATCGATGCCTGAGGTCATGCATTTGCGCGTGTTGTACCCTCAGCTAACGGAGATTCCTTAACTTATGCTAACGCGCTAACGTTAGCCCATATGTGCTTTAGTTTTGGAGCTTCACTTATTGTTCTAACAGTATAGTTTTATACAACTCTAGTTTTATGTTCTAACGTTTTGTTTTGGGATTGATCTCTTCTGTTTGTGAAATTGTGACACGGAGGCACTAGGTGGTTAACTGTTTAACTAAAGTGGTTTCCAAAGTCATTTAGTTTCACGACGCCTCTCTCGGTTTAAAATATTACATGGGAACGTTTTAAACAATTTTGATTTTTTATTTATTTATTTATTTATTTATTTTTGTGTGTGTGTGTGCAATTTTAGCTTTTGAAACAGCACTGGAATAATTTCGCAAGATTTCTGAAAATATGTCAGGGAGATAAATGCATTTGGCGATTATCTCAATTCTCCTGAAGTTGCTATGAAATACGTGTGATGTAAAAGTGACTATTTAGGAACTTGAACTTTCTTGTTTAACAAGAAGTAGTCATTATTCGTTTAGGCCAATAGAAACTAAAGAGGAGTAAGTGTAAATGATGAGCTGTCACACTGAAACAGTTTCTGTTAGGCGTGGTTTTTCATTGACACCTGTTTATAACGCCCTTAGCCCCTCCCACAACAGGTGAACTTGCAACAGGTGTCAGTATTCCAGGAATGTGCTTCTTCTCTGTTATGACTCATGGGTTGCTATGCTGTGAATAATGTTTGTTTGATTGAGTAACAATAACCTGAATGACCAGATCCACCGAAAAAGTGTATTAAGTTTTCAAGTATTCATTTACAAGAGGCAAGACTTGGAGTTATGATCTGACATTATGATTTTTTTGTTGTTGTTGGATGTTACACCTAAGTAGATGAGCGTAAACAGGGGCCAGAGCTAGCGATTTGCCACACCTGCTGATACTGATACCGATATCTAGACTTGAATGGCTAATGATGGCCGATGTAATGCTGATATATTCGACCTAAACTGTGTCCCAAACGACATACTATGCACATAAATACACTATGCACTCAGCCATGTAGTGAATGAATTTGTGTAGTATCATCCCAAATGGAACAATTAATGTTTTTTACTACACGAAAGCATTTGCTGTTTAACAGCTGATGGAACTGACGTTTCAAACACACATGATTTGTTGCAGCTTGCTTTAGCGTGTTAGCCAACCTCAGTTCAATACTTGTATATTAAACAACGTACATATTAATTCAGCTTGGGGCAGGGGCGGACTGGCCATAGGGAGAACCGGGACTGTTCCCGGTGGGCTGGCCGCGAAACGAAGCCGAACACAATTTTGACTCAAAATGTATTGAAAACTTGAAAAATATCCTTTGACAAGGCTATCAATAGATTTTGGAACTTGTGATTTGCTCAGTGTCATGCACATTTGCTGTCTGATTAACGTGTATACGTACTGGACGGGGGCGGACTGGGAAGAAAATTCGGACTGGGATTTTACATAGAAACTGGCCCAAAAGTTGTTGATCGGGGGGAGTGCTGTCCTTTTCTGCCCCCTTCCGCATATCGCGCCGGTGTTTTGTGGCAAAAACACAATAACGCGGCTGCCCATGCAAAAACAAACTGGTATGATTTTTTTTCCCCTTGATGTCTTAAAGCTAATTGTTTTAAGTCCAACTAAAATCGAGCTTTTAAAGTGCATGTAAACGTACTGAGTAAAGGTCAGACTATCATTCTTTTAATGCAAACTAAACTTAGCTATGTTGTGATTTCTAAAAATTTACTGGCCATCCAGCCAGTAAGTTTACTATTTACTCACCAACAGAAATGTTTTATTGGCATTTGGTGGCGAGTGCTAATTTTCGAGACTTGATTTACAGGCTAATAGCAGTACTTGTTTGAGATGTAGAAACTCAGGGGTAAAGAGATTCTGCAGTAGTTTCTATTGTTTGGATATCCTTATCCCTCTCTCATGGGCCGTGACTTTGGGCTGGTCGTTTCACTGGTCAAGTTTTAGTAATCCTGTTGGTCTAATCTCTTCATGAGATCAAAGGCAGAACCACAACACGATTTCCTGTCTAGCCTAAATGCAGGATTTTGTTTGAGCCTCGCTCATGGCCATTTCTTGGTAAAAACACAGGGAAAAGTTTACTGCCCTAAATTACATCTTAAAGGTGCACTTCCTGAGAAACACTGTTGATATTCAAACTCAGCTGCCAAAACAAACACACCCCTCCCTTCAGTGCGCCTTTGGAAGCTCCGCCCCCCAAATTCATGCACGTGTATTGCCAAGGGAACGACAGTAACAGTTCAATTTGCTGACCACAAGACAAATATGGCTTGACAGGGGCAGTGGAGATGGTTTAGATGCACCAGGCTTATAAGGCGTGAAAGTCGAGGTCTCTTTCTCATAGCTGAAGTGAAGCAAAATTATAATCTAATACGTTAATAAACGACAGACAAGCAAGCACAAAAACAGCATACAAAAAACAGCAACTAGAACTAGCGAGAGTTAGTTGTTTAGTTTGATTTTACAGTAACACATACAAAACCACAGTTACCAAAGAGGGTGCTACCAAACATGTGTTTTTAAATCTTTGTGGCTATGAAACCCTTTGCAAACATTGTGCGGACAAATAATATTAGACGATTAGAGCGAACAACAGCATAGCAAGTAATGTAAATAACATTAGCTATGTAGCCATTAGCCAGCTCCAGACATTCGCAACTCTCCTGTTACTAAATCTAACATCACAACAACAGCATATATGGGTTCTGTGAAACATAGCAAAATATATGTTACCCACCTATCGAGAAGAAAAAGAGCAACTTCTGCATCCGTCTTCAAGCCTTTTATCTCTCTGAGGTCTCTCCACCGCTGAAAAGCCTCACTGATGTTGACGCGGCTCCTAGCCGTCGACTTTATCATGATCCTTCTTTTTTAGTTTATATTCGTCTGACCTTTTTCTCTTGGTCTGTTTCTCAGCCATTTGTCCTCCGTGGAGTTTAGAAAGTTCACATCAGCCAGATTTGCCATTGCTCTTCTAATGAATTTCCCTCTCGCTCTGCCCCCACCCCCCATCCTGTGCACGTGCAAGAACCACCCCCGTTGCTGATTGGCTGGAGTAGTGTTGAGTGGATCGGTCTGATTCACTTTGTTTTTGTCCCATTTACAAAGCCAGGGCTGTGTATAAATCCTAGATTTTTTTTTTCAGCCCACCCACAGAACAGACAGCTAGCAGACTGAAGAATTTGACAAAAAGTGTATTGGATTAGAATTACTGAGTGCACCTTAAAATGAAACTTTAGATTTGTTTAAGCTTTAGACTTGGTAATGCAGTCGGTCAAGGTATCTTGCTGGATGCGAGACAACTTAATGGTGGCCCTGATTTCTCATTTCTGCTCTCCGATACAATCTTGCTTTAGGAAAATAAACCCTCCATCATTATGATAATAAAAGCCAGTGATTTTAATCTTTGTCCAATAAGTACAGTTCAGTGTTACCCCTATATGCTTTCAGTAACGTCGCCATTTCACATGGTTCATTAATATCCACAACTCAACGTAACACTTGCCAGAACCAGTCTGTTGCACGGTTTCTACACTGTGTGCCGTTAAATGGGACACCTGTATGAAGCAAAAGGGACCCACCCCTCCAAATTAGTGGTCATTCGATATATCGCATCAGCCAATACTTTTTACCCTTTGGCCGATTTGTTTCTTGAGGGCACTGAGAATTGCCTACTTGCGTGTGAAGCGACTGAGACATGTAAATGACCAGTCTAGGGCTGCCCCCGACCAAAGATTTTCCTAGTCGACTAGTAGTCGTTAGTTTAAGCCATTTGTCGACTAGTTGTTGTAAGTTTATGATATTAATTTAATTACTTATATATTGGGCGGCTTCAGGAAATGGTGTGAGTTCCAGGGCTGAGAAAGAATAAGTAACATTGCTTACACTGTTCTACATTACAGAGAAATACTAAACCGTAATAATGAGCCTTTAAAATATAAATTTTACAAGTGCACGTATGAAGTAAGCCGCAGCGACACCGGCAAAAGCGGTAATGATTCTGAATGCGTTGGAAAAACCAGCAAGGAGTCTGAACATTTTGTTCATTTATAGAGAGAAATGCACATTAAGTTAAACATGCAGTAAATTAGAGGTACTAATTTAGTTTCCCCACTCCCCACGAACACTTGGGTAAGCCTAATAGCGTATATTTATCTAGGTTATCTAACGTTAGGCTACTTAAAAATGATAAGCCATGTTTGAGGTCGATGAATGATAGGCGAAACTTTGCCTGCAGAGTTTGGATGTCACCTTCTTGGGGTCATCCTTTACCTTCTCAAAATTATCCCACACTTTGGATTTCCTGCCTGTCATAATTAAGTCCCGCATGGACCAGCCATGTAAACGATCATGTCTGTCCGTCACTGACTGTGTGACTTCGCCACTTCCTGTGGAGTTCTTTTTTCTGTGACCAACCAACCAATCAAAACTTGGTCGACCAAGACTCTTCTCATTGACTAACGTTTGGTCGACTATTAGGGGGCAGCCCTAGACCAGTCATGGTTTTTATTGTTATGTCCCATCATGTTACTACAATAATAGACCGGTGTGCAACACAGTGTTATTTAAATGGTCTGCATATGAGAGCCGCAGCAGAGTGCGTGAGTGCAACTTCAAAGTAAAAGCGCTTCACGTGTGCTATTAGTAAATGTCTTATTCACTATGCACTGTATGTTCAATTGGTTTGATTCTGTATATTTTTGAGAAAATGCGATTGCTAACGTGGACATGCCATCCATGGTTGCTGGTCTACTGTGTGTACTGTTATTTCCTTCTTCCTAATATATTAACAATTTCTTCATGTGCAAATCAATTACCAAAATTTGATGATTAAACAGAAATCAGAAGAAACTGCTATCTACCATTTAAAATACAATATTATTTTTTTCAGATTCTTGTTTACAAAGTTAAAGTTTAGTGTGAAATTGAGTAAATATAGTGCTAAATAAGAGTTAATAAATTTTTTAGTAATTTTATGTTTGTTATTTACTATATTAAATTGTGTGTTATATCGCCATTGTATCGGCCTATCAGCCACCCTACTCTCTGGATATCAGCATTGGCCATTAAAAAACCCATATCGGTCGATTACTACTCTGAATACATACAAATACACCCACTTATCCACATTGACTTCACCGTAAAGCAGCCCATCAAAGGCTGTTCATGAGTGTGTGTGTACACAACAGAGAAGCAGGAGACCTACCTACCTCTTCTAGCGGAAAGCCTTTGACTTGGATAACTTCTTTAGTAAAGGTAGTAGAAATATAGGGCTCCAGACTGCGACTAAATGGTTGCATTTTGCGACAATTTTTCCTGCCGTTGAAGTTTTTTTAGAGGTTGCACTGGTTCAACAACAGTTTGCCAGCACTCATTGATTATATGCGATGCATCTGTTTTCCGTTTCATACAAGAAAACGGAATGTAACATCGCTAGCCACTACCCGGATCAATTATCAGCCTGCTGAATGAACAAAGCAGCGCGAGCACAGATCAGTCTCACCAACGCAGCAAAAATGATTATAAACAGCGCTGCGAGAAGCATGGTGTGAGATGCGGAACCTGGCTTTGGCTGTGGAAAAACCCTATTAAAACCCTTAATGTCACTTGCCTTGGTAATTAAATGAGTTTAAAATCATGTTTAACAATTATAAACAATACTGACCAGGACATACATTATAAGGCTTCAAGTCAAAATCAATGCTATACTGTCAAATGTACATTTCAGTGATAAAATATAAAATAATGTTACTTTTTTGTCACAATCTGTAGAACTTGGTGGCACTGGTGCCACTGCTCTCATATGTTAGTCTGGAGCTCTATGGTGACATGTACAGTGGATATAAAAAGTCTACACACCCCTGTTAATACAGCAGGTTTTTGTGATGTAAAAAATTAAACAAAGATAAATCATATCATAATTTTTGCACTTTTAATGTAAAAATTACAACCTATGCAATGCCATTGAAAAACAAAGTGACACATTTCAGAAAAAAATAAAATAAAACTTAGAATAACCTAACTGCATAAGTGTGCACATCCCTGAACTAATACTTAGTTGAAGCACCCTTTGATTTTATTACAGCACTCAGTCTGTTTGGATAAGAGTCTATTAGCTTGGCACATCTTGACTTGGGAATATTTTCCCATTCTTCTTTGCAAAAATTTTCCAGATCTGTCAAATTGTGAGGGCAGAAAAGGGCAACAGGAGATGCCCTTTTCTGGTCCCCCCACATATTTTCTACAGGATTCAGGTCTGGGCTCTGGCTGGACCATTCCAAAACATTAATCTTTTTTTGCTGAAGCCATTCTTTTGTTGATTTGGATGTGTGCTTTGGATCATTCATGCTGAAAGGTGAAAGATCTCTTTATTTTCAGCTTTCTAGCAGACACCAGAAAGTTCTAGGCCAAACTTGACTGGTACTTGGAGCTATTCATGATTCCCTTCATCTTCACTAAAGCCCCAGTTCCAGCTTCACCGTGGGTATGGTGTTCTTTTGCTGATGTGCTGTGTTGTTTTAATGCCAAACATACCTTTTACAATTTTGGGCAGAAAGTTCAATCTTAGTCTCATCAGACCATAACACATTTTTTCACATGGTTTTGGGAGACTGGATATAGGTTTGTTGCAAAGTTTAGCCAGGCTTGGATGTTTTTTTTTCATCAGAAAAGGCTTGCGTC
The DNA here is from genome assembly GCF_019703515.2 of Myxocyprinus asiaticus. Lineage (NCBI taxonomy): Eukaryota > Metazoa > Chordata > Actinopteri > Cypriniformes > Catostomidae > Myxocyprinus > Myxocyprinus asiaticus. The sequence continues at coordinate 21,659,530 of NC_059389.1, read as the reverse complement.
TTGCCACCCTGCCCCATAGTCCAGACAGATGAAGAATACGGGAGATAGTTGTCACATGTAGGGAGCAACCAGTACTTGCCAGAAAGAGCTGCAGCTCCTTTAATGTTGCTGTAGGCATCTTGACAGCCTCCCTGACCAGTTTTCTCTTTGTCTTCTCATCAATTTTGGGGGACGTCCTGTTCTTGATAATGTCACTGTTGTGCCACACTTTTTCCACTTGCTGATGACGGTCTTCACTGTGTTCCATGGTATATCTAATGCCTTGGAAATTTTTTGTAGCCCTCACCTGAGCGATACCTTTCAACAATGGTTTCCCGTTCATGCTTTGTAAGCTCTTTGTGGGCCATGGCTCTTGTAATAGCATGCAACCAAGAAGATGTCAGAAAAATTAGTTAATCAGAGTCACTTCAGGTGAAGACAAGTATGTACTGTTTCACATGAGCTTGATGATTGGTTGATTCTGAACACAGCCACATACCCAATTATAAAAGGGTGTGTACACTTATGCAAGTTTCTTATTTTTATATTTTTTTTCTCTGAAATGTGTCACTTTGGTTTTCAGTGGCATTGCATAGGTTGTAATTTTTACATTAAAGGTGCAAAGATTCTGATATGATTTATCTTTGTTTCATTTTTTACATCACAAAAACCTACTGTTTTAACAGGGGTGTGTAGACTTTTTATATCCACTGTATGTTCTGTTAAATAAGTTTATATTATCTGTTGGTATTTACTGCTGCTGTCACCCCAGTTTTAAAAAAACCCGGCCTAGACCCCTCTGACCTTAAAAATTACTGTCCTATTTCAAATCTCCATTTTCTGTCCAAATTTATGGAAAAAGTGGTTGCCTCTCAGCTACAAACCTATCTGGCCTCACACAAGCTCTTTGAGTATTTTCCATCTGGTTTCCGTCCACTCCAAAGCACAGTGACTGCACTCATTAGAGTCACTAATGATCTTCTAATGGGCGCAGACTCTGGTGCCCTCACTATTCTTGTTCTCTTAGATCTCAGTTCTGCATTTGACACAATCTCACACAGCATACTCCAGTGTTTCCCACAGGACTTTGTGAGGCTGTGGTGGATGGACCTCGGACGCTCTAGGGCAGGGGTGTCAAACTCAGTTCCTGGAGGGCCGCAGTCCTGCAGAGTATAGTTCCAGCCCTGCTCCAAAATGCCTCCTTGTAATCTTCAAGCACTCCTGAAGACCTTGATTAGCTGCTTCAGGTGTGTTTAATTAGTGTTGGAGCTAAACTCTGCTGGACTGTGGCCCTCCAGGAACGGAGTTTGACACCCCTGCTCTAGGGGGTCAAAATTTTTTACATGTTAAATGCATCAATCTGATGCACTTTGAGAGCAAAATTAAGAGGCTAGATCTATGAAGAACTTTGTGCTCTGGTAAACAATTTTGTGCTCTAGTAGTAATTTAATCAAACACATTAGTTGTGTAGATATGAATGGTGATGACACGGCAGAAAAAGTCACACCCGCAAAGCATGGTAAACGAGATGGAGTTTAATGCAGTTCACAAATGGTCAAAACACAAAATCGACTAGAGCATACACTTGAGCCATCAAAGAAATGAAGCAAAATGGTCACCTGTGTTGAACTTGCTCCTCAGATGCTGACTGGGAGTGAGATGCTTTGCCGAAGCAACGGCACAAAACACAACGCTATAGATCTTTTATGTTATTATGAGAAGTGTCAAAATATTTTCAGTTCATTATGAAACTGTGGTGGGACAAATTAGGTAATTAATGGGAAACACTGATACTCATTTCTTGCCTCTCTGCTATTGGCATTTCTGGTACTGTACTATCCTGGTTCAATTCTTATCTCTCTGACCGTCAACACTACATCTCTATTCATCAGTCAAAATCTACTACAGCTTCTGTTTCTCAAGGCATCCATCAGGGTTCTGTTCTTGGTCCACTGCTCTTCATCACTTATATGCTTCCCCTGGGTCACATCGTCCACCGGCATGGACTCATTAGTTCAAAACCCACTACCCCCTTACCTACAAGCTCCTAATCTGCATGTATCAATGACATCATTACCTGGATGACCAATCATTTTCTCAAACTTAACAATGACAAAACTGATGTACTTTTAGTTGGTTCCACAAATCTTATATCTCGTCACTCTGATCAGTCTGTTGATATTGATGGTGTCCTGGTCAGACCCTCCTCTACAGTCAGAAACCTCTGCATTATTTTTGATTCTTCACTCTCCCTCCTCCCTCACATTTCTTCTCTCACAAAAGCTGCTTTCTTTCACCTCTGTAATATTGCAAGACTCCACCCCATTCTCAGTACAAAAGATGCAGAGACTCTTGTTCACGCTTTCATCACTTCACGACTCCACTACTGTAACGCCCTCTTTTCTGGTCTCCCCATCAAAACAATCAGTAAACTGCAGTACATTTAGAATTCTGCAGCTCGGGTTCTCATTTATTCCAAGAAAGCATCTCACATCACCCCCATTTTACATACAGTTGAAGAAAGAAGTTTACATACACCTTAGCCAAATACATTTAAACTCAGTTTTTCACAATTCCTGACATTTAATCGTAGAAAAGATTCCCTGTCTTAGGTCAGTTAGGATCACTACTTTATTTTAAGAATGTGAAATGTCAGAATAATAGTAGAGAGAATGATTTATTTCAGCTTTTATTTCTTTCATCACATTCCCAGTGGGTCAGAAGTTTACATACAATTTGTTAAAATTTGGTAGCATTGCCTTTAAATTGTTTAACTTTGTTCAAACATTTTGGGTAGCCTTCCACAAGTTTCTCACTGTAAGTTGCTGGAATTTTGGCCCATTTCTCCAGACAGAACTGGTGTAACTGAGTCAGGTTTGTAGGCCTGCTTGCTCGCACATGCTTTTTCAGTTCTGCCCACAAATTGTCTGTTGGATTGAGGTCAGGGCTTTGTGATGGCCACACTGTTGTCCTTAAGTCATTTTGCCACAACTTTGGAGGCATGCTTGGTGTCATTGTTCATTTGGAAGACCAATTTGCGACCGAGCTTTAACTTCATGGCTGATGTCTTGAGATGTTGCTTCAATATATCCACATAATTTTCCTTCCTTATGATGCCATCTAATTTGTGAAGTGCACTAGTCTCTCCTGCAGCAAAGCACCCCCAGAACATGATGCTGCCACCCCCATGCTTCATGGATGGTATGGTGATCTTCGGCTTGCAAGCATCACCCTTTTTCCTCCAAACATAACGATGGTCATTATGGCCAAACAGTTCAATTTTTGTTTCATCAGACCAGAGGAAATTTCTCAAAGTAAGATCTTTGTTCCCATGTGCGCTTGCAAACTGTAGTCTGGCTTTTTTATGGCGGTTTTTGAGCAGTGGCTTCTAACTTGCTGAGCAGCCTTTCAGGCTTTGTTGATATACGACTTGTTTTACTGTGGATATAGATACTTGTCTACCTGTTTCCTCCAGCATCTTCACGAGGTCCTTTGCTGCTATTCTAGGATTGATTTGCACTTTTCGCACCAAAATATGTTCATCTCTAGGAGACAGAATGCGTGTCCTTCCTGAGTGGTATGATGGCTGCATGGTCCCATGGTGTTTATACTTGCGTACTATTGTTTGTACAGACGAACGTGATACCTTCAGGCATTTGGAAATAGCTCCCAAGGATGAACCAGATGTGTGGAGGTCCACAATTGTAATTTTTTTTTTTTTAGCTTTTGGATGATTTCTTTTGATTTTCCCATGATGTCAAGCAAAGAGGCACTGAGTTTGAAGATAGGCCATAAAATACAGTACTGTGCAAATGTCTTGGGCACATAAGATGTTTCACAAAAGCATTTGTCTTAAGATGGTTATTTATATCTTCAGCTTCAATGTGTCAATAGGAAATATAAAGGTTAGACTCCCAAACATTACTTTTGCAAATAGAAAAGATTAGAATAGAAGAACAGGGAGCCCCACAAAGCCCCCCACTGAATGTCGTGTCAGTCTGAGATTACATAAAGAGACGGAAGCAATTGAGACAGCCTAAATAGATAGAAGAACTGTGGCGAATTCTCCAAGAAGCTTGGAACATCCTATCTGCCAACAACCAAGAAAAACTGTGTCCAGGTGTACCTAGGAGATTTGGTGCTTTTTTGAAGGCAAGGTGGTCACACCAAATATTGATTTAGTTTTTTTATGTTTGTATGACTTTAAATGATAAATGAAAACTATATGTCATTATTTTTGAGACATCCTCACTATGCAACATTTTTCACAAGTGCCTAAAACATTTGCACATTACTGTACATCATCAGGTACACCTCCAATTGACGCCAAGTAGCCTATCAGAAGCTAATTGCCTAAAGGCTTGACATTATTTTCTGGAATTTTCCAAGCTGCTTAAAGGCACAGTTAACTTGGTGAATGTAAACTTCTGACCCACTGGAATTGTGATACAGTCAATGAAAAGTGAAAAATCTGTCTGTAAACAATTGTTGGAAAAATTACTTGTGTCATGCATAAAGTAGATGCCCTAAACGACTTGCCAAAACTATAGTTTGCTAATGTGAAATGGTTAAAAAGAGTGGTTAAAAAATTAGTTTTAATGACTTCAACCTAAGTGTATGAAAACTTCTGACTTCAAATGTAGATTGCACTGGTTACCTGTCGCTTACCGCATTCAGTATAAATTACTCCTCACTACATTTAAAGCTCTACATGGTCTTTCCCCACCTTACATCAAAGATTTTATTCATCCCTACACACCAACTCGCTTACTCAGATCTTCTGACTCTGGTTTACTACTCATCCCAAGTTATTAGCTAACATCACTTGGTTGCAGGGCTTTTAGCACTACTGCACCAACATGGAATTCTATCCCACAATCCCTCTTTGACCTAACCACCATACATGATTTCAAAACCCACCTGAAAACATATTTCTTTGCCCTATGTTATTCTGACTCTTAATTGATCTGCTCTTCTGTTTTTGCTAAATATTACATTATGCCACATTTCAATCTGATATGTTGTTGATCAGTATTATTATTATAAACTTTCCTCAAGAAACTCAACATCACAAAGCAATGCAACAAAGAAAATAATACATAATTAAAAAAAAAAAAAAAATTGAAAATAAACACTTATAGGCTCCTAATGATAAAAGTCAAATCTATAGAGAATATATATGAATATCTGAAAGCAAACATGGCCATTTTGTTTCCTGATATTTAACATCATTTGAACAGAATTTTAGTATGGGTGATGTTTAGTTTAAAACCCCCTTTATTTTGGCGCATGTGTTGTAGCTGTTTTTCTCCTCAGTGGTGGTTAAAATGTTGGGCTGTTTGAGATGTTTGAATTTCTCCATAGTAGAGGTCGACCGATAGTGGATTTTTCGTATATATAGATGACCAAGGCTTTGGAAAAGGCCGCTTATCGATTAATCGGCCGATAAAAAAAAATTTGGATTAATTGAATGATAAAACTTGTATTTTATCTTTAGAGATTTCTCCTGATAACCAATAGTTCCAAAAATTGGCACGATTAATTGGTAAAACCGATATATCTGTCTACCTCTACTTTATAGTACATTAAGTAAAAAAAAAAAAAAAAAAAAAAATCTCAGTAAAATTCTAAGTTTCACATAAGTTGTAGTCTGCGCTGTGATTTTGAGTAGCGCTAGTGAACCCGCTCTGTGCTCTCCTGTCTCTGGAGCCCAAATATCGGGAAGCCTGCTGGACTCAAACGCAGAGATAATGCATGCGACACTCACGTAAAACACAAATGAGTGTGTCAGATGAGAAACATATTTAGAGCTTAAGTGCCGAACGCAAGTTTAATGTCGTTGAATTTGCTGAATTTCAGTGAAATTTTAAATGTCGGAAAAACCCTGTCTTTTCAATCCTCTCAGTCTCACGTGAAGCCCTGCTCCCTGATAGATACACACACACGTCGCACACATGGATATTTACATATCACGATATACACAATATACACTGCCTGGCCAGAAATAAAGTTGCATACTTTAATATTTCGTTGGACCACTTTTAGCTTTGATTACAGTGTGCATTCGTCATGGCATTTTTTCGACAACCTTATGCAACGTTACAACATTTATTTCCATCCAGAGTTGCATTAAGTTTTGGCCAAGATCTTGTATTTATAACGGGAGAGTCGAACCACTCCGTAAAGTCTTCTTCAGCACATCCCAAAGACTTTCAATAGAGTTAAGGTCAGGACTCTGTGGTGGCCAATTTATGTGTGAAAATGATTCCTCATGCTTCCTGAACCACTATTTCACAATTTGAGCCTTGTCAAATTGGCATTGTCTTCCTGGAATATGCCCATGCTGTCAGAGAAGATAAAATCCATTGATGGGATAACCTGGTCATTCAGTACATTCAGGTAGTCAGCTGACTTCATTTTATTGCTGCATAACGTTGCTGAGCCTAGACCTGACCAATTGAAGCAACCCCAAATCATAACACTGCCTTCAGAGGCTTGTGCAGTGGGCACTCTGCATGATGGATGCATCACTTCATGCGCCTCCCTTCTTACCCTGACGTGCCAGTCGCTTTGGAAAAGGGTAAATCTAGACTCTTCAGACCACATGACCTTTTCCATTGCTCCACAGTCCAATCTTTATGCTCCCTAGCAAATTGAAGTCGTTTTTTTTTTCCAGTTAGCTTCACTAACAAGTGGCTTTCTTGTGACCACACAATTTAGCCCCAATCCTGTAAGTTCTTGTTGCATTGTGCGTGTGGAAATGCACTTCCTTTCACTATTAAACAAGCCGTGAGTTCTACAGTCGATGTGACTTCAAGCATTTTAGTGATCTGCGATCACGATCATTCAAGATTTTGTTTCGACCACATATCTCCCACGAAGCTGCCGGTTCACCACTATCCTTCCAGGTTTTAATAATGCGTTGGACAGTTCAGTGATTTCAGCAATCTCCTGAGTTGTTTCCTTTGCTTGATGCAGACCAATAATTTGCCCCTTCTGAAACACAGTAACATCTTTCCCACGACCATGGAATACGTCTTCCGACATGGTTGTTTAAGAAATGAGAAGCTACACACTGCATCAGTTAGGGTTAAAAAAATTGTTGCCAGCTAAACACATTAATCACTGTGATAATTGTCCAATCATAGTCTCTTACGTCTTATTTAAATCCAAACGGCGACTTTTTTTGGCCAGGCAGTGTATCGTATTTTAACATTTATGGACTGGCCTCATTCACTTCAATTGTAAGTTCCTTATTTTAACTGCAATTAAAAAAAAAACAATTGGTAATTAACATTATGCTACAAATGCTTTCGCTTGAGCTTAACTTGTATTGAGCCTGGAATATTCCTTTAAATTAGAGTATATGTTATCTTATGTGTTGTGGCATAGTAAGCAAGCTCCTAATCATTATATTTAACAACTTTTTTGTTCCCTTAAAAAAAAAAGTATCTTGCAGTACCATAGTACAGTGATGATTATGGTTATACCATGGTACTTATTGGCCAATAAACTGTGCCCACTTGGCTGACTAACAGAAGTGGTAGTTTCCCTTTATGCCAGTTTCAAAATCAACCAGCACCTTAGGCTGTGAATAATGCAAATGTTACTGTTTTCACAAAATTGTTTGCGAATGAAGTAAATATTGCATAAAATAAGTGTTCATTTTAATTTCCATGATTTTGTTTGTCTCTATTACTATCAAATATATCAATCCTCCCCTTGCTGTGTAACTATATCAAATCTGCATCAGCCATTTAAAAACCTATAGGCCTATACATTGAAAGCATGGTACCTGTCCCAAAAAAAAAACAAAACATGCAAATACCATGGTACATTTTGGTACTTTTTAATGTAAATAATGTTCTACCTATATTTCTCAAATATTTATCCCCAGCAAGCTCATAGTGAGCAAAAGAAGTTAAATGGCTACAGCAATTATTAACTGGGATTTGGTCTGTTTGTTAGGTAGTGTTTCTGTCGTAAGTCCTTTTGTCACAGTGAGAGTTTGAGAGTTGGCATGGTGAAGCCACCCCCAATTTGTTTAGTCTTATAAAAAGAATGCGAGAGCTGTCTTTCACAGCAGCACTAGGCAAATCCAAGAGTTGGCCGAGGATATGGAGAGAAAAAGCTATAGGCTGTATTTTCAAACATACTGTATTTCCTAAGGGTGACAGTGTCAGATACATTAAATATTTAATAAGAATGGCAAGCTTTTCTGCTATGTTTTGCAGTATTTAGTTAGTGTATGCGTGTGTGTGTACTTAGTTATCCTGTATAATGATGCATTTGATACATGACTTTAATGAAGGGATCAAGGTCAGAGCTCAGACGCTGTGTGTCTCTCTCTCTCTCTCTCTCTCTCACCCTTTCTCGCTCACTTTCAGTGTCTCACTATTCTATGTCAGGTGACCTGCTTTTCTGTGAAACTTGGACATGTATTCTCTCTTGTGGATCAAGGGATTATTTTATTTGTGTTAGTGGGTTTGTGGGTAGGACACTGACCCAGTACTTTTGCATGTAAGGCTGTAATGTCGTCCACGTGAGATGTTTAGTGGATGTACAGTATAACTGTCATCAGCAGCACATCAATAGCACTGCAGTTAGTTGCAGTATGGACAGTGATTTTAAACTGAAAACAAAATGGATTGCTGAAATGGTAGAATAAGTTGACAATAATGTTAATTAGAAATTGCTCCCAAGATGTGTGGAGGTCCACAGTTTTTTTTTTTTTTTTGGAGGTCTTTGCTGATTTCTTTTGATTTTCCCATGATGTCAAGCAAAGAGGCACTGAGTTTGAAGGTAGGCCTTAAAATACATCCACAAATACACCTCCAGTTGACTCCAATTAGCCTATCAGAAACTAATTGGCTAATTGTCTAAAGGCTTGACATCATTTTCTGGAATTTTCCAAGCTGCTTAAAGGCACAGTTAACTTAGTGTATGTAAACTTCTGACCCACTGGAATTGTGATATAGTCAATTAAAAGTGAAACAATCTGTCTGTAAACAATTGTTGGAAAGATTACTCATCATGCAAAAGTAGATGTCCTAAACGACTTGCAAAAACTATAGTTTGCTAATATGAAATCTGTGGAGTGGTTAAAAAATTAGTTTTAATGACTTCAACCTAAGTGTATGTAAACTTTTGACTTCAAATATATATACAAATTTTTTAACCACTCCACAGATACTGAAACAGTGCATAGACGGCGCTGCCACTTGATACTTGTTACTTGTTTCAGCGCTGGCTAGGATGCAACAATCACAGTCAATTATTATTACTGGATGAGGATTTAAAAAACACTTTTACGGAGACTGCTGAAGCTAATTTCCATTTATAGGTATGAATCCTTGCAATTATCAGTTTTTATTAAAAAAATAACTATTCTAGAGTAAAATTGTCTCCAATGAGATATAAAACTTTCTGGTAGTTAAATGCGGATGAATGGAGGATTCGGTTTTCTGAGCAGCCAAGCGCCCTCTGGAGTGAAGTGTAACCTTCCATTCAGTTTTCATTGTATTTTAATTAAAGCCTTTGTTGTCAAATGAAGATGAAAGAAAATGTTGTTTAATCTTTTAAAAGCATTTTTTTCAGTAAAAACAAAATTATTTTCGATTAGATTATTGGGGCGTGAAAGTTTTTGCTTGTTTCAATGGGAGGCGTGACCCCAAAAAAATGAGAACCACTGGGTTAAGGTGTATGTAAACTTCTGACTTCAACTGTAATGCCAAATAAGAAACTAAGAAAAAAAGTAAAATTTTTCTTTTTTTTTTTAAGCATTTTCAACAGTTTACATTTGTTCCAACATGACAGTAGTTGACCTGAAGGCGAAAACTGGCCATAGAGAAAGACAGTTTACGCTAATGCCTGCTATAAAGCCCCTTGCGGTAATCCTGAGAATGCGACAAGCACTTGTGCGTTGGGTTGCATTTGAAAACATTTCAGAGTGCAGTGACGTGTGAAATTGCACTTGCTTAGCTAGATGTGTTTGCGTTCACATACTCCCATAGAGTAGGTTTCAGGCCTTACATGTGGTACAATATCAGATTAAGATCTTATTTTGTGTTCCATTCCGTTGTGCTACATTTAGCTGTTTTCGAACATGATGCATCCTATGTGAATACACTTAAATGCATTAAATGTTTTAATTTCAAAAGATTTAACAGTTGGTTCATCCTCTCTTGGACAGGTTGGCTGGTAATTAAGTCATGTTTTTTAAGGGTAAAGAATGAATACACACTACAATCTTTCATGCACAATATCATTACATTTTCACTCCAGCCAGAAATAGATGTGCTGAGACACCACATTTAAAAATAGTGCTGTCAGAATAGAGAGACTTCAACTGATATTGCTAAACTTGAGTTTATATTACGATTTGTGAACGTGTGTGGAACGCTTAGCATTGTTGTACAGTATCTAATGTAATCTGTTATTGTATTTACCGTTGGAGCAGTCAGGAGCATTGCAGTAATTTAACATGCTTTTTGAAAGTATGTTGACCGCAGTGGAGGCAAGTGCATCTAATCTTGTCCTGTTCTGCTCCTGTGTCCTGATTCTGGCTGCTGTCTTAAGAATTTTGTGTAATTTTTGGGTACAATTGATCTTACGGCCTTGCTCTCTCTGGCCATCACTATCTCCTGAACCACGCCAAAGTCCTTTTTTATTGCCATCATTTAAAACCTGGATTTACCAGTTTCAATGTTAAAACTCATCTAGATCTAGGAATAGAAACTGTAAGCAATGAGCTTAAATGTTTTTTAAATGAATGATTTCGAGACCGATTTCTGAGTCTTTTTAACAGATTCATTTAAAGGAACTGACTCGAATAATTTGTTCACAAGTTGGACTACTCTAGTCCATTTTAATCCATTATAATTATTCTCAGTTCCCAACCCTATCTAGATAAATGAAAAAACGTTAGGTGTAGCCAATATGCAAGGCAGCAGAAATCCTTGCGAACAACAAGGGGCGGGATTTAAAATTCATACTGCATACCAAGAGGGCATAGTCAGAAGTCTCTTGTTCCTCTTGGTCTCACTTTCATCCATCTACTGAAACTATTGTGTCATCTTGTGTAATGAAAGTAGAGTTTATGTGTGTCATTTTATGCAAACAAAACATAACGTGTCACTTCAACTAGGTGAAGCTTAGTTATGGAAGGGTGTGTTACATCACTGGAGTTAATGTGTGTAATATTTGTGTACACCACTGGCATTTTTTCCAGATTGGTGGCGGGATGAGGGGTCTAAGGTCTGCCTTGACAACGGGGTTAACGAGGTCTTCCTTGCCTGTGTAGTATTACTCTAACTCGTATCACCTGGACGTGAGCCAGATGTTGTAATGTAAACACTATAAGACACACACAGACACTGTGAGAGGGCAAGGACATGCTATTTACCTGGCATAACTTATCTCACATACCTGATTGTAGCCTTTTGTTTTTGTTCGAGTAATCTATCCAGCTGGTTTCGGGAAAACAAGTTGTGTAGACATAGTGAGATGGGCAGAGGCCAGGCGGTGTCTTTCTAGGATTACTTTTGCACAATAAACATTTGGCTTGAATCTGTATTACTGAGCAATTTAGAGTGTATAATTGTAATTTTGGGGTTTATCCCCTTTTCTCCCCAGTTTTGCATGCCCAATTCCCAATGTGCTCTAATTCCTCGTGTTGCCGCAGTGACCCACCTCAATCTAAGTGGCGGAGGACGAATCTCAGTTTCCTCCGCTTCGGAGACTGTCATCCCGCGTATCTTATCACGTGGCTTGCTGAGTATGTCACCGCAGAGACTTAGCACATGTGGAAGCTCACACGGCATTCATGAACATCTCCTCACTCATAAGGGAAACAATGCATGCACTCTATAGAGACCACGCATCCACGTACAACTCCCCACCCATAAGGGAAACAAAGCATGCACTCCATAGTGACCACGCATCCACGCACAACTCCCAACTCACCCCACCGAGAACAAGAACCACCTTATAGCGACCATGAGTAAGGCAACCCATGTGACTACCCACCCAAGCAACCAGGCCAATTGGTTGCTTTGGAAGCCTGGCTGGAGTCACTCAGCACACCCTGGATTCGAACTTGTGACTTCAGTAGTCAGCGTCTTTGCTTGCTGAGCTACCCAGTTATTTTTGAGGAACCTCTTGAAAGTCTTGGACTCTGTATGTTTCTTTTGTAAAACAGGGTCACATGTAAGCACTAGAGGTCGACTGATATATCGGTTTTACTGACATAACGGCACAGATGGTTCCTTCGGTTATTAGCAAAAATGAACACAGATAGTTGCAGATATATATATACTCTTGTAGCATCTATGTCTGTGCCTGTCACGGTAAAGAAATACTTAGAAAAAAGATTGCTTTTTAAAAACTATTGGTCGATTTAATCCGTTATCCTTTTCCACCAGCTTAATTATCGTATCGGCAAAGTCCACTAATGGTCCACCTCTAGTAGGGCCTAGTTGGAGGGTTGTCGGTATTAAAAAAGTCCTGTATATTTAGGCTGATTTAGGGTCATGTCCATTAACTATAACATTTTATTGCACAAAATTATTGTATTCCTCACAAACAAACTGAGATCTACGTATTATGCTTAATAATGGGAATATGTTCATTGCAGGCATTCTGACGTCCGACAGTAATTGTCTTGAAATTGATCAAAGGTGGTGAATTTTATTGTTCCTTTGTTGGCTATTGCATCAGAGTTTTTAAGGGAATGTATTTGGTGTTCAAGGTTTTAGCTTGCTGACAGTCCAACAGTTATTGTTACACTGTTAGCATGCTAAAGTACAGCATGCTATTATGTATTTTTTTTACTGCTGGTGCTTAAAGGAGATGCTACTTTCTATCTTCCTAAGAGAGTGTTTTAGGGTTCTGACAGTCCCTAGAGTTACTGTTACACTGTTAGCATGCTAAAACCACCTCTGAGAAGTTGCTTTTCTAAATTCAGAACTTTGCTGCTTAGGAAAGCTTGAAGATGCTTGTTTGCATGTGGCCACTTTAAATTTCCTTTGTCAGTTTTAGATGCAGCGCCCCGAGACATGTGCCTGTTTATAGGACTTGAGCACAAGCACACAATTATTCTGCTTCTCTAAATGAGGGCATTTTTTACTTTTTGGGATTTATTAAAATAGCATTTCAGCTGTAAACGGTCCAAAAGATGTTCACATATGACATAGGCCTATTCCTAATTGCGTTTTCATTAGAGGCTGTTTGCACGAGTTAGTGGTACACAGAGTCCATCTATCAGTGCCAAGCACAACTATGATCAGTCATGTGACCTTGTTAATCCTCTGAATTAATTACGTGAAACGAGAGCCCTGATATCCATATCTCACTGTAGCTGACCGTGCTGCTTTTGTATACCAGGGGATAAGGTGTGTGTTGGGTGCTGAAATCTTTGTCTGGGACAGCTCTTATCAGGCCATTCCTGGTCCTCCCAGCATGCACTTTGGTGTGATTGGAGTCTGTTACATATTAGTCTGGATTTAAATAGTCACCATCACTTCTAATAGGTCTGATTATTGTTGTACTTAAAGGATCTGTTTTTACCTCCCTTTACGTGCACACTAAAGTTGTAAGGGGCTCTTTTATGAATGCTCTTACATTTAATTTCTGGCCAATACTTTAACAAGATTAATTAAAAAAAAAAGTAATAAGATAAATGTTTAATGTTATGACTGATAATTATTATAAATCTATTTGTACTCTCATCAACAAGGCCTTTCCGTCCGCAGAACTGCCGCTCACTGGATGTTTTTTTGTTTGTTTATGGCACCATTCTGAGTAAACTTTAGAGACTGTTGTGCATGAAAATCCCAGGAGATCAGCAGTTACAGAAATACTCAAACCAGCCCATCAGGCACCAACAAACGTGCCACGTTCGAAATCACTGAGATCACATTTTTCCCCATTATGATGGTTGATGTGGACTGTGGCGAGCAGGGCATGGCCGATTGGCATCTGGGCAGAGCGAGGCCAGGAAGATAAGTGGTGAATGAGTTCCATCTGTGTGCCACACCGGTCTCACATTCCAGTGAGGAGCGGTGGGGGTATTTAAGGAGAGGAGACAGCGGCAGATGGGGAGAGAGAGACACACGGAGCTGTGTGTGTGTGTGTGTGTGTGTGTGTGTGTGTGTGTGTGTGTGTGTGTGTGTGTCAGTGTGTTATGTGTGACACTGAGAAGTGAATAGTGTTTGTACAATTCAATTTCGTTGGAGTGTTCACCTGGTCACCGCTTCCTCTTAAGAGAGTTAAAGAACCTGTTACATGGACTGAAGATCCTGACCTGTTTCTGCATGAGTTTTTGCAGTGCACTGCTGCCACACGATTGGCTGATTAGATAATTGCATGAATAATTAGATGTACAAGTGTTCCTAATAAAGTTCACAGTGTACATCTGGAACACTTGCTATGCTTTTATCACCTTTTTCTCCTCTGAGTTTGCATCCCTGGAGTTGAATTGATTACTGTTGAATATGAAGAAATAAGACCTCATTATATCGGCTTTACGATATCAGCTAATGCCGATACATTAAAAAAATCAGATTCCAATGTTTGTGCATTTTTAGCCTCTAGCTTCTTTGTGTAGTCAAGCATTTTGTCTTCTAGCGCACTTTGTGAATTTATGACTGTCTGCCCTCGTTGCACACCATTAAGGCTGATCTAAAGTTAGCAGTGTCACTGTGGAATAACAGGACATGAGTGATCCCCGACGTGATCCTTTAGGCACAAGTGTGACGTTGCCGGTGGTCTGGTCGTTATCAAAGATTCCCTCTGCCCCACTCTGATACCAACTGTGGTCCTAAAATAGCTGCCTCCAGAAAACTTCCCCCACATGAGATCCAGCACATTTGCTTCAGGTACACTTCAGGAGAATTTAAAATGGTATAAAACCTTTTAAGAGGTATGATGGATAAAGCTTTTCAATGATGTCAATCATCCATGAGAAATCAAAGATACTATAGCAACATCATATAAATGTTTAGCAGTGATTCAAACATTGTTCCTTTGTATTGGATACTTTTCAAAGCCATTGATATCCATTTTTATTATTACTTTATATATTTATTTATTTTTATCCCCTTTTCTCCCAATTTGGAATGCCCATTTCCCACTACTTAGTATGTCCTTGTGGTGGCTTGGTTACTCACCTCAATCCGGGTGGTGGAGGACAAGTCTCAGTTGCCTCCGCTTCTGAGACCGTCAATCCACACATCTTATCACGTGGCTCGATGTGCATGACACTGCAGAGACTCCGCATGTGGAGGCTCATGCTACTCTCCACGATCCACGCACATCTTACCATGCGCCCCATTGAGAGCGAGAACCACTAATCGCGACCACGAGGAGGTTACCCCATGTGACTCTACCCTCCCTAGTAACTGGGCCAATTTGGTTGCTTAGGAGAGCAGGCTGGAGTCACTCAGCACACCCTGGATTCGAACTCGCGACTTCAGGTGTGGTAGTCAGCGTCAATACTCACTGAGCTACCCAGGCCCCCAGATATCCATGTGTTAATCATTTATGGCCTTCTCTAGAGGTCATTCATTTGTGTACATTGGTTTGAGGAATTTCGCCTACTGAATTTTATACATTCCTCATACAGAATGTTGACATCCAGTTACACGTCTTCTCCAATGTGGATGTCACTGGTGGAGGTCATTCAATGGAAATTAACTACAGCATCCATCAATCCATACTGTGTCTCCTTGCTCCCATTGAAACCTGAGCCCTAATCATTACCTATGGGATCTTTATAATACTGTAGAATCAGCAGCCTTGAGTCTATTTATAGCTTTTTAGATACAGTGGTGTTGCTTCACTCGTGTCACATTTCCCCCCTTTTTTCACCCCAAAGAAGACCTAAAAAGACTACAGAAGATGTCGGACTTACCTGGAGAAGCTTTGGATAGCAGTTGCTTTGGGACAATTTTTTTGTACCTACAACATAACCTTAAGCACACCATCAGTTTCCAGACCATTGCACAGTGGCCTGGATTGTTGAAAGAGGCTAATGCTGTATGCACTTCACAGCCTCATTTGGACATTAGATGTGAATTCTGAAGATTGGAATTAAGATTTGATGAGAGAACCAATCAGCTGATCTTTTGGTAGGTCGAATCGGCTGGGTACCAATACTTTGACAGTACTAGTCTCGATCAATACCGTTCTAGTTCTGTCAGGATCATAATATGAACTGACCATACACAATTTATTCTAGATATTGGTTGACGATATTTCGCCAAGGCCGATAAATTGGCCGATATTTGGTATTTAGGCTATGTGTTTCACTCTCCCTCTATTTCCTCAAAAGTTCCCTGTTATTTTTAATTGTCTTGTCTAATAATGAAAAGTTAAATAGAAATAAAACTTCTGTCATAGATTGTCTGCAAATATCTTGTTTAAACAAAACGTTTGAATATCTTTCAAAGATTTAATTCTCGAACCTCACAAAACTTGTACAAATCCAGAGATTTCTTCCTGTAAAAAACATATTCTTGTGGAGTGCAAATAGATTTTCCTGCTCTCTAGATATCTGCATCGGCCATTACAAAACCGACATTGATCACCAGTTGTAGACCATTGACTAGCTCAGACCATCATAGAAAAGGCAAAACTGGTCTCTGATCAGGCTAAGAACGCTGGTCCATAATTGTTCCAAGTAGTAATTTGTTGTGACCTGAAAGAGTATTCACACTGTAGACCGTTCTGATTTGCAAGTCAGATTTTTTTAGGACTGACAAACTGGTATACTGTTATTTATAGTCATTTTTAAGCAGATCTACATAAGTTTCTGTCATATTGACATAGATGTCAAAATGCTGCCAAACAGCTTTCAAAACAGGGTGCAGCAAGCTTGCAGAGTAGTGATGGCTTACAAAACTCTGGATGTTTTTTCCTCTGTATATGTTCATCAGGGTGTCTAGCCATGGTGCTGAACGGGACAACAAAAATGAAAATGGTATAATATAATATATGTATGCATCTAACCCTAACCCTTACCACACCAAATAGCATTATTGTCACTATGGGACATAAAGCGCATGTTACATACTTAATGAGGTAAAATAATGAAACTTGAATTCTAAGTCTGTTCTTACCGATTAGTCTGAATCCCATCTCAAGATATCCGAATTAAATTCAGACTACACATTTTGGTTACCACTGCAAACAAGACTTTACTAACAAACACCTTTAGGACATAACACTGCTCATATTTAATCTATTTGTTAAGTGCTGACACAGCCTGTACAGCAGTAAGACATGTTTATTCACTTGACGAGTCGACGTTATCAGCCTTACACCTTGCAGATTGTATTTAAAGAGCAATAAACACAATTAATATAAAGCACTGTAAGCACAAGAGTTATTATGTCTGGAGTGACTAGACCATTCATAAATGAGCTCTGGTCAGCACACTATTCCTCAGCTGTCTCTATTGAAAGCAAAGCAATCCGTGTACTGCCCGTGCCAAATCATGTGAAAGAGCAAAGACAGGAAAACGTGTGTGGAATCTGTCGCCTCTCCGACTCATACATTCCATTGTGACAACCCGCCAAAGTAATCACACTTACATAGTCCATTTCCGACAGCTATCATTTTTATGGGTTATGGGGTCAGGTAGTTACAGAGCAAGTTTCAAGTTAACTCTAGGAAGCCTAGGTGCCATAGTGAAGCTGTTGCTGGGTTTCAAACTCATCAGTGACGTGCCACCAATTCAGGCTTTTTGGCATTTGTAGACTCACATTTAGTATGTGGTCTTGCACCAAACTGGCCTCTTAATTTGTTTTTTATTCTTTTTAAAACTACTGGTGAAGAAGAAAAACTATACATGCTTTGGTTATGATCATAACAGTCAGTTATTTCTCATTGTCCAGGTAGGTAAATGGGTAATTTAATGATCACTTGTGTAAAATTGTGTTCTATTAACAGCAAGATGCAACCAACACAGGGCAGTACACGAAAGGGTACAACACATTACAGTTAATACAAAAAAGTAGATATGCACTATGTACACAATATGTACACTAAGGCCCATTTACACCTGGTATTAAGATGCGTTTAAAGAGCACCTATTATGTTTTTTCAAATATTACCTTTCATGTAGTGTGTTATATAGCTGTTTGTGAATGCAAAAAAAGTCTGCAAAGTTTCAAAAATCAAAGTGCACGACAAATGGAGTTATTGACTCCCAAAAGAAAGAACCGATTCTGAACACTTGAAACAAGTCGTTAGTAATTCCAGACTTACTTCATGTACTAACCTACGTAATTTGGTAACAAAAAACCTGCCTCTGGTCTTCATTGGCTGCTCGTGAACAGCTTTGACCCGCCCTCAAATACTACACTAAACGGTAGACCAATCACAACAGACTGGGACATCTGACCAATCAGAGCAGAGTAGGCTCTCTGAAAGGAAGAGTTTAGAATGAATCCTTTAGAACGGATCATTGAAAGAGTTGTTTTTGACACTGGGAAAAAAAGGTAATGCTGCAATTTAAATTATGAGCAAATTAAAGTGTTTTTTGACCTTGGGTGCATGTAAGTCTATTGTATGAGACCTTTAAAACAAAATTAGGCACGCTTAAAAACCATAATAGGTGCTCTTTAAAATGGGATGACGGTAAAGACAGGTCTAAACGGGTTCCAAAACTTTTTGAGATTTGCCCATTTTCTTAACACATCCAAGCACATTCGGAGGGGGTTCAATGTGGTCATTGTGGTGTAGAACACATATAACCACATTGGGTTCATATTGTAAATGCTCATCAATTCACATGCATTCTGACAGCAGCGAAGAACCACCTACTCGCCTGTTCATCAGTCACTGCGCTAAAACCTAGAGTTTTACGCAGATGCATTTTTTAATTCTATTGCCAAGATGTGTTTTTAATTGCACACCGTACCTTTTAGAACAGTTTTGCGAGAAAAATGTTACAAGAAGACCAAAGAAGAGTTCTGGATGTAAGATATGCATAAAGAATATTTGTTTCAACAACCTCAAAAGTGCATCTATGCCTAGACGAAGTGATTGTATGCTTAAGACTTCCATTGCATTTCTCTACTATTGTCTGCTTCAGAGTTTGCAGGGTTTGCCTGCAGGCTTCATAGCCAGTGGAGTACTTGAGGGATTTTGAAGTCTTGTTAGCCCTGCAGCATTGAAAGGGTTAAGACCGATACAGTACATTGTACTGCAGATGGATCTGTGCTCCTACTGAGCAGAGCAGTTCTACAATGAAGCACTGCTGCAGATCGGTACACACACTCGCTCACTCACTCACTCACGGAACATTGCCAAGCCACAGGGATTTACTTCAGTGCTGTTAGAGGAAGAAATTGCAGAAAAAGAAAGATGATTCAAATGGAGAAATGCAACTTTACCAGTGTTTCAAGACCTTCAGGAAGTGTATGGAGTACCTTTTAAATGTACCTGGGCTACTTGAAGTGGATCATTGAATCAAAGCTTTAGTGGATGCACCTCTAAAGTGACTGAACAGTAACTCTTGCCGTTTTCTGTGGGCAAATGCTTGATACATTGAGGAAGGGTTAGGACTCTTTTTGTCTATACCTCTCTATTCCTCCCTTCCCCCTCACTCTGCACTATCTTTCTCCCTCCCCCGATCTTGCCGTGATCAGGCAGGTTCAGCATGTTAGCTCGAGGGTTGCCAGCATGCACGTGGGTCTGCAGGACCCTGGATTTAAATCACACATGGGACTGAAGAAAGCTACAGATATGCCCCTGATTTGATCTAAGGAACAGATGTAAGTAACGTCTCTTAGTTGTTAACATCAAGTCACTTACATTCAAGCTGAACAAGTCTTGGCTTATGTTTTGAATGCAGAATGCAACATATCATATATTTGGTGTTGTTGCGTTTAAGTTTCTTACTACTTTGGCGCAGTACAACAAGTGCTACAACAGTTGCACATATTTGACGTTGGAATCAACGTAGGAAAATTCTGTTTTCGTTTAACTGCAGTGATCAGGGTTGCTTTAGCTCCGTAATTCTGCAGCCTTGATGACGTTGGTGAGGTGCGTATGGGCAGGTTGTCACTACGTCCCTAGGGGACAACCACCCTCCTTTGCTGTGAGCTTTCCTGCTTCATTTGAATTAGGGTATCACAGGCTCCTGGATGGGCACTTTTAGCCACAGTCAGCACTTTGAGACACATCTTTCTTCATTTCTAAAGTCATCAGTCATCATCTTCTACATGTTGCAGTCTGATGCTAGATCCAAAAATGGTGTGTGTGTGTTTGTTTGGATGTTTTCCCACCCTCCCTCATTTTTTGGCTTCCATTCAACATACGCAATGTTCTCAGCAAGCATTTGTTTGCAGTGACCAATCTATTGTGCAGTTTCTTGCATCTAGTTACTTTCCACTGCACTAATTATGACTTAAAGACAACACTAAATTATAATTGACCCTATACCCCTTATTTGTAGTGATTGGAATCGTAAGGAATTTAATTAATTTAACTGCTTGTTGCACAATAGTCTATTTTTTTCAAAAAAAATTCTCAACACAACTTTAGTAAAGCACGAGCGGCAGGGTAAATGGTAAATAAAGACCCCGTTTACACCTGGTATCATGATGCGACTCAGGTGATCCGATCACATGTGGTCAGATTAGACACATCGCTGTTTATACCTGGTCCTTTAAATGTGTCTCCTGTGACCACTTGTGTTAGGATTTGGAGGGAAGGGTCTCTGTTTCATGACGACATACATCATTCACTATGTTAGTGTGTTACTGCATGATATTAAAGCACAACAAAGTCAGAAAAGACAAAGAAAGTACAAAATAAAATGCGCTGTTTCTCCCAGATGTGGTTGAAATTAAATCTAAGCACAAATGCAACATGTCAAGCAGAATTATTTGTTACTTTAGTGGATTACCTGTATTAAAGGGCATCAGGTGTTCGTGCTTAACACACTAAAGATGATCCATGAAGCTGTCATGATTTTGTATGTATCTGCTTTTTATAATTTTACAGTTGGATGGTTATTTCCTTTTAAAGCCACCTGTAATCGGCAAAGTTTAAGCTCTTGTTTCAGCGCAGTGTTTAATTGACAGGTGAGGGGTGGTGCTTCGCTACGGCTGGGACACATTCAGGACTGATTACTGTTTTCACCTCAAATGCGATGTGGACACATGCGTTTTTGACCACAATCGTATGTGGTTTCTAAAATCTTTCATCTTAATACCAAGTGGAAATGGGGCCAAAGGGACACCGGACAAATCTGGAGAATGACATGGTGCAATCTAAAATTCGTAACAATTATTTTCTACAAAGGTAAGCACACACCGGCACCTTTTAGCGTAAAAATTTTGAAGTGCCACAGGGCTGAACTTGCATAGTTTTCCTTTTATATTCGACCCAAATCATTATCAAAGATTATTTACTTTAGCCACCACTGGATGATATATTGTGTATGTGTATCTTTCATATAGCCTACACAATTTATTTTCAGTTACAAGTATGTCATTTTGGGGTTTGACAGCTTGAATGAAACCTCTTCAAAGATACATACAGAGAAATTGCATGATAAATGTCGCCATTTCTAATAGTTCAGTTTGTGCATTAACACCAGTTTCACACACTAACCTGCAAACTCATCAAAGTCACTTTGTTCATTCTTGAAGAAGTACAAAAACCTTCGTAACTTTGGACTGCCATCTGCTGCGCCACATCAGCTCATCCTGTGTGTGTGTTTGTTTGTGTGATCATGACCGTCTTCAGTAAATGGGATATCACCCTCTTGTGGTCTCCCAAGGCTATTACGCCAGATGTTAAACAGAGGCCAACTTCTGATTAACATTTTTTATTGATTCATATAGATAACAAAGCAAAACATATATATATATATATATATATATATATATATATATATATATATATATATACACACTATATTGCCAAAAGTATTCGCTCATCTGCCTTTAGACGCATATGAACTTAAGTGACATCCCATTCTTAATCCATAGGGTTTAATATGACGTCGGCCCACCCTTTGCAGCTATAACAGCTTCAACTCTTCTGGGAAGGCTTTCCACAAGGTTTAGGAGTGTGTTTATGGGAATTTTTGACCATTCTTCCAGAAGCGCATTTGTGAGGGTAGATACTGATGTTGGACGAGAAGGCCTGGCTCGCAGTCTTTGCTCTAATTCATCCCAAAGGTGCTCTATCGGGTTGAGGTCAGGACTCTGTGCAGGCCAGTCAAGTTCTTCCACACCAAACTTTCTCATCCATGTCTTTATGGACCTTGCTTTGTGCACTGGTGCGCAGTCATGTTGGAACAGGAAGGGGCCATCCCCAAACTGTTCCCACAAAGTTGGGAGCATGGAATTGTCCAAAATCGCCAAACCCAGACTGGTCCATCAGATTGCCAGATGGAGAAGCGTGATTCATCACTCCAGAGAACGCGTCTCCACTGCTCTAGAGTCCAGTGGCGGCGTGCTTTACACCACTGCATCCGACGCTTTGCATTGCACTTGGTGATGTATGGCTTGGATGCAACTGCTCGGCCATGGAAACCCATTCCATGAAGCTCTCTAGGCCACATGAACTTTGGAGGTCTGTAGCGATTGACTCTGCAGAAAGTTGGCGACCTCTGCGCACTATGCGCCTCAGCATCCGCTGACACCTCTCTGTCATTTTACGTGGCCTACCACTTCGTGGCTGAGTTGCTGTCATTCCCAATCGCTTCCACTTTGTTATAATACCACTGACAGTTGACTGTGGAATATTTAGTAGCGAGGAAATTTCACGATTGGACTTGTTGCACAGGTGGCATCCTATCACAGTACCACGCTGGAATTCACTGAGCTCCTGAGAGCGGCCCATTCTTTCACAAATGTTTGTAGAAGCAGTCTGCATGCCTAGGTGCTTCATTTTATACACCTGTGGCCATGGAAGTGATTGGAACACCTGAATTCAATTATTTGGATGGGTGAGCGAATACTTTTGGCTATATAGTGTATATACAGAATCAACATTTAACCCCACTATTACCCCTCCCAATCCCCAACTCCAACACACACGCACAAAAAAAACATAATAAATAAATATATAATTATCACACAGATTTAAAACTAAACTTCTCTCTCCACTAAACAGAGGCCAACTAAGTGAATTGGAAAGCATGCAAATTAGGCTTTTAATTTAAATGTCGGCTGATTTGAACATATCGATGCTTCAAAAATATATCGATAAAATAATTCTATAGGTGAATATTTTATGACATCCCTACATTTAATACGATTCTTGTAAAACGTGTAAGGGTGACTTTTACAGGCATAAATGCAATCCAATAATTGATCCTATCTCTGCATTTAATAATGACAGATTCTAAACAAACAAAAAAGTGATAACATCAATAATTTATTATTTTGTATCATTCCACTGATTAGAGCAAAACTTGTGTGTGTGATTGAAGTCTCTTGAAGTCTGTAATTTCTCCAAAACATAGAATAGAAGGTCCTCTCTCTGCAGAGGTCAACATTGTACCTAATTTGTTTAGGATGTGGAAGGTATGGCAGGTACAGCTGTGTTCACATTTGGATAAGCTTCATCTCCTCTTAGGCCTGCACTCACACTGGTCACAGCTTTGAAGGAACCAAGGAATGCTGTCAGTTAAATTATTCTTCTCCAGCTGTGCATCTCTTAGCAGCACGATGCCACTACCGTTTCCACTGAATGTCATCTTCCTGTTGTCCTTCCAACACAGCCTCGCCAGTTCCCCACATTTGAACCTACCATCGACAACCGGAGAGCTATTTTTAGTTCCTCCCTTTGCTCTCTCTGTTTCTCTATCTCACTTTCACTCTCCTGTGGTAAGGGATCAGAGCATGTGAGCAGAGCGGTGATAATTTCACCTGAGCGTAGAGCGCCTTTTTGAATAATCCGCTCCGCTCGTTCAGGCCGCTCAGCGCCGCTCGCTCAACCCAGAATGCGCTTCGTGATATGCTGGTTTGGGAATCAGCGAAATAAGCTATAGGCCTGGTGTTATGGAGCTCTAACATTGTTTTAGTGAAGTTGCAAACCTTATAACCTAAATAAATGCAAAGTATAAATCAAAGCTAAGAATGAGGAAATCGTAAGGGAGTGTGGAGAGACCGTGAGAATTAGCAAATATTCCTTCTGGAATCGTATGTGTCACATTGCCAGAGAGCACGAGGATGTGCTATGAGAACATGGTAGTGCATCAAAAGGTGAGATAGTAGACTACGCTACTATTTGATAATAAATTAATAGATAAGTAATGTGTCTTGTTGTTTTGCCATCATGTTAGTGCAGCTGCCATCTAGATGCAGACCCGGTTCTGCAGGGGTGCGAACGTTAGAGCACCCTCAATTGAATATGTAAGATTAATAATACTGTATATTGGCAAAGCATTTTTCCTTGAATCCCAGCGAACACACACACAAAACCAATAAACGTATGATCTTGCAGTGTCCTAATTTGCAGGTGCAGCATTCTGCTTTCATGCCTCTATTGTACAGTTGATCATTTGATTGGTAAAGATTTCCGCTCTCGCATAGAGAATTTCATAGCGGAATTATCTCACTTAATCGACCAGCTTTCGATTTTTGCTTCAGGATAAAGTGGCACATAACTGCTGGTCAGTTTCCCAAAGCCAAATCCACACCTTAACGAGAAGTGAAATGTAAAATATAAAAATGATTCTAGATTAGTGTTTGCGAATATCCTCTTCCGACATCGCTTGCTGCATTCATGCGCAGAGAACAAATCTATAAATGATTGAACATAAAAAATAAAATAACTTAAAGGCAGTGTAATTTGTGAATTAAATAATATTTATTTGTTTTAGGATCATTAAACATGATTTCATCTAATATATATATTGGACAAAATCTCGCTTTATGCAGGACAGTAATTTTGTATTCGTTAAATCCATGGTTAAACCCTGCTGTACATATAAATAGCGCATGAACAAGACATGATTTTTTGACGCATATAAAGACCAGATCACTTTATAATACTTTTAAAATTATCAAGGAAAAACAAATGGGGCACATGGTATCTACTAATGTAATAATTATAATATAAATAACCACAGTCCTTTTAGATTGCATATGATTCATACATGTAAAATTCTAGGGAATATTAATAAAGCAACAACACTGAAAAAGAGAAAAATATTCACTGCTCTTTTCTGGATAATTTAATACACCCTTTAAAACTGAACACAAAATTAGGATGAGAAATTGCTCATTTTAATTTACAGACCCAAAGTCTGATAGCATTAAATCAGAAATCTATTAATGTATCAAATCTATAATCATTCCGTGGAGACAACGCAACTGGAAAAACAGTTATGAATTTCATGTTTTCATTATTGCATAAACGACTCGAACAAACTTTAAAGTTGAAAAGATTATGTTTTTCTGGGTCGTTGAATCGCTCGGGTCCAGTTTAAACCGAAAAGCGCAAATTTGCGCATATGCGAGTTTCCGTGCCAACGCACATATGTTTTATCACTTGTAGAGGCGTGTTTGATAACTTGTTTAAAGTAAATAATGGTAATTTAGAACGTAATTATTTTTTTTAAGGCATTATTTGAAGATGTTCAATGACATGTGCTAACAGAGAAATATTTGACTGATTGCAAATTAATAAGTAAGGTCTGGTTGACACGATTATCTAACAGCCGTTGTAAACCAGTCCAAAATAAACAGCGAGATTTTATATACTAAAACACAACAATACAATCACATAATTTCAGATGTGTACATTACTAATCATTTGATAATTTAATAAATGTTGGCGTATAGTCTATATCTCATCCCATGTGGGCAAAGGGGCAGTTGCTTGGGCCCAAGTATACTACAGAGAAATTAAATGTCGGAGCGGGATTTGAGCGAACGCTTTTTTACTGGTGAGCAGTACTTGAGCGGAGCGTCCGCTTGGGCCGTGAGCGGCTGAGCGGAGCGCACGTGTATGGAGCGGGTTATTGAGTGGAGTGTCACACCGCTCCGCTTCGCTCACATGCTCTGTAAGGGATAGGGGTGCACCAATCAATCGGCCACCAATCTAAATCGGCCGATATTAGTCTTAAATCCGTGATCTGCGATTGGCACATTGTGCCTAGAATCAGGGCCGATCTTTTTTGCAGCATGCAGTGAATCACACATGCACTGCTCGTCTAATGAATGAGTGCTTTCTCAGCCCTTGAAGCATGACAGAGTGGCTTTTGGAGGGTGTTGATGGCAATTCTAAGCATTCACAAATGTAACCTTTCAGACATGATGTAATTCACATGAATATGCCGTTTTGTTATTAAAAATGTATAAGAATTACACGTATGAATATTAAGTTGCCCATTTTCTAGAGTCATTACGGTAGTAATTCTGAATCACTGCACAGTGAGCAGGAAGAGGATAAAGAGGCTGCTAACGGGTATAAAAATGAATTAAACAACAAATAAACATGCGTATACAAATCTGAGTATACGTGATGTAACGTGAGTCGAGACAATCAGACGTTGTGTTGAGCAGTAAAGACTGTTTGAGTGATCATGAGCGCTTTTAACTTTACTCTCTTGAACATGAGCGCTCTCGGTGTCAATCAAACATGCGCGCTCTGCAGGTGCTCTCAATATCCCATCAGTCACTCATCTCAGCGCTATTCTGTGAGGATCTTAATTTAAATCAGATTAATGTTGGTCACATTACCACTAATCATAGCAATTACATTTTAACCATAACGGCACTGCGTCTTTTTCACACGTTTGCTTAATAATTAGAGATTTGTGTTACAACAAGATGCCAAAGACAGTAAACAAATCATAGATACTAATGATTTCTTACTGGAGCAGTTTTAGAGCTTTTAATGGATATATTTTTCTTATATTTGAACGTATCTCTGCTGTGTGTGATGCTCTCATGGTTTTTGGTTGCCAATATGTCACAGTGATCTTTTGATATTGACAACAGAACTATTCATAACTGTTTTCAATACAAATAAATGTTTGCAATTCACAATTATTGTAATTTTAATGTAACTTAATAAAAGGGTTTCATTTCTTTAACATTAGTTAATGCATTAGGTATCAAGATCAAACAATGAACAATATATTTTTACAGCCTTTATTAATTATAATGTTAGTTAAAATCACAATTGTTCATTGTTAGTTCATGTTAGTTCATAGTGCATTAATGTGCGTTAACTAATACAACTTTTGATTTTAAAAATGCATTAGTATTAGTTGTAACTAACAAAGTGTAACTGAGTGCATTAGTTCATGTTAACTACAGTAGTGTTGTTAAATAATGTTAACAAATGGAACCTTTTTGTAAAGTGTTCCTGTAATTTTACTGTGTGGGGCATAAACATATAACTGCAGCATATAACTTGAAAAAGTGTGGCAAAGGACACTTAAAAAAAAAAAAAAAAAAAAAAAAGTATCGTATCCGTATCGGCCGATCTTAGTGTTAAAGACTCAAATTTTCTGATCGGTGCACCACTAGTAGTGTTGTCAAAAGTACAGGTACTTCGGTACCGAGTCGCTACTAAGATAAAAAAGATGTAATGATATCAGTGTTTCTGCAGTACTGAGCACTGACACAATCCAGTACCAGTATGACTGACACGTCTTTAAAATGCTCACAGGCTTATTGCTCTTACACATGCTCTGTTACTCCTTGTGCACTGAAATGGACAATTAATCAAAGTAAAATCGTGACATGTCCTAGTGTGATTTTATTAAACTACTGAAGGCTGCAATCTTACTATGGATGAGCTGCAGACTTTAAATAAATTCGACCACTCATCCACTAGAAACTCCACAGACATTGAGAATCATTCGTGTTGTATGAGATGACAGAGCACTTATCCATTCCGAACCACGCAACACATGTAAAATGTATATTTATATAATTAAAATCACAGCATTTGCACTTTAATCTCAGCTCTGCTTTATTTATATCGCATTTAAATCAACAGAGTTGACCAAAGTGCTTCACAGTAATCAAATTGAAAATATAACATTTCAAAATTGCCCCATACACAAACTCCAATAATCTAAGATACAAACACTTCAAAACAGTGTCCTACATTTAATTTGTCAGACTCAAAGCCAGTGTAAAGAGATGAAATTTCAGATGTGACTTAAAAGTCTTCAGTGGTCACACTGGGCATGTCGCAAACTATTTATCCGGAAAAGTGAAGCATCCGGCAGAAAACGCGTCATAATAAAAGCACGATTCAAAATAAAATCTAGATGCCTGAAATTGAATAAAAATATATTATAACAGTATAGTAAAATGTAATATTCACTAAAAATAATAATAATAATAATTAATGAAAATATCACAAGCAAGACAGCTGTTGAATAAAAGTTTGCAAAAAAATGACGTTGAAAATTTTTTTTTTTTTTTTTTTTTTTTTACTTTTTTTTACTTTTTTTACTTGTTAAAAGTTTTAAGAATTTATAGATTAGACACCATTTTGATGATGAAATTAAATTAAACTAAAAACAATTCTGGAAATGTCTGGAAAATAATCATTATTAAATAATTAAAAATAACTAAACTGGTGTGTTCAATAATACATTATCATACCATATTTTTGCTGTGACAAAGTAACAAATTTCACTGGTATCGGTAAAAACTACTGAAATTTTGGTACTGTGACAGCTCTAACCACTGGTAAGGGATGATGTGCAATATATCCAGATTTAAATAATACATTGTACAATGAGCAGCTAGACAGAGCTTAACAGTTTCTAGTCACAATGCCTGAGTCAGTCATAACAAAGAGATGACTTGGCGCTAAGTAAAGAATCATTTGCACAACTGTCACATTTCTACCCTAATGATACGGGTATCGGTTTTGGTTTTAATGGGATATCTCTGGCCTTGGCATAGTCTCCAGAGTCCCATAAAGTCTTGCCATTAGAAGGCCAAGTGTGAACTTGTGCACAAAATGCATGGATTGTTTGCATGCTACTTGCAGGCCAATTATCCTGACTGGAAGCCTAGACCCAGGTTTTACCATCCTTCCTGTCAGATTGCCTCCGTCCAATTTTTGTCATGAAAAACCACAGATACGTACACCATCTATGCATCTTCCTTTTATAATAGACTATTTTCCAGGTCTGTCTAAACTAATAACCCTTTCCACCTCCTCAGGTTTTGTATCATTGAATAGAAATGACTTGGATAGATTCCTCTTGGATGTTTTGGCCCTGACCGCTCGTTATAGCTGTGCTCAGCTGTCTGATCCATCTGTGAGTGGGTCCATTGCTGCCCAAGCCTCCAGACCTCTGACAGTATAGAGCATTGGCTGCCTGTCAAGCCAGGATTCTTCCTACAACATGAAGCCTAGGTGCATAAATGTGCAGCCAAACCTTCTGGTAAGGCAGTACTTTCTATAATATTGCAAAGAAAAGTGGAGCTACAATAGATGCTCATAATGAATATAAATAGTAGTGGAAGTAGTCTTCACTAAAAGCAAAGAACCCCAGAAAGCCATTTTTTAGGTAGTTTTATTACTTGGTTAAAATTAATAGTTTACTTCTTAAAACGACATCTTTACTAGGACAGAAGATGACTAGAACGCCTAACATTAACTATGCTAGTCAACTAACCATTTAGTTTCCGTTAACCATTGTGAGTACAACGTTTAATATAACATACCAAAGCAACCAAAATACATGTCAGTTTTTAGTTAGAATCCAACATTTTACAGAGTGCAACAGTCGGTTTCCAGAAGCAAAAATCCAATTAATTTTCCCAGTTGGTGAATTAATTTTTTTAATGACATTTTAGAAACCTTTAAAGACACACCTACCATGAACTCCAAGGTTTTTAATTGTTGGAATATGCTTCAGTTGTAGCCATCAGTCCTTGTTATTTCAAATCATTTTTAATAGCACAATTTCTGGTGGAAAAACTACACTACACAGGATCTTGAAGGGAAATGATCCACTAATCAGAGAAATGCAATAAACAGACCAAGGCAAAAGAGCTCTGCAGTGACTGCCCACTTCCATATTACACTGCAAATGATGCAGCTGAGTCGATCTACTTTGTATATATCTGAAATGTTTGCAGTAAACTTGATAGATATTGCTTCTGTACTTATAATAACAACTTTAATCCAATAGTTTTATATTTTTCCATAATTTATATTTTGTTTACTTAACACGCAATGCTTCATGGTATTGTAGTTCATTCCCTAATGAAAGATGTTAAGTACAGTCTTGTACCTTTTGTCTTCTAGAAAAATTGTATGAAATCCCAATTGGAAAATGATTCAGGAACTAAGATGGCTTGAAAAAGTGGGCGGGCACTGTTGCGCTCTATTGTTCAAAGTAGGGTCGACTGTCGATTTCGACAAATTGATTTTTTCATCCATTATACTAGCAGTTTGCTACGTGAGTGGAGAGATTGAATAAAATCACTTGATAGAGGGAAATCCATCAAAATGAATTTAATTTTTTAAAAATGACACACTTAGCTTAATGCTAATACAGTGATTGATAGATAAATATAGGAAAATATATTTGTTCAGAGTTCAACACGAACAGGTTTTCTCTCTGAGAAGTTTCTTCTCTTTAATTCTTTACGTTTAGTCATTTAATGTTGCAGCCATCAAAGTGCCGCTTGTTAACTGTTGGATGTAAAATCCTCTGCTATGGGTAATGTTCCTGTTACTATGCATAATCCACAGATTTATTTGTGAGGTGCTGTGAAGAGTATTTGTCAGGAGTCATTCTACAGATTCTGTCTTACATTGCTTTAATAAATAGTTTAGATGTATAAAGGCTTATCAAACTGTTGAATGCCATGAACAACGTGTCATGCCCATGCAATATTTATAATCTAACAGCTGTGCACTTCTGAATGTGGAGCTGATCGCCATGTGACTTCAAGTGCTGCGGTTACTTGAAGCGTCTCATCTGCGTCTGGATGTGCAAAATCACACTGAACATCATCATTCATCATCTGGGATGTGCATAAGTGATTTTGTGCCACTCTTATTTGGAGCTTTTTGTGTTTCATACTTTTCTTACTTTAGTAGTTTTTGGGATATGAGGTTATAGTTATTTAGCCTATTTAATAGTTGAATATTTGTTAATTATGCCATTAAATGGCCATGCTTAGAATCTATGTGTCCTTATGAAACACATCTGATTGGGTAACATGGACATTTAATGCAGCCTAATTATACATGGGTTCCTTAATACTGACTAGTCAACTAATAGCTCAGACAGTGCACAGACTGGTCAAGTAGTAGTTTTAAATTGATAGTTTTACACATCCCTACCTGCAAATTCTGTATTACAGGGTGAAACAAATGTCATTTCAGACACAACTGTTCTCCAATAGACGTTTCTTCATGAGAAAAAGGAGCTAGCACAGTCAAATATATTAAAACATCAAATCGCAATACTTACAGAATCGCAATACTTAAAAAAATCGTAATACATTTTGAATCGGCATGAAAATATCGTAGTAATATCGAATCGGGAGGTCTGTGGCAATTCCCAGCCGTAATGTATTACATCAGACGGTTGATTGCAGCCTGTGGGCATCCGGAAATATGTGCCATATTGCATTTTTAGGACTGCAGGAGTGACAGCTAGCAGATATGATGTCTACTGTTTTTTGTTTTTCAAGCAATACTTACAATTTCTATTGTCCCAGGGGGATTGTCCCTGTAATAAGGACACTGTAAGTCGCTTTGGATAAAAGTGTCTGCCAAATGCATAAATGTAAAATGTAAATGTAAGTGAAATCATGCAAACCAACTGTGAGGATTGAAGCGGTACGAGAAACTCCGAAGCTTATCAGACCAGTATGTGTGTATGTGCGTTAAATCTGTAAACACGGGCAGAGCGCATTTAAAAAAGAAAAAAAAACAACTTACACCACTTGTTTTTCTGAATATTAACATGTAAAATGATAAAAATGTGATAGTCTTTATGTGGACTCAGCATTACCCTAATGCGTCAGCATTGGTTTCTCTGTTTCTAAGCTCTGGGTGAGTGCTAATGTTTTTTACTTGTAAATCTTTTTTTAAAAATTATTATTATTAATGCATATTGTTCATTTCAACATAGTTTGTTAAAGTGATCTTATTTTGAAAGAGGTCTTGTAATGTTTGTAAATAAAACTAAATATACATTTCATGTACATGTATTACTTGTTATTTTTAAATTGCATTTTTATTTACGAGTAATCGATTACTCGTTTTTTTGCGGATTAGAGTACCTGACTACCAAAAAAATTAAAATACCCATCCCTACTTCAGAAAATTTAAAAATCTAATTGTCTCAATCATTAACCATTATCCTATATCCCTTAAACCTTAAACCTTATCTCTGTTTCATCTTAATTTTTTTGTAGTAAGCTTCTTTGCCCTTTTAATGCTTTAAAGTCATTTGAAGAAGATTGGCGCGAGACAAACCAGTCAATTAGAAAATTAAAGGGGACAATGTCTTTCTCTCCCCACCACCCCCCAGTATGTCTCCCATCATTTCTGCTCTCAAGACCAATTAGTGCGAGTAGATTCCACACTACAAATCTTTATATTTACAAACACAACCTCAAAATGCTGCCTCATCAGAAAAACAATGCCTTCATTCTGCTGTTAGCCCAAATAAAATTGGACGCCTTTGCCAGCAAAAGCAGTCGTCATGCTTAGTCATGGAGCTTGAGCATATCTGCCTAAAAAATAAATGGCTTAAACCAGCCTAAGATGGTGTGGTTTATAGCTGGTTGAAGCTGGTCTCCTAGCCTAACCAGCTGACAAGTGCTTAAAACACATCGAAAACCAGCTAACCATACCAGCCAAGACTTTGATAGCTAGACAGCCACAAAATCTAAGAAACTATGTTGTGCCTGCCTGCCCTTCTTGAACAAGACTGCCA
Organism: Myxocyprinus asiaticus; assembly: GCF_019703515.2. NCBI lineage: Eukaryota > Metazoa > Chordata > Actinopteri > Cypriniformes > Catostomidae > Myxocyprinus > Myxocyprinus asiaticus. Next base: position 21,626,634 of record NC_059389.1, on the reverse strand, counting down.
GTGTGTTAATAGCTATGTTTCCATCTACGCTTTTTATGTGCATTTTATGATATCGCATAAATTCTGGTGGATGGAAACACCAAGATGCAAATAAAATCTCTAATGCGCATGGAAAACGTATACGCTCGCTTGAGGTGGTTACGTTTTTTTATTCGATTAAAAAATGCGCATAAACTAGGATGGAAGCACATTTGCCAATAAACTCCTATTGAATTTAACAGGAATACAAGATGTGCATAAAAAAAAAATCATGTGACTGAATAATTAATTCATAACTGGACGAACCAGGGGACCAATCGTCGGAACTGAATTGTTGCCCTGGTCATTCTGAAATACCGGTGTCCTAAAAATCCAAAGCCTGCATAGAATTTGCAGAGCAAATAAGTTAAACACAAACTTGCACTTTTTCCAGAAGAGCAGGTTTATTGATACGTTTAAGAATATCTTATAGATCCACACCACAAAGTCATAATGGAGGAACGCACACACACACACACACACACACAGTGCTCCTAGAACTGTGTGACGCGCTGTCATTTCCAGTCATGAAACGAGTTATTAAAGTGTTTTGTCTGCGCATCCTAAACCGCAATTATTTTATTAATAAAAGAGTCACACAGTCACTACAGTTTCGGAAGTGACTATTTTGTTCTTTTGAATGCAAAGGATGGAAACAATGCTTTATCTGCACATTGTTTTTGCGATATTCAGTTTTTTTGCATAAATTTAATTTGCAACTTGGATGGAAACATCGGTGCTGCCATTGTAACGCATAAAAGACGACTGCTGAGATCTCCAAAGAGCACCGTCCCTGCATGTACACTTAGCCGAAACTTCAAAAGAAACCGTGAACCAAGATTTAGTGTCAACAGGAATCAAGTGGCCCTTTTGTTATCTTTTTGGCTGGCCGATGAAAACCACCCATAAATTCTTACAAAATGGTGCAGGGTATGTTGCATCAACGCTTTTATGGTGGCGATCAGCCTTAAGACGTGCATAAATCCTCCCAACCCCCCTCCGCTCTCCAAAGAGCAAACTTTTCCCAGCCTGGCTTCAGGCTCTCCTGCATTTTGCATTCTTCTGTTTATGAATATTTAAGCTTCCTGGCTTTCTGAAGTGACGTATTGTATTTTTCCTCAGAGAGCTTTCTGCTTGTAAATGCTTGATAGCTGCAATAGTGTCTGTGTGTTTAAAATGTATGTACACATATACAGTGGTGTGAAAAAGTGTTTGCCCCCTTCCTGATTTCTTATTTTTTTGCATGTTTGTCACACTTAAATGTTTCAGATCATCAAACAAGTTTAAATATTAGTCAAAGATAACACAAGTAAACACAAAATGCAGTTTTTAAATGAAGGTTGTTATTATTAAGGGAAAACAAAATCCAAACCTACATGGCCCTGTGTGAAAAAGTGTTTGCCCCACCTGTTAAAACATAACTTAACTGTGGTTTATCACACCTGAGTTCAATTTCTCTAGCCACACCCAGGCCTGATTACTGCCACACCTGTTCTCAATCAAGAAATCACTTAAATAGGACCTGCCAGACAAAGTGAAGTAGACCAAAAGATCTTCAAAAGCTAGACATCATGCCGAGATCCAAAGAAATTCAGGAACAAATGAGAAAGAAAGAAATTGAGATCTATCAGTCTGGAAAAGGTTATAAAGCCATTTCTAAAGCTTTGGGACTCCAGAGAACCACAGTGAGAGCCATTATCCACAAATGGCGAAAACATGGAACAGTGGTAAACCTTCCCAGGAGTGGCCGGCCGTCCAAAATTACCCCAAGAGCGCAGCGACGACTCATCCAAGAGGTCACAAAAGACCCCACAACAACATCCAAAGAGCTGCAGACCTCACTTGCCTCAGTTAAGGTCAGTGTTCATGACTCCACCATAAGAAAGAGACTGGGCAAAAATGGCTTGCATGGCAGAGTTCCAAGACGAAAACCACTTCTGAGCAAAAAGAACATTAAGGCTCGTCTCATTTTTGCCAGAAAACATCTTGATGATCCCCAAGACTTTTGGGAAAATACTCTGTGGACTGACGAGACAAAAGTTGAACTTTTTGGAAGGTGTGTGTCCCATTACATCTGGCGTAAAAGTAACACCGCATTTCAGAAAAAGAACATCATACCAACAGTAAAATATGGTGGTGGTAGTGTGATGGTCTGGGGCTGTTTTGCTGCTTCAGGACCTGGAAGACTTGCTGTGATAAATGGAACCATGAATTCTGCTGTCTACCAAAAAATCCTGAAGGAGAATGTCCAGCCATCTGTTCGTGACCTCAAGCTGAAGCGAACTTGGGTTCTGCAGCAGGACAATGATCCAAAACACACCAGCAAGTCCACCTCTGAATGGCTGAAGAAAAACAAAATGAAGACTTTGGAGTGGCCTAGTCAAAGTCCTGACCTGAATCCTATTGAGATGCTGTGGCATGACCTTAAAAAGGCAGTTCATGCTCGAAAACCCTCCAATGTGGCTGAATTACAACAATTCTGCTAAGATGAGTGGGCCAAAATTCCTCCACAGCGCTGTAAAAGACTCATTGCAAGTTATCGCAAACGCTTGATTGCAGTTGTTGCTGCTAAGGGTGGCCCAACCAGTTATTAGGTTTAGGGGGCAATCACTTTTTCACACAGGGCCATGTAGGTTTGGATTTTGCTTTCCCTTAATAATAACAACCTTCATTTAAAAACTGCATTTTATGTTTACTTGTGTTATCTTTGACTAATATTTAAACTTGTTTGATGATCTGAAACATTTAAGTGTGACAAACATGCAAAAAAATAAGAAATCAGGAAGGGGGCAAACACTTTTTCACACCATTGTATGCATTTTTTTTTGCAGTTTATTCATTTTTAAAGCTGTCTTGGTTAAGACAACAAATTGTTTGTACGCCCTCTTGATGCTTTGTAATTCCTGTGTAGTTTCTTTCCATGCCCTCTAACGGTGGAACTAGCTGTCCAAGCCTGACAGGAGAAAATGAGTTATGGATGAATAATGTGGTGGTTGGAGGAATAGTTCACTCAAAAATTAAAATTCTGTAATTTTCAAACTCTTTTGTTACAAACCCTTTTTTTTACTTCTGTGAATCACAAAAGGTGATTTTTTTTAAGACTACAGTGGCTGTTTTTTTTTCTTTCTCCATATAATTAAAATTTATGGGGACTGGGTGTGTCAAACTCCAAAATGACAAACAGGCACATTAAAATATCATCAAAGTAGTCCAAGTCTTCTGAAGCCATTCAATAACTATTCACTGCAGTCTTTCAGTGAAAAATGAATTAAATTTCAATCTGTTCTTTACACAATGCCATTGTATGACTTCAGAAGACTTTAGATATAGAGCATAAATAATATACACTACTTTTATGATATTTCTTATTTTGTCATTTTGGACTTTGACAGACCCAGTCCCCAATTACTTTCATTATATGGAAAACTGTGGACAGGATATTCTTTGAAATCTCTCTTTTTGTGTTCCATGGGAGAAAGTAGGCCAAGTCAAATGGGTTTTGAATGACATGAGGGTGAAAATACTGTCTCCCCATGCCAATGGGTTTCTTGTTCGCAAGATTTCTCTGATTCAGCCTGTTGTTCCAGAGAGTGGCTGTCTAATGCCCCAAACTACAAATCTGATAAATCTCCAGTGTGCTTGTTCAACTTAAGTAGCATTCGTTACAAAACATTTGGATTTGGCCATCTCTGTTTGGATGCACCGTCTGAACATTTACATCTCCTCTCATGCATGTCCTTTTTAACATTTAACAAGAGAGAGAGGAAAAGATCCTTCAAAAGGCAGATGGAATCTCTAATCCACTTCCTTCCACATGATGTAACGAGCTTGTTTGCTGCAGAGGGAATGAGTGCAGTGATTTGGAGTCACTGACTACATCTGAGTGAGCTTGAATTATTATGAATTAATACTTCTGAATGGGAATGCTTGGATCGTTCTTAAGGTTTTACCTGGATTTAGTTCACTCTCTTTTTTTTGCATACACTCGATTCAATAGATTGTACTGTACTGAAGTTCTTGGATCTTTTTTGTCCTATGTAAATTTCTTGGAATTATGTATTTTTAACATTTTGTTGGCTGTGTGTTTTAGCGAGCCTTGGCTTACTTACGTTTCATCCAATATACCACGGAAAGGCCAGCACAAATGTGGCAGAGGATACTGCTGAGAATGGCAGTGGCTTTAACAAGCCTCTGATGATGCATATGTTAATAGCATACAATCGATCCAAGAAGCTCCCCATTGCAGTGCCGGGCACAGGTGAAGGGTTAAGCTTGTAGTAATTGTCCCCCAGGTCAGCACATTTCCCACCACACAATGCCTTCTCCTTCCCCTCTTTCTCATTTCTACCATCCCCATTACTCTTCTCTCTAGCTCTTGCTGATCTGGGTTTTACTTTAATCCAAATTCCATTAGTCATGTTTCATTTCGCTATAATCGTCTTCTGAATGAACTTGTTTGTCTGGTGTGCTGACGTTACAATACTTTCCTCCGAGTGAACATTCAACCTTCCTAGAGTGGTACTTTTCGTTCTCCCACCTTGCTTAAGGTGTCCGGATAAGGGATGGTTGACCAGTCACCCAACCACCAACTGGTCGATTAGTGAGGTCCACAATTTTATTTAATTTTATTATGTTTTTTTTATTTATTTTTTTATGTAGTTGTTGTTTTAGTTTAGCTATTTTTAGCTGCAATGCTTTTATTAGCATGCTGACAGCGTGTTGAGCTTTATCTGTTTGTAGGGCTGCACAATTAATCAAAAATAGATCAAGATTGCAAGAAAAGTAATCAAGATTGCAGTTATGGCTGCCACGATTAATCTTGAAAACTGCCGATTACAGAAAGTCTACTCCTGTTGCGTTTTTATTTATAACGTGGTTTTGTAGCGGTTGAGTATTTCAACCAATCCCAGACATCTCCGTTTAGCAATGAAATGGCAATGGCGAATCGGAGATGATTAAGTTAACACCTATTCACGCCAAGCCCAAATTTTCTTTGTGATTGTTGGTTGTGAACAACATTTTTATTAGAAACAATGGATTCCTATGGAGCTATTGGCTAGTTACATATGACGGCCATTTTTAAGTTCCCGTTTAGTGAGTGTGGGCATAGCTACTTCTGGTTTCGCCAGGTGCCGGCCAGAGACAGCTGAAAATGACATTTTATATAAGGTGTTTTCAGTTTACAAAAAAAAAAAAAAAAAAAAAATCCCCCCAAAGTAAATCACATCATCCAATCCACCTCTTAGCTTTAGCAAGAGACCAATAAACATAACTCTCACTGTCAAATCAAAGTAGACCTATAGCGTATTTAACTAGCAGCACGCTAACAAGATCTAGTGCACCGTTTAAGATGGGCCCAGTGTGAAGATATAATTCCAAGAAAATGTGATCCATACCATGGAAAAATGGCGATTTTAATCTTATTTCAGTTCATCATGCAGACTTGATGGGTGTTACAACATAATATAATATATCTCAAGATTCTGCAGATTTCGGAGCATTTTGGATGGTTTCCCCATCGGCCATCACAGAGTTTTTACAAAGTGTGTGTGGTCTCCCAAAAACTCATGTCCATTTTTGTCACATCCGTAACGCAAGTTAATTTCCTGGTCTAAACTGGAAAAAAACTTGTCCAGACTTTAACTTTTCTGAGGTCTGTACTCTATCTGTACGGGTCTATGATTAAACATACAAATTGTTTGATATACTGGTAATGAGTACTTTATATATGAAGTTAAATTTCATGTTTTCAGTGAAAATGTCACATCCATAATGCTGGAATTGCCCAAAGGGAGCTGCGAAGTGGAAGAGACACGAGTTGAGTTATTATCTGCAAGGTCAAAGGCACTAGTCGGATGGACTGAGACTTGATCTCCCAACTCGTGAAGATGTGATCCATGGTGTCATTCATCCTTCTTTACTCACCTTGAAGTCATGAGGCAGTCTGTCATGCTTCACAGATAAGGCCAATCAACTTCATCACGTTTTTTTTGTTATAAAAATGGTATTCATTTAAACATCTAATGCAATTTGTTCCAACACACCTTTTGAATTGCAGATTCCTTTACCGAAACTCAACTTCGTTTAAATTAGGGATTTGAAAAATCATATTTTCAAAATAGACGTGTCTGTGATTTGTCAACAAGGTGGTTTTGAGGAATTCCCTGTATAATCAGGTTGGTTTAGGGTGAAGTCCACCAGACATGATCAGACTAGTTTCTTAAAAGGCGTTTATACAGGACATGTTCTTGCTTTCAAAAACAGCTGGATTAAGGGCAAAAGAATAGGAAATGAGGCAGGGGTCTTGAGATGAGTTTTTAAAAGTTTAACTATTTATGGTTCATTGACAAATAAGGTTATCTGAGATGATAAAAATGAGAATTAATGTTGGTTTAATAAACTTTGTAAATCATTTATAGCACTTTCTAAAGTTTTTTTTTTTTTTTTTTTAAATGCAATTAATGTGGATGGGCTACAACAGCAGAAGACCATGTCAGGTTCCAGTTCCGTCAGCCAAGAACAGAAAGCTGAGGCTGCAGTGGGCCTACCATTTGTGTACCTCAGCAGAAATCCAGATTTGTCAGACCAGGCTATGTTTTTCCAGTCTTCAACTGTCCAGTTTTGCTGAGCCTGTGCCCACTGCAGCCTCAGCTTTCTGTTCTTGGCTGACAGAAGTGGAACCCGACGTGATCTTCTGCTGTTGTAGCCCATCCGCCTCAATGTTAGACGTGTTGTGCATTTTGAGATGCTGTTCTGCTCACTACAATTGTACAGAGTGGTTACCTGAGTTACCATAGCCTTTCTGTCAGCTCAAACCAGTCTGGATATTCTCTGTTGACCTCTCTCATCAACAAGGCGTTTCCGTCCGCAGAACTGCTGTTCACTGGATGTTTTTTGTTTTTGGCACCACTCTGAATGAAATCTAGAGACTGTTGTGTGTGAAAATCCCAGGAGAACAGCAGTTACAGAAATACTCAAACCAGCCCGTCTGACACCAACAATCATGCCACGGTTGAAATCACTCAGATCACATTTTTTCCCCATTCTGATGATTGATGTGAACATTAACTGAAGCTCCTGACCCACATCTGCATGATTTTATGCATTGCACTGCTACCACACGATTGGCTTATTAGATAATCGCATTAATAAGTAGGTCTACAGGTGTACCTAATAAAGTGGTCTGTGAGTTTATATATTTTATTTATAATTATTTAAATATAACTGTATAATTATTTAATTATTATTGAATTATTGTTATTTGAGGGGATTTCTCAGTGATTATTTATATATGCAATTAATCGGCATACCATGTTATTTGATTAAAAATTGTAATCGATTGACAGCCCTCTTCAAAACAATTGTTTCACTGCTTATATTTTTAATAAATAATAACGAAAGATTATTTCACACTACTTACGCCAGCATTTCAATATTTCAGCTTGTATTAAGACTTCTTTACTGTCTCCGAACGGGTGCACCACATAGACTTTAAGAAATTTTTTAGACTTTAAGAAAAAAATATATTCAAAAAAATATAAAAATTACTTTGAACTCATGCTCATAAAACAAGTTCATCATAGTAGAGATGTATTCAAGTAATTGTTTTGAACGAATTGCATTTTTTATGTATTTTTGAACAACTTTCAGACAAAAAAAAGTTATCCTTATTACTTATTTTTAAACTCATTTTCAATGTGAGTGCATCTTGTGCGTGATGCTGTTAAAACTTTAAAATGCAACACAATGGCTTGACAGTAACCGTTTTGAAATGTATTGTTGAAGGCAGTGGATTTAGAACAAAAGTCACACTTGTGCACAGTGGTGCATTAAAGGGGATGAATTTAGAGCTGTAACTTCTATTGAGAGTGATTTGAGTGTGATGAAAGCGTCTTGTGCTTTAACATGCTAACAGTAAAACAAAGAGAAAAAATATAGAAAAAAAAATGTCCTAACTCACTATTAGAACTCAGTTGAACGTCGACCATCCTGATGCATCCCTAGTTTAAACTGCAATATGTGAAAACAGTGAATGGTTTTACTAAAGTTTCCCCCTCCCCCTGTCTTACATATGGTAAACGATAAACAATCTTGTGAGTATAGGTCAAAGTCTTAGTCTTGTTTACAGGTGATCTTGTGGGACGTACAGTAATTGTGTCTTACGGAGGGTGGCAGCTTTTCTCTCTACCGAAACAACGAGTCTTGTAAAAAAAAAACGTGGTGAAAGCTAGAGAGAGTGAAGAATAGATATTATTAGATTCAAATGTGTCTGTGTACATAAAAGTAGTGGATATTCCCGCCAGATGCAGCCTCTGGTCCTGACATGAATGATATTCCATATCCTTCATGAATTTCCTCACTCAAGGTCTTGCCGTGGACATGATTGAGTGGATGACATATTTGGAATATTCTAGAGCTTTAACTTGCTATCCTTCATGCTCACAGTTTCTCAGGCTAAACCATGGACAGTTCAGGGATGACATGGTCATCAAAATGACCCTATACACTTTCTTAAAGGGACAGTTCACCTAAAAATGAAAATTATGTAATTTACTCACCTCAAGTTACCTATATTTGTCTCTGCATTAGGGCTGAAACGATTAGTTGATGTTATCAACAACATCGACAATAAAAAAAATTGTCAACAAAAATTTTCGTTGTCGAATAGTTGTTTGATGTCATTTAACTTAACATGAGATCACATTTAACTCTAATGATGATGTGCGAGAGCAGCACTGCAGTTCGCGCCTGACTGAGGAGAGGAAGAATTACACAGCTCACAGTCCAGATGACCTTCTAAACTTCCCAAATAGCTTCAGGTGTTGTAGATCGCAAAGTATGAGGGAATTATACAAAAATACCAAATAAGTAAATACAGAAGCACTCTCGTTGTGGAATAAGCGGAGCTGGAGCTGCCGCTCCTTAAGCAAAACTTGCATGTCGAGCGTCTTTAAAGAAAACACCCCGTTGTTACATCTTTAATGCTGTTATATTTAATGTCTTATAGCTTTATTAAAGTTCAAATAATAAGGAAGCAGGTCATGTAAATAACTACAAACTTCGAAACTAGCATTTCTCTGTGCGGTCAACGCCTCTTCTATGGGGGAGAGATTGAAACCGCACCTGGCTGATGCACACTGTCGTGGGGACGCTCATCCATCGAGCGTGCACGCTTAATGCAGCTAGATTATAACGTGATGGCTCGTGACTTATTGAATCATAATATACGTCACTGTGCATTTCTTATCGTGAAGAAAATTGGCAATACGCAACTTTATTAAAATGAAAGAGAGTTTGTTCTTTGGTGAGTTAAAGATGGATTAAAGTGAACAGAAAGGTGAGAGAGATAGTCTTCACCCCATTATACACTGCAACAAAATACGTTTTGATTTGTTTTTGTTTTGGCTTGTTTTCCAATATAAATATCTAAAACTCCTGAAAAACAACGTACATTTACTTAAGCAGCCATACTGCAGAAGAAAAAATTGTTATCTGAGAATGTTGAATATAATATTAAAAATACAAATATTTTAAAATATCTAAAAAAGATGCATTCACCTGAGAAGCAGCATATATGATATTTAGACTTGCTTTTAGAGAATAGATCTTGAATAGAAGTATATTTTGCTTACTGCACTCGCAGAAGTATAACCAAGTGAAAAAATACACTTATATACAAAATACACTTATATTTAAGATACATTCTCTGAAAGCAAGTCTAAATATCTTATATTTTGCTTCTCAAGTAAATGTATCTTGTTTTAAGGATTTTTAGACCATTTTAGATGGAAAACTAAAACACTAGATAACAACAGGATTTTTTGCCATGAATTTCTTTACTGAATTTAACTTTAAAAAGTATTTTTTTTCCCTTTAATTCAGTGAATGTCATTTAGAGGTATTTTTAAAAGATGATTTTGTCCTCTTTATTGTTAGTAAACACGTTTAATACAACCTTTTAAGTTGGGGCACAAGCTGAATAATCGGTTAAGAGCTAATGATTAATCGTTGCAATAATAGCCGATTAGTCGATTATCAAAATTATCGTTAGTTGCAGCCCTACACTGCATGTTAAGCTGTAATAGAAGAAATTACTTTAACGTAAAAGACATCTCACTTTTACATAATCCAATCCATTCCCAATGGTTTAAATCAAGTCCCTTGGAAATACGTCACATTTCGGAAATGATTCGCATGTGTTGCGAATGCCATTTTATTGTTGTCATTCAAAGTCATTCAGTAAATGTTTTCTTTGATTGTGACTGAACCAGTTTGTTTGTATTGTTTTGGTTGGAGCTAATGATCCACAAAAGTGTGGCACTGGCATTATTGCCATAACTATGTGAAACTTGTAGCAGACTGCATTGCAGAAGCCATGTAGTAATAAATTAATAAATCAATGCTTAAGCACCTCAGGTGGCTTTGTTGTATGTCAGCAGGGAGGTCTCACCCTGTCCTTCTCTGCTGGAACACCATCAGAGGTTCAGAGACTCATGAGATTAGCCTTGTGTGGGCTTTCATCGCCTTTGTTGTTACCTTGACTGTTGTATTACAGTATTTACAGATTCAGTTATATAACATGTGGGAAGGTCATTAATACTAAGTATAGGGTTTACAGTCATTTTTGCTGTTAAACTCCCAAGAAACGCTTTCAAGTGTTTTTCAAGCACGTGTGTTGGTTTCCTCACTTTTAATGAGTGTGTCTGCATCCTTTGGGCTGTGTGGGAACATTAGCAATTAAAGTTGTTGATGTTAATCTAACAAGTTTTGTGTTCAGCAATTAATCCTTTTCTTTCTCTGTCTTGTTTTTTTGTTTCTCAATACAGAGTGCAGCAATGGAGGAGACGGTAATATGGGAACAACACACTGTAACTCTACACAGGGTGAGAATTTAATTGTGATTGTTGATCTGCGTTATATCTCAGATCTTACATAAAGTCTCCCAGAATTTGCAGTAAAATAATATTCAGAATAAAATGGCTTCTTGTTAAGCTGGAGTGCTGAGTTGGGGACAATTTTTTTCTCTCTAAATTAACGTGTAATAATAAACTACTTAATGGAAAATAATGCGTTTGTAGTTAAGTTGCATTATAGTTTTGTCGTGTTTTGTCACACCTATCACTTGCTTTGTACACATGGGCTATGTTTGGAATAGCATACTACTATTTCTGCAGTATTTTCTATGCATAGTATGCACATTTTCTTCAAAAGATGCTGTATACAACATAGTACAGTTGTGCTCAAAAGTTTGCATACCCTTGGAGAATTGGTAATATATGTACCATTTTTAAAGCAAACATGAGTGAGCAGGCAAAACACATTTCTTTTATTTCTTATGGGATTCATATTCAACTGTGGGTTATATCAGAATGGCACAATCATAAAACAAAACATGGCAACAAAGAAAAAAATGAAATGACCCCTGTTCAAAAGTCTGCATACCCTTAGTTCTTAATACTGTGTTTTGCCCCCTTTAGCATCAATGACAGCGTGCAGTCTTTTGTAATAGTTGTCTATGAGGCCCCAAATTCTTACAGGTGTTATAGCTGCCCATTCGTCTTGGCAAAATGCCTCCAGGTCATGTAAAGTCTTTGGTCGTCTTGCATGAACCACACGTTTGAGATCTCCCCAGAGTGGCTCGATGATATTAAGGTCAGGAGACTGTGATGGCCACTCCAGGACCTTCACCTTTTTCTGCTGTAACCACTGGAGGGTCAACTTGGCCTTGTGCTTAAGGTCATTGTCGTGCTGGAAAGTCCAAGAGCGTCCCATGCCCAGCTTTCGTGCAGAAGAATGCAAATTGGCCTTATTGACCCCTCTCCAAACATAGCGCTTATGGTTGTGACCATAAAGCTCTATTTTGGTCTCGTCACTCCAAATTACAGTGTGCCAGAAGCTGTGAGGCGTGTCAAGGTGTTGTCAGGCATATTGTAACCGGGCTTTTTTTGTGGCATTGGCGCAGTAAAGGTTTCTTTCTTTCTGGCAACTCAACCATGCAGCTCATTTTTGTTCAAGTATCATCGTATTGTGCTCCTTGAAACAACCACACCTTCTTTTTCCAGAGCAGCCAGTGTTTCTCCTGTGGGTTTTTCTTTGTATCCCGAACAATTCTTCTGGCAGTTGTGGCTGAAATCTTTCTTGGTCTACCTGACCTTGGCTTGGTATTTTCCACTTCTTAATAAGTGATTGAACAGTACTGACTGGTATTTTCAAGGCTTTGGGTATCTTTTTATATCTTTTTCCATCTTTATAAAGTTCCATTACCTTGTTACACAGGTCTTTTGACAGTTCTTTTCTGCTCCCCATGGCTCAGTATCTAGCCTGCTCAGTGCATCCACGTGAGAGCTAACAAACTCATTGACTATTTATACACGGACACTAATTGCAATTTAAAAAGCCACAGGTGTGGGAAATTAACCTTTAATTGCCATTTAAACCTGTGTGCGTCACCTTGTGTGTCTGTAACAAGGCCAAACATTCAAGGGTATGTAAACTTTTGATCAGGGCCATTTGTGTGATTTCTGTTATCATTATGATTTAAAAAGGAGCCAAACAACTATGTGATAATAAATGGCTTCATAAGATCACTATCCTTAAATAAAAAGTCATGATCAGTCATATTTTCAAAATCAATGCTAAAGTTTCACAATTTCTGCCAGGGTATGCAAACTTTTGAGCACAGCTGTACACTGTAGCATAGCATACTGTATCCCACAATGCAATAGTAATTGCATGCTAAATACTAGTGTGACTAATAAACCGGAAGTAATATCCACCACCATTTTTCTTTACTTATTTTTATATTTGATCGGACTGCCAAGAGTTGAGATGCTTTCACCAGAAAATATTTAATGAAACATGCACAAAATAATGTCATGTGACTATTGTAGCATACTGCGGTTTAAAATATTTTCGTTGCTTGCTGCATACTGTTTCACACTATATGTAAAAAAATAAAAAGGGTTCCCAAGCATCCTGGAAAACCTGGAATTTTGCAGTCCAGTTTTCCAGTCATGGAAAATTAGAAAAATACCTAAATATCTTGTAAAATGATGATTTGTCCTGGAAATTATTAGAGTATAATAGAACTGTTTGACTGTGTTGCTAACAAGGTTTTTGTTACATGTACAAAATCATTGTAACGATCGGGACTCGGAATAAGAGTCAAATACACATTTGTATAATTTTGTCACTGCTTGCGGCTGCTTATTGTGAAACAACGTCTACGGTTAACTGTCATAAATGAAGCCCTGTCACATACTTCCTCTGCTTATCTGCTATAATATCTGCTTTGCTCCGACAGAATAGTTTAAGTATTAATATAGTACAAAATAAGATTTTTTTGTTCCAACATTGCTGTTAATGTTAACCACAAAAACATTTGACCACTGGTCGGACCACTGATTTTTTTGAAAACTAATACACACCCAGAGTTGGTAGCGGGGTTATTGGCCTTCACACCTTGAGATGTGTATTAATTGTGTAAGAGATGTTCAATAATTCGACGATCGGTGGCTGCTTGTACTGCGTTTACCACATGTAGTATGCGGAAAACACAGACTGAATTATGGAATCTAGTCATAAAAATGGCATTTGCTATAAAACGCAGAATGTCATGGAATACGACATATTTGGACAAATTTTTTTTGAATGTACAATTAATCAAATTCAAATTGTGATATGTCCTAGTGTGATAATTAAACTGCAAAAGTTTATATAACTAAATATATAATCTGCAAGTGATGCACGCTTCAAAATGAATGTGTAAATCTGGCCACTTATACACTGAAAACACCTCATCATGATCATCGTGCACTTTTGTGTGTGTGAGATGACTGAGAGCAGAGCACTCTAAAGTGTGCAACACATGCAGACTATGTATTTATTTAAATAACAGCTTTAAGGGGATTCATAATCACACTGGGCCACGTAGCAAACTGCTTATCTGGAGGTGAGAAATTACTGTCAAAACACACAAACGGCAAAATAAAAGCACGATTTAAATGGTCGCATGTGTTTTTGCTTGAATATTACACTTGTTTGGCACATAAAATGTCCTGTAAAATTGTGCCTTGAAAAGAGTGGGAACCCTGAAAAAAGTATTTAGTGTATACTGCACAGTATGCAGTGAGCTTTTGTTCTAGAGGTCGACCGATGGTGGAATTTGCCAATACTGATAATTGAGGTGGGGAAACAATAATTTGAAAGAAAACATTTCACTCAATATAACATAGTGCTGAACTTTATTACGGAATAAACTAGAATGACTTAATCATGATTTTTGTTTTCTAAATTAAATTAATTGAAAAATAAAATAAAAAATACAGATAAACATCCAAACTGAACCAAAAAGTAACTTCAAATAACATAAATAAACTCCAAATCAGGGACTGAAAACAAAATGTTTTTCATTTCTGTTCGTTCTGAGCAAACATAGTATTTTTTATTCTGGTTCTGAAGTTCTGCAGGCTCCTTTCCAAAAGGTTACTGGTTAGAACAAAATAAAAGAACGGTTAATAACGTTCTTTTTAAAATGACAGTACTCTGCAATAAGGGGTGAGTGAAACCCCAATGTTGCCAGATCTCGCAAGAGAAACAAGCGAACTGGTCTGGAAAAACAAGCTCTTATCAGCATAGAAATCATAACAAGCAGTTAATTAACAGTTAAGTATAATTTTAAATACTGATCTGCTTCTCAGTCAAAACCCGGCAGCGTCAAATCTGTATTAATGCATCATATCTAACAATAATTCAGTGACGACTTGGAAACAACCGAGAAATGTACTTTTTTACCTCTAATGCTTTCCTTGTATCTGGATTAACCGTGCATGTACACTACCGGTCAGAAGTTTTGAAACACTTGACTGAAATGTTTCTCATGATCTTAAAAATCTTTTGATCTGAAGGCGTATGCTTAAATGTTTGAAATTAGTTTTGTAGACAAAAATATAATTGTGCCACCATATTAATTTATTTCATTATAAAACTAAAATTTAAGTTTTTGAAATTGATGACTTGGACCAAATAATAAAGAAAAGCAGCCAATAAGTGCCCAACATAGATGGGAACTCCTTCAATACTGTTTAAAAAGCATCCCAGGGTGATACCTCAAGAAGTTGGTTGAGAAAATGTCAAGAGTACATGTCTGCAAAATCTAGGCAAAGGGTGACTACTGTGAAGATGCTAAAATATAACACAGTTTTGATTTATTTGGATTTTGTTTAGTCACAACATAATTCCCATAGTTCCATTTATGTTATTCCATAGTTTTGATGACTTTAATATTATTCTAAAATGTGAAAAAAAAATTATAATAAGGAATGAGTAAGTGTTTCAAAACTTTTGACCGGTAGTGTATATGTAGAATTTATACATAGTTGTTAAAAGGGTCTTCATTCAGAGAATACGACATCCACAAAGTGCTATTAGGCAAAGAAATGTTTGATGCAGCAGTTTCCTTCAGGATCAAAGCACATGTTTAATTTTTTCAGGCAACATGAAGTGGTGTAGTTCCAGAAATTTACTGTGATAAACCCTTTTAGCCTTTGGTTTCATGAAAAAATTATCAGAACAAAATTAACTGGTTATGACTGGTTGCCAGCATTTAAAAATAATGCTTTCACAAAATATTATTCATTTTCGGTTTTTGTTTTTGTTCCTTGAACCGTTTTTGTTACTGTTCCAAATAACATGAGTCAATTTTTAAGAATTAAATGGGTGAACTTTGAACAGTCTTTTAAAAAAAAAACTGCTACTGAACAATAAAACATCTCGTGGCACTCATGTTTACAACTTTACTCTTACAAATTGGACTTCCACATCGACCCTTGAAAATAAAGTCATTGGATCTGAACAAATCATAAGTGACATTTAAAAAAAAAAAAAAAATGCCAAATTAAGATAAAAGCAACTAAGTTCCAAAAGCAACTATCGGTGCCTATTAATTGGCAAAACCGATGTATTGGTCTACCACTGTATCTAGTAAACCATTTTGGACGTGGTCCTTTGTTTTTATGTGTGTTACATTTGCCTATGTTAAGGAGAGGTTTTGTTAGTTTTTGAATGAAATAGAAAAGTAACGTGTTGTAATTTGAAAAGGGGCAGTGGTGGCTCAGCGGTTAAGGCTCTGGGTTACTGATCAGAAGGTTGGGGGTTCAAGCCCCAGCACTGCCAAGATGCCACTGTTGGGCCCTTGAGCAAGGCCTTTGACCCTATCTGCTCCAGGGGCACTGCATCATGGCTGACCCTGCACTCTGACCCCAGCTTAGCTGGGATATGTGAGAAAAAAAAAAAGAATTTCACTGTATATGTGCAAATGTATAACATGTGATAAATAAATACAATTGTTATTAAAAGTTAATGCCTTTTATGATGTAAATTCAAAAACTAACATTACCCTTTTTTTTTTTTTTTTTAGTAACTTGATTACTTAACAGTTGTTGCTTGGAATTTGTTACCCAACTTCTGCTACTGATAATCTACTGTGGCAGAATTCAAGTTTTGTGCTATTGTTTATCCTGTTTTTAAATCTGTGATAAGGTCTTTCTATCTCTGTGCCCTTCTCTGCTCTCCCTCCATATCTCTCTGACCATCACATCCACTCATTTATATTTTTCCTTTCTGTTTCCTTCCCTCTGATCTTATCCTTTCATTCCCTTTATCCGATTTCTGTCCCTCTCCTCCAACATGAATGTGATTTGAATATTTTGGTGCCCCTCCACCCCCCCGCTAGCTGTTAACTTGTAGATGTGTGTTTCACAGGCACCAGGGTTTGGCTTTGGGATCGCTATCTCAGGTGGCAGGGACAACCCTCACTTTCAGAGCGGGGAAACATCCATCGTCATATCTGATGTGCTGAAAGGAGGCCCAGCTGAGGGCTTGCTGCAGTAAGACTGATCTCTTATCCTCCCTACTGTTATGGCACTTTCCATGAAAAAGTTCAAAATAGAGCCAGAAAATCTGGCTGTTATCAAAATTTAGGACATGTCTTAATACAGTTTAATACTTTGCATAATAATACAGTTATCTGTGTGATTGTAACAGGACCAAATGTTGGTTAATAGTTATTGATAAACTTGTATTTTTATATATACAGTGTATATATAAATTAATAAAGAAAACATTTGTTTGATCATCTTTCAACTACCAGTTTGACACTAACATTTGACGCTAATTTTTATTTGTGTAAAATAAATTTGTGTTAAATTATTGAGACTTTTATTGTCTTCCTGACGTGCTGGAGAAAGGTCCAAATTATGTTACTTCTTGAGTGTCACAAAGTAATGCTCCATTTATTGTAATGGGGGAAAATCATCTGGTAATGTGGACTAGAAATGTCAAAAGTACAGTTGAAGTCAGAAGTTTACATACACCTTAGTCAAATACATTTAAACACAGTTTTTCACAATTCCTGACATTTAATCGTAGAAAACATTCCCTATCTTAGGTCAGTTAGGATCACTACTTTAAGAACGTGAAATGTCAGAGTAATAGAAGAGAGAATGATTTATTTCAGCTTTTATTTCTTTCATCACATTCCCAGTGGGTCAGAAGTTTACTTACACTTTGTTAGTATTTGGTAGCATTGCATTTAAATTGTTTAACTTGGGTCAAAGGTTTTGGGTAGCCTTCCACAAGCTTCTCACAATAAGTTGCTTGAATTTTGGCCCATTCCTTCAGGCAGAACTGTTTAGGTTTTGTAGGCCTCCTTGCTCGCACACGCATTTTCAGTTCTGCCCACAAATCTTCTATCAGATTGAGGTCAGGGCTTTGTGATGACCACTCCAATACCTTGACTTTGTTGTCCTTAAGCCATTTTGCCACAACTTTGGAGGTATGCTTGGGGTCACTGTCCATTTGGAAGATCCATTTGTGACCGAGCTTTAACTTAATGGCTGTTGTCTTGAGATTTTGCTTCAATATATCCACATAATTTTCCTTCCTCATGATGCCATCTATTTTTTGAAGTGCACCAGTCCCTCCTGCAGCAAAGCACCCCTACAACATGATGATGCCACCCCCATGCTTCATGGTTGGGGTGGTGTTCTTCGGCTTGCAAGCTTCACCCTTATTCCTCCAAACATATCGATGGTCATTATGGCCAAACTGTTAAATTTTTGTTTCATCAGACCAGAGGACATTTCTCCCAAAAGTAAGATCTTTGTCCCCATGTGCACTTGCAAACTGTAGTCTGGCTTTTTTATGGAGGTTTTGGAGAAGTGGCTTCTTCCTTGCTGAGCAGCCTTTCAGGTTATGTCGATATAGGACTCATCTTACTGTGGATATAGATACTTGTCTACCTGCTTCCTCCAGCATCTTCACAAGGTCTTTTGGTGTTGTTCTGGGATTGATTTGCACTTCTTGCACCAAACTACGTTCATCTCTAAGAGACAGAATGCGTCTCCTTCCTGAGCGGTGTGATAGCTGCATGGACCCGTGGTGTTTATACTTGCATAGTATTGTTTGTACAGATGAACGTGGTACCTTCAGGCATTTGGATATAGCTCCCAAAGATGAACCAGACTTGTGTAGGTCCACAATTTGTTTCTGAGGTCTTGGCTGATTTCTTTTGAGTTTCCCATGATGTCAAGCAAAGTGGCTGAGAGAGTTTGAAGGTAGGCCTTAAAATACATCCACAGGTACACCTTCAATTCAGTACACCTCCTGTCAGAAGCTAATTGTCTAAAGGCTTGACATAATTTTCTGGAATTTTCCAAGCTGCTTAAAGGCACAGTTAACTTAATGTATGTAAACTTCTGACCCACTGGAATTGTGATATAGTCAATTAAAAGTGAAACAATCTGTCTGTAAACAATTGCTGGAAAAAGTACATGTCATGCACAAAGTAGATGTCCTAAACGACTTGCCAAAACTATAGTTTGTTAATATGAAATCTGTGGAGTGGTTAAAAAAATTAGTTTTAATGACTTCAACCTAAGTGTTCAACCTAGCTTCTGTCTTCAACTGTACTTCGGTACCAAGTCAATAATAAAATAAAAACGATACTGATAATGCGGAGTACCAGCTTCTTTACTACCTTTGCTTTGTTTGACTGACAGGCAGCTGCTTTGGATTGTTCGCAAGTATATTTATGTGCGCTCTGTGAAGTGTGCTTGCCCTTTGTGGCAGTGCGCACAAATGGTCAAACACACTTTTCGGTCCTAATGCTTGTGCTGCGAGGTTTTAATATAAATAAAGTTGGTTTGTAAATGTTAACATCCGAAATAAAATATTTAACAATAGGTCTGGGCAAAAAAAAAAAAAAAAAACTATATATAATTTATTTTTTATTTGGTCACTTTGATATCGATTCTCAAAAGCCATGGATCAGTCTTTTACTCTATGCGCAACCCTGTACTGCAGTGAGAGGAAATCACTCGCATTTGCAACTAAATTTCACCCTACTTGACTAAAAATTTATATACAGTATTTGACAACTGGCTGGTAATGTTTACATTTCACTGACCAGTGTAGTTTATTGGTGTAATATTCAGCAGCGGGATCCTTTCACTGCGTGTTGAGAGTAAAAGTTGTTCCATGTAATATGTGTCCGAAGACTAGATCCACGCAACCCATTTGTCATTGAATAATGTCTCTTAATACCCTTTCTGTTGTCTACTGTCAGTTGCTGATCAAAAACAACAAAAAATAAACATTTATTTCTAATCATGCTTAGCACAGATGAGATAAAGCCATACGAGTCTCTCTCATTAGCATGCGCTAATTTAAAGACGCTGTTTACAGAAATGCCGGATTTCTTTAGAGACAGTACCTGTTTTTAGCATGTGTTTAAGAAATCAATGTAAATACTTGTAAATACTGCAAATTAAACAGTAAATGTAACTAAATATAATATATGCAAAATAGTATCATATTTATTGATTAAATCCAAATTAAATCACTAAAATGTGACCAAAATGTGGAAAAATACTTATAAAATATATAATTAGTAAAATTAATATTTTCATAATGTACCTAGTTAGAAGGTCCCTTGTATAATTCACAGCATAAGCTGAGAGAGAATGTATTAAATATGTAAGCAAAAGGGACATTATAACTGAAATATACCCATATGAATCAATATCAGATCGGATTTGGAATGGAATCAAATCGGGAAATCTGTATCGATACCCACATTTTGTGGGTAACACTGTACTAACTGAAATAAATTTTATTTTGCAGTTAGTAAATACATTAGGTATCATAAACTAACTCTGAAGAAATGTTATAACCATTTATCTTGGTTATTTGATAAACACAATTGTTCAGTGTTGGTTCATAATTCATTAATAAACGTTAACATATAAAACGTATTATTGGTACATGTTGAAATTAACAATAACCAAGTTTGATAAGTGCTGTAAATGTATTGTTCATTGTTAGTTAATAACTAATGTAGTTAACTAATGTTACAAATACAACATTATTGTAAAGTGTTACCATTTTGTGTGAGAGTGCAAATAGTTTAACATATCTAATCCAAAATATTTCGTGCCTCAAATGCTTTAAAAAATAATGGGGCACAAAATTGTACCCAATTTGTGGTAAGTGCCTTATTGAGTTTCATAACCTGTAAACGGTTGAGCACACAGTACTGCTGATGAAGCTTTGCTTAGTGTTGTCTCGCACTGAGATCAGTACTGTAAGAGTGGCACTTTTGCTTACTGTCTTTTGCCCTCGGCAGGGAGAATGACAGAGTGGTGATGGTCAATGCAGTCTCCATGGATAATGTGGATCACGCATATGCAGTGCAGCAGCTAAGGAAAAGTGGGAAGAATGCAAAAATAGTACGTATACCAGTCTTTAATTTATTCATTTACTTTCCCTTCCTGCATTAAGATACAGATGCCTCATCCATAATAAACAGGAACCGTGACGTTGAGATAATTATCCCATGTGAAATTTGCATAGAACTGCATAATAGCGTGCAAGGTCATTTGCATACAATGCAAAGTAAAGTTTGAAAATGAGAAAAGTTTAGGACATTACCTAGCTAGCATACATATGTTATTATGCATCATGTAATGTAATTTAAGAAACATCGCAGTATAATATTTTGGACTCGGTGAAGGAGTTCATAGAGATTAATTGATTCCTTGTGCAATTTTATCTTGCATGTTTTAGTTTGGAGAATGTTGTGAAAAGGCCTTATATCTGTTTCTCCCTCCATCCAGACCATCAGGAGAAAAAGGAAGGTACAGGTCCCCATGGGCCGACTGGGCGAGCGCGAGACTATGTCTGAGCATGACGAGGATGATGACAGCTACGAGGACGAGATCTACGAGTCACGGAGCGCACGGAGCGGGACCAGTGCATATAGCGGGGGTGGGGCCACAGGCCGGAGGAGCAGCAGGGGCGACCGGCTGAGCGGGAGGAGGGACCGGGACAGAGAGCGCAGCGGCTCCAGAGAGAGGAGTCTATCCCCACGCTCGGACCGCCACTCTGTGTCCTCCAACCTTCCCCCACGCCCAGCCAAGGTCACCCTCATCAAGTCCCGCAAAAATGAAGGTGAAGATGACCGTGTCGACCCTGCTAGCTAACTTCATCCAATAGCATTCAGCTATTTTGCATTGCTATTGCAAATGATAACTTTACCAAGCAATTTCATGTCATTTGAGCTTAACCAGGTCCAAGTTTCCAGCAACAAGTAATTTGTCAATCACTGGAGGTGAAACTGCAGCGTGAAGTGACACAATCACAATCAATCGGAACGTATTTGATGTTTAATGCACCGTTTTCTAAAGGGGGTTTTGGCCCACTGTTGCAACACAGCTGAAATAGAAACCAAAGTGACTAAAAAAATGTGGTCTTGCTCATCGCTGTAACTTTATAGGACAAAAACTATGATTTGCATGGAATCGCTTGCCCGATTTATTGTGTTGCATGGAGTTAGAACACTGTAATTTCCAAAAAATGATTGTTACATTAAATTCACAATGTTTAGCCAATAATGTGCTAACATGGCTTTTGTTGCTGCGTTTTGCCTTGCAAGTAGAATATGGACTTAAAGGAATTGTTCACCCAAAAACAACAGTTTTCGTTATTTACTCACCCTCATGCCATCTTCTACAGAACACAAACAAAGATTTTAAGAAGAATATCTCCGCTCTGTAGGCCCATACAATGCAAGTGAATGGTGACCAGAACTTTGAAGGTCCTAAAAGCACTTAAAGGCAGAATAAAATTAATCTTCACGACTCCAGTGGTTAAATCCATATCTTCTGAAGCAATATGATAGGTGAGGGTGAGAAACAGATCAATATTTAAGTCCTCTCTTACTATAAGTTCTCCTCCCTGCACAGTAGGTGGCGATATTCAAAGAATGTGAATTGCTAAAAACAAAAGAAGAAGAAAGTGGAGATTTATAGTAAAAAAGGGTTTTAATATTAATCTGTTTCTCACCCACGCCTATCATATCGCTTCAGAAGACATGGATTAAACCACTGGAGACGTATGGATTACTTTTATGCTGCCTTCATGTGCTTTTTGGAGCTTCAAAGTTCTCGCCACCATTCGCTTGCATTATATGGACCTACAGAAATGAAAAATATTTCTAAAAATCTTCGTTTGTATTCAGCAGAGAAGAAAGTCATACACAACTGGTATGGCATGAGGGTGAGTAAATGATGAGAGAATTTTCATTTTTGGGTGAACTATCCCTTTAAATTCAACGTTGGCATTGAAAAAAAACTACCTCTAGCTAACCTATACTAACATGGCATGTGTATGTTTGCTGCTTTTTACTCTGTAAGCAGAATATGGGCTTCGCCTGGCCAGCCACATCTTCGTAAAGGACATTTCCCCCGAGAGCCTGGCGGCCCGAGATGGAAACATACAGGAGGGAGACGTAGTGCTCAAGGTAAGATAAATTACAACCTCTAGGGGAGGAAACGCGATGAGGAGTGAGTGGATAAAATGGAGAGGAGGAATCTATTAAGTCAGTGATTTGCAACCGGGGGCACTTTGATAGATTTCGATTTTACTTTGTCAAACCTGTTTAACAGAAGTCAGTGTCAGTTGATTCAAATAACTGATTATCAGTAATCTCATATGTTTGTTTTTTCAGTTCCTTTTTAAGGAAAGAAATAAGATTTGAGTTTTGTCAATTTGTGTGGATGACACTCTAGCATAGCAGAAAGCAAAGTCTCACTTAGCCAGACCATTGAATACAGCAAAAGTTTCTGCTGATGTTGATGAATGATAGTTCTGAGATCTGGATGTCTCTGAATTGCATCCCTTTTAATTGAATCACTCTTTCTTGTAGATTAATGGCACAGTGACGGAGAACCTGTCCCTGATCGATGCTAAGAAGCTCATCGAGAGGTCAAAGGGCAAGCTGAAGATGGTGGTGCAGAGGGACGAGAGGGCGACCCTGCTCCATATCCCCGACTTGGACGACAGCATACCATCAGCCAATGCCTCTGATAGAGATGGTGAGGGAGTTTTCTGTATGTTCTCCGTTTCTACCTGCTAAAAAAATGTTTTTAAATGGATAGTCCACCCAAAAATGAAAGTTGTCATTAATTATACACCCCCATGTTCCAAACACATATGACTGATTTCCGACGAACACAAAACAAGATGGTATGCAGAATGTTAGGGACAATGAAATAATGAAATTGAATGGTAACTGAAAGTAAACGTCCAGCATAACATCTCCTTTTGTGTTCCATGGACGAAAGAAAGTCATACTGGTTTGGAATGACATGAGGGTGACCAAATTTTTATATTTGGATGTACTATGACTTTTACGTAATAGTTCTTTGGAAATCTCGTAGTCATTGTGTCGTACCTCAGTTTAAATGATTGTGATTGTATCGCTTTTGAGTAGACACACATGAAATGGTGTGAAATGGTGTGAAATCATGGATTTGTTAGATATTTCAGACATCCACTCCGTGGCCTCCGATCATTCCAACCGATCCCATGACCGGAAAAGGAGCAGTCGCTCGCGATCTCCGGACCGCCGGTCAGAGCCCTCGGAAAACTCCAGACACTCTCCGCCACAGATCAGCAATGGCAGGTCTGTTTAACTTGGTTTTCTTTCTACTTTTCTCTCCCTCACTTGTTTTCCCACAGGCACGGAAAACCTGAAAATATCAATTGTGTTTTTCAGGCCTGGAAAGTCACAGAAATGAATCAAATCTTAAAAGTCTTGCATATATCTGTAATGAATGCATATTTTTCTAGTTTTGCTCTGCTTTAAAATATTTCCATGGTTCGATATTGCTCTTGTATGGAGCTTTTTTGGAGTGAAACTCGCTCTCATTCTTGTTCGATTTGTGAGCGAATAATTCCAGTCAGTTTTTTTTCATTCACAGAGTGATCTGTATGATTCATTAGTGAATTGTTCTGAATCTAAATTATTTTAAAATATTCTCATCCGGTAACCACAAGCCACTAGAAAAGTCATGGAAATTCATTGGTTTAAAAAAGTGTGGGAACCCTGTCTGTTATTTCAGTAAGAAACACAAATTTCCACTCCAACAGATTCAGGTGTACTCAAACTATTTTAAGAGCAACACTCAGGCACAACTACTTTTTTTGAATTGGTGATTTTAGGCCTGCTCATTGCTGATATGAGTACAGCCCTGTGATAGACTCTTTCAGACTGTATTGCAAAATTTGACAATGTGTCGGTAATTTGGAAGTGGCCTAGATAGATAAACCGAAGTGTGACGGTAGTAGGGATGAGAGAAGACTAATTTCATCCAAAATGGTCCCAGCATCCTAAATAAAATCCTAAATTTGAAAGTGAAGTGTGGAGTTTTTTCGATGTTCAAATATTTTACCATATCCCAGTTTCATATACAACATTCGTAGTTTGATTTCTCTGAAAAGTGTATATACTCTGTGGCGCTTTCAATATATTGCTCTGTTTGAGCTATCCAGCACGCAAACACTGGTTAAACAATGGCGTGAGTTTGAGGTGGAACCACCTGTAATCAACCAATGGCAGATGAGGGAGCATTTGGGAAAACCTGTTTTGAAACAGTCATTATTTTTGCAGTTCCGTTTGGTGCCACTAGTGGTGCAGAAATTACACACTTCACCCTCAGTGGAACAGCCCAATCCCAGCATACTCCTGTGAAATCAGTCTTCATTCACACTCTCATTAATCATGCAAAATCAGTTCTCTCTTTCCATCAGAAATGCTCTCAGCTGTGGTATGATGGCGCCGGTGTTTGTGGCATGCCGTCTACTACGTGCTCTAGTTGTCGCTTTTTTTCTTTTATACTTTTTAATTCAAGATGTTACTACTGTATTAGTCAAACACTTTTTAATCTCCAAAACACTACTGAAGACTGGACTAAATCTGTTCTACGGGGGCCGGGTACCTACCCTCTCCCCTTCTTAGCATCTGTACCTGCTCATCTGCACCGACTACCTGGCGGTGTCCCTCAGAAAAAAAAACGCTGTAGAAGACTGGGAAAGCGGGAAATGTGAGGCTGTTACTTATAAACTGATTTGGAAGTCCCGGCGTATGCGACAATCCTACCTGCTTTTCCTCATGGCGGATGATGACTGCGGTGGTTTCGTCCCCCATTGCTCATTGGGGAACCCTTGTCAATGGCTTGGATACATCATGTCATGCTCTCCTGTCGGGCTTTCTCTGTGAATGTTGCCACGGCTTTGCCGGCGTGGAGTGGAGTGGACCATCGGAACCTTCGTTCGCTGTACCACCGATCAATATGGTGCTGACCAACGCCAGGTAGCTGGTAAATAAGACCTTTATTCTTAACGATTTTTTCACCTCGCGTGGTCTGGATATATTATGTGTGACTGAGACTTGGCTAAATGTATGGGATTCTAGCCCCTTCTCGGAACTCGTGCCGCAAGACTAATTTTATCAACTCTCTTTGGATCACAGGACGGGGCAGAGGGTTAGCCACTATTTTCAAAAACAAGTTTCTCATTCGCACCCTGCCGACTGAAGTTTATCATAGTTTTGAACTGCAACTGTTTTTATTGGACTCTACAAATCCGATGGTTGTTGCTGTGATTTATCTTCTGCCAAAACTCAATAGGAACTTTATTGATGACTTTGCTGACTTTTTAGGGAGTACTGTACCAAACTATGACAGAATTGTACTACTTAGAGATATTAATATTCATGTGTGTTGTTTATCTAATCCATTATCCAAGGAGTTTTTAAGCCTTATTCATTCCTTTAACTTTGAACAACTGGTGAAAGGCCCTACGCATATACAACTCCATACTTAAGATCTGGTTTTATCCCATGGCCTATCTGTTAATGATATTGACATCTGTGATATTAACTTTTCTGATCACAAACCTGTTATTTTGAATGTCTATCTTCCTGCCCAAACTGCTAAATCCTGTTCCTTTGTTCGTCGGTCTCGGATGATCTGCCCTGCCACTCAGGGGGAGTTCTCTGCGGCATTCATGGATGCTTGCAAATTCTTATCCTTGGACTCTCCTTTACATCATCTAAGCTCTGATGGCCATCTCACCTTATTTAATTCAACCTGTTTAAATATTTTGGACTCAGTTGCCCCACCGAAGTCTAAACGTGAAATCTTTGAATAATACTGTCCGCTCGCTCAGACAGATTTGTAGGAGAGCCGAACGAAAATGGAAGAAAGGTAAATTGCAGGTTTCCTATGAAATTCTTAGTGATGCTCTTTCTGATTTTCAGAAGATGGTGAGGGATGCAAGGAATAAATATTTTTCAGATAACATTGCTGAAAACTGTCATAAGCCAAGGTTTCCTTTTTTCCACTATCAGTGCTGTTATCAATCCTATCGCTTCTGCTTTCCCAGTTTTGTCGTCAACAACGTGAAAAAATTTTCTTACATTTTTGTTAAGACTGCAAATTCAGTGCTACACAATGTTCCTCCTTATCAGACTGCTACTGATTCACCTATTTGTTAAGCTGTTTGGAAGGAGTTTAAGCCTATCTCTCTCCCCATGCTTTACGATACTATTGGTCAAAGTCTACTACCTCCCCTCATGATATTATTCCTACACATTTTCTTAAACAGATTGTTGATACTGTTGGGGCTAGCATTCTTTCCATCATAAACAGGGAGAGCCACATGCTCTTGAACCACTTTTGGCTTGCCTAAAAGTTATAACAAAATGGCTGTCTTCCAACCTTTTGCACTTAAATGAGAGTAAGACTGAAATTATTAGATTTGGACCTGCGCATACTGAATCAAATCCAGAATTGTACATGGATCAATTTGCACTTCATATCAAACCGCATGTAAAAAGTATTTTTACTGTACAGCGAGCTCAAACTCGATATGCATATTAATGTGGTTATTAGAGAAAGTTTCTTTCAACTCAGGCTTCTAGCTAAGGTAAAGCCCTTCTTGTCTTTTAATAACTTTCAAATAGTGATCCACGCTTTTATCTCCTCGCGTCTGGATTACTGTAATTCTCTTTACACCGGGATTAACCAGGCATCCCTGGCCCGATTACAATTAGTCCAGAATGCTGCCGCCAGACTTTTGATGGGTACACGGAAGCATGAACATGTCACTCTGATTCTCGCCTCACTTCACTGGCTACCGGTCCGCTACAGAGTTGACTTTAAAATACTTCTTCTGGTTTATAAATCTTTTAACAACTTCGCTCCTTCCTACCTCACAGAGCTTCTATCTGCTCATAATCCATCCAGAGCTCATATATCATCTGACCAAGTGTTGCTATCAGTTCCTAGATCTAGACTGAAGCATAGAGGTGATCGTGCTTTTGCCGTAGCTAGCCCTAAGCTTTGGAATAGTCTGCCTCTACACATTAGGACTGCTCCAGCACTAACTATCTGGCTTTTGAACATTCTTAATGACACTTCTTAAACTTGTTATATGCTTTTTATTGTTATTATTTTTATTTTCTTACTCTATTATTGTTATTACTAGCATTTTTACTTAAGGGTTTTTATTTACTGCTGTGAAGCACTTTGGTCAACTTATGTTGTTTTTAATGGTGCTATAAAAATACATATGACATTGACATTACCCCTAGTCAGCTGCAATGTTTAACCTTAATCGGTTGTTCTGCGATCATCTCTTTTGAACTGGCCCACGTTTCTATTGACTTGAGAGCAGCATGATGACAACATGGTTAATCAGCCAACCTTGAAATGTATCCAATGAAATTGAAGCGGCATATGCACATATGCGTGAGGTTACAAAATCGTATGCGGTCATACGAAGCGCGGAGCCACAAAAAGCACAATAAATTGCATTTTTGCGTGGCTGTGGATGCATCATATGCACACTGTTTGCACTGTAGATATGAACGATACCTTAAATCATGTGGCTTGTTGAGGAGAGGTGTGCCATTACTTTTCTAATCAATCAGACCTCAGATTATATGATTGGCAGGAATAGTAGTGCAGCACAACAAAAATAGGGGTGTCCTTCAACTGAACACACCAAGTGGTGTCACAATATGCTGCATCAAGCATTTCCGGGGTTGACAGATTTGCTGATTTTGTTGGAGCCAGCTAGTAGGGCTCCAGTTGTTGGGCTTTCTTTTTCGATTAATCACATCTACATTTGAACGATCCTGACATCAGTTATTGAAATCCCAATATCGGTCTTTTAATTTTGGTTTTTAAATTGACATGAGGTTTGGTTGTGTTGATTATTATTAGCTTAAAATAAATAGAAATTGAACTGCAAATTTTGGGCTCAGTTGTAAAAAAAATTGTATTAATATTTTAAAATCTACCAATTTAGAAGGTTCCCTTTATGACTTACAGTATTAGCTGTAGGAATTTCTTTCATTATACTAGAAAAATGGATATTAAAACTGAAATATACCCAAGTCGTATCGGGATCAAATCAAGAGCTTGTGAATCAGAATCTAATCTAATCAGGAAACCTGTATAGATACCCAACACTACCTGCTAGTTTTGTCAACCGATCTAGCCAGAACTGTTGTTGTTTTAAAAAAATTGGAGTGATGCGCTCCATCAGACACTTCAGAATCTGTTGACAGATTCGCTGGTTAAAATGGGAGTCAACTAGTTTTGTTGCGTCAGTCTAGCCAAACTGCTGAGAAGTTTTGAAGACATTTTTAGTGAGAACATTATCACTGATGTTAGCAGCCTCAAGCAGGTTTAAGACACTAGTGCAGGGCCAATTTTTTTCTGCCCCAGAACTGCCTTTTTTAAGTGGAGGCATGTTGAATGGGGCCATGTTGGGCTTCGTCTCTGTGTCGGTGGAAAAGGGGCTTGTGAGAACATGAAGCAAAACTTCCTGTCGGACAAGGGAAAACATAATGAGAGAAGATAGAAGTTCTTGTTCAAAGTCCTCATTGCATGTAATGGAGGAAGTGATGGTACAAATTAAAGACAATGCACTCAGCCTTGTTCCATTGACTTGTGGTCGCCACAAGATTCAAACTTTGAGGGTGAGATCCTGGAGGAATTGGAAAATTTTCTTATTCCACTTGCTCTTTCATGGTTGATTTTACCAGGTCTGGTTCCGGCTTGTCAGTCTGTGAACAAAGAAGAAAGTGTGTGTGTGTGTGTGTGTGTGTGTGTGTGTGTGTGTGTGTTTTAAGAAGTCCTGCAAAGCTTCTCCCTCCATTTCTCACCTTCCATTTTCTCTTTTCAGTAAAAACTAGTCGCATGCCATCCAGAAATTGACATTTGGACACTTGGCTCAGGCATGTTGCCGGTTAGGGTTGTTACAATAGCCTAATTTTAGAAGTCCATACCAATGCCAGTACATTTTCACAATTCATGATAGGGCTAGGTAAAAAAAAAAATATATATTTTTAGTTTTAGTTGTTGATTATTATCTGTATTAAACTGCATAGTTTGGGGCCTGTTGTTAATCTTTTTAATAAAAAATTTTGGAATGTTCTAAGTTAGAAGTTTCCATATACATTTTATACAGGGAGAATTTCTTTCACATGTAAGCAAAATGAATATTAAAATTAAATATACCCAAATGAATCAGAATCAAATCATATCTCTGTAGAAATATGCTGTCTCATGCACTGCCTTTTTAGATAAACTAACAACATAACTGTGTTTACATTAATACTCTGCTGAAACTAACATTTCAACCAAAAAGCGCAAGGTATAAACGTACTTCTCAGAGCACATGCAAATGCTGTCTCGTTGAACTACCAGTACATTAGAAAGACTGGCAACGTTACTTTTTTAATTTAGTATCGACTTAGTATCAAGGTACTGGTACTTTTGATATTCCTATTGCCAGTTACAAAGATCTAGAACCAAATAAAATCATAGTCCAGCATCAGAAATATCAATAGCATCAATAGTTCTCTGTGATGGAACAAAATTCTTAGACATATGAGAGCCACCCCCTCAGCGCTGAGCATTTTATCTCTCTTAGTTGGTTTTATGGATCATAACATTTATAAAGAACCTCGTGTGGGCCATGATGGCTGTAATACTGCAAGGCATTGTGCGTGATGCTACACACTTATCCTCAATGTCATCAGCCAAGCTGTTTTATTGAGCCACAGTGTAATTGCTGAGAAGGATATTCATCAGTGTCATGAATTAAACAGGATCACATGTGGTGGCATGACATTACAGAGATGAAAAGAGAGAGATGCTTCTGCAGTCTTTGAACGTTGCTTGTTGTTGTTTACCCTAATAGCACACGTACATCACCCAGATGTCTATTTGATGTGTGTGTTTACATCTGGAAGACAAATGTTTTAGGTTGTTTGCTCATCTGCAAAACATCTATAAGACGAAAGTCAATAAGTGTCTCGGATGTCAATAAAACATTAAGCAGATGTCTTTGAGACGTTTATGATTTAGAATGTTTGTAAATCTGATCTTTTTAAGATGTTTAGCAAATGTTAATTAGATTGTGATGCTTTCCAGATGAAAAGATCTAATACAGACATCTCTGAGATGTACATGTGTTATCTGGGTAGCGTGACAAAGATCACAGACCAGACCATCATCTTTGGCCGATTGCCGATTTTGGCATGCCTTCATTTACATTTACATTTATTCATTTGGCAGACACTTTTATCCAAAGCGACTTACAAAAGAGGAACACATAAACGAATCATCTTAAGGAGACAGTGGTACGAAAAGTGCCATATTACAAAGTATCACTAGCCTCAGAGTAGCATTCAAAACAGATTAAAGTGCAACAAGGAATTTTTTTGTTAACAAGTGACTGGTTAAGTGCTCATGGAAAAGATGTGTTTTTAGCCGTTTTTTGAAGACAGAATGTGAGTCAGCTTCACGGATGGAGTTGGGAAGGTCATTCCACCAACGTGGTATGATGAAGCCGAAAGTCTGGGAAAGTGTTTTGGTGCCTCTTTGTGTTGGTACAACAAGGCAACGTTCCTTAGCTGACCGCAGGCTTCTAGTGGGCACGTAGCTCTGCAGAAATGATTTTAGGTATGCTGGAGCAGACCTAGTGACTGTTTTGTATGCCAGCATCAGAGCCTTGAACTTGATACGTGCATCAACCAGCAGCCAGTGAAGAGAGACAAGGAGTGGTGTAACATGCGCTCACTTTGGTTGATTAAAGACCAGACGTGCTGCTGCATTCTGGATCATTTGCAGGGGTCTAATTGCACATGCAGGGGGGCCTGCAATGAGAGCGTTACAGTAGTCCAGTCTAGTTATGACAAGTGACTGAACAAGAAGTTGTGTGGCATGTTCAGAGAGGAAGGGTCTTATCTTCCTGATATTGTAGAGTGTAAATCTACATGATCTTGCGGTATTTGAGATGTGGTCTGTGAAATTTAGTTGGTTATCGATGGTTACTCCTAGATTTCTGACCGTTTTGGAAGGCGTTACTGTAGTTGCACCCAGCTGTACGGTGATGTGGTGTTCAACAGCAGGGTTGGCTGGAAAGACTAGGAGTTTGGTCTTGGCTGGGTTAAGTTGCAGGTGGTGTTCCTTCATCCAGGCCGAGATGTCTGCCAGGCAGGCAGAGATTCGAGCAGTCACTGTGGTGTCGTTGGGCTGGAAAGACAAGTAGAGTTGCATGTCATCAGCGTAGCAGTGGTAAGAGAAACCATGTGCCTGAATGATGGGTCCCAGTGATTTTGTGTATATAGAGAAGAGAAGTGGCCTGAGCACTGAGCCTTGAGGTACCCCAGTAAGTAGCTGATGTGACTTGGACACCTCACCTCTCCAGGCTACCTTGAAGGACCTACCTGAGAGATAGGAATTAAACCAGTCAAGCACAGTTTCTGTGATGCCCAGAGTAGAGAGGGTGGATAGTAAGATCTGAATGCCTTCATGCATTAGGGATGTGCAAAAATACATATTTTCAAAATCAGCAAAATGGTTAATTGCATGAACGACTAGATGACTAAATGTTCTTAAGGAAGACCTTTATAATTAGGTGATTCTCACAAAACCTGTCAAATAAAAGTCCTAGTCCTATTTTACTCCAAAATAAAAAGAAACCTATGAGACAATTTTTTACAGATAGAAAATTAAGCCTATTTTTAGGGCCTTTAAGGTTTATGAAAGTGTGTCATTATTTTCATGGCACTTTTTGGGTTCACCTGGACCCAATCAGACTCATTTTCTTAGGGAGCGTTTACATAAGATGCGTTCTTGCATTTAAAAACAAAGTTAGACGGAGTGGAACAAATTGGAACAGAATGCATGGGTCTCAAAATGCATTTTTAAAAGTTGGACTATTTTCAAATTGCCACAGTGCCTTAAAGGCGAAACACTCGTGGCGGGGCGCTCAAAAAACAATGCTAGATGCTGTGCTATGACGGAAGACTTCCATCTGAATGTATATAAGTGTAGTAGTTGTGCTTTAAAGAGGATGAATTTAAAGACGCAACTTTTCTGAGTTTTTGTTATACCATGCAAATCGTATTAACAGCTAAAATACAGCACGCAGTCAGCACTGAAATTAAAGCATCGCCTCTAAAAAGAATATATATATATATATATATATATATATATATATATATATATATAAAGAAAAAATCTAGGTAAACTATTTTCTGGAAATAAAGTCACACCTGAATATAAGTTGCACCGGCTTAAAATAAAATTTTTGAGAGAAACAAAACATGGATAAGTCGCATCTGTGTATAAAGACTCGGGATACTTTGTTTTTCTGCGTTACGGATCGGATCACGCCCGGTCTACTGCATTGCCAAGTATACTCTTTTGACCACGAGCAGATACGAATATGCAAGATGCATGCACACTACGACTGCTTTGTGAAACAATCAACGGCTGGTGCATGCATTGACGATGCACACAGACGAGGACTGTCTCGTGTTGAGAGAATCTTGGCGCGGACAGTCCACGCAGAGTGTGCTTATGCCGAAATTTGCGTCACGCATACTGTGCAGACCAATTAGCAACGTGGACACATGAAGAATACTTTGGACATACATCGCACTTACAGGGGTTGCATACGGCAGTCAATAGGACCCGGGAGCAGCCGCCCGACTTCCCTTCAGCTGCACAATGTGTCAAAACGCGTTCCATGAAGAGGATAACCTTAAGTCTAGGATTAGACTAGAAGTCATAGACCTTTCGGATGATGAAAAACAAATGTGACTTGTATTCCGAAAAATATGGAAGTCAACCTCACAAATCGACTAGTCAGGTTTTGGATGACATTGTAACCCATTCCTATCACCAATAGCTCTCTGAGATGCACCTGGAGTCCTTTTCTCTTTCTCTGTTCATTGTCTTTGACTCCCTGATTTCTCTAGATCAGATAGGCTGCGCTAAATTTAGTCCAACAAAGGAGCAGCATAGCACAGCTGTGACCTTCAAGACTGCCTAGCTTCCCTAAACATACAACTCCCTCCCTTTCTCTCTCTCCTCTCCATCACCCTCCCTCTCATCTGCCATTTGTCTTTCAGTGTAAACAGTTTTTTATCAATTGTGTGCTTAGGCTTGATATTGTGGAAAAAGCGGTGTTGTTTTTGGTTGTCCTTCTGAGTGCAGAGCATGCATTAATCATCAAAAACTGAACAGCATAAAGCTTACATTATCATTGCACATGGTACTGTATAGTAACTGTATTTACAGGTGTATTGTATGATGTAAATTGGTCTGAAACATGCTTTACGCAAGTACAAGAATGCAAACAATTCTTGCTGCACTAGCTTGATTTCATACTTTGTAATGTTCTGAAACGAGAGCGCAACTCAAATGGTAACGCATTTCATAGCTCCTTTCAGCAAGGGGGTGCTAACTTATCTGGTTAAATGGCACAGTAATGGAAGAATACACATCAGTTAGAGACTCCATGCTCACAATGAGTCATCCAAGTATTCAAGTTTGTGTTTGCATTCTTACGTAGGGTTTATATCTGGTCTTAGAAGGAAATGTATTTTTAAATGTATGATGTACAGTAAATAACAGTCGGTAAAGTGAATTTGGGGAGTCTGAGTCATTTTAGTGTTTTTTTATTTTTGAGATAGTGTTTCAATTTATGTCTCAATAACCAGTAAAAAACTGATTTCATGATTCATATCGCAGTCATTACTCAAATGTGTTTCCAGAGGCGTGGTGTTTTATGTACTTGATTTTGTAATTAAATAAATATTTGGTTAAAATATATTAACCCCAAATCAATATGGAAAAAAATTTCTTTATTTGCATGAAGAAAATAAAGCCTACATTTAGGATTGTTAATATTTGTCGCTTTGTGACAATTATTTTCATGATACATAGGATAGCACATTTTACTCCCCAATTCTCTGTTTTTTTTTTAGTGTATTACCATAAAAAAAGATGCTGTTATACAATGATTTTCTATATTAAAATAATCTCAAATGAAAGGCAGTACCAAGGGAGTAGTACTATGATGTATAAAAACTTCACAATTTAAATAATTTATCTCTTTTTTCACATTGCGATACTTAGAATTGGGGGCTATATATCGGCAATATAAATGCCGATACTGATATCTAGAGAGCAGGATGGCCGATATAAATCCTGATACCAATATCTAGAGAGCAGGTTGGCCGATGGCCTGTATACATGCTGATACCGATATCTAGAGAGAAAGATGGCCGATTCCCTGTATAAATGCCAAAAACAAATATCTAGAGAGCAGGATGGCCGATATAAATGTATATACCAATATCTAGAGAGCAGGATGGCCTGTCTAAATGCAGATACAGATATATAGAGAGCAGGATGGCCGATATAAATGCCGATACCAATATCTAGAGAGCAGGATGCCCAATGACCTATATAAATGTGATACCGATATCCAGAGAGAAGGATGGCCGATGGCCTGTATAAATGCCAAAAACAAATATCAAGAGAGCAGGATGGCCGATATAAATGTATATACCGATATCTAGAGAGCAGGATGGCCTGTATATATGCAGATACAGATATATAGAGAGCAGGCTGGCCGATATAAATGCTGATAACAATATCTAGAGAGCAGGATGGCCAATGAGCTATATAAATGTGATACTGATATCCAGAGAGCAGGATGGCAGATATAAATGTGATACCGATATCTAGAGAGCAGGTTGGCCGATATAAATGTGATACTGATATCTAGAGAGCAGGATGGCCTGTATAAATTTAGATACTGATATATAGAGAGCAGGATGGCCGATATAAATGCAGATACCGATATCTAGAGAGCAGGCTGGCCGATATAAATGCTGATACCAATATCTAGAGAGCAGGCTGGCCGATATAAATGCTGATACCAATATCTAGAGAGCAGGATGGCCAGTGACCTATATAAATGTGATACCGATATCCAGAGAGCAGGATGGCAGATGGCCGATATAAATGCGATACCGATATCTAGAGAGCAGGATGGCCGATATAAATGTGATACCGATATCTAGAGAGCAGGATGGCCGATATAAATGTGATACCGATATCCAGAGAGCAGGATGGCCGATATAACTGCAGATACCAATATTTAGAGAGCAGGATGGCCGATATAAATGTGATACCGATATCCAGAGAGCAGGATGGCAGATGGCCGATATAAATGCGATACCAATATCTAGAGAGCAGGATGGCTGATATAAATGTGATACCGATATCTAGAGAGCAGGATGGCCGATATAACTGCAGATACCAATATTTAGAGAGTAGGATGGCCAGTGATCGATATAAATGTGATACCCATATCCAGAGAGCAGGATGGCAGATGGCCGATATATTTTTTGACCTTGGAGAACTCGACTAGTCGAAGAGCGTTGATGATTGGCTAAAAATAATTGTGGGTGTGGTTTGGACATAACGTTCTTTATTTTCCTCAACAAACTAATTTTAAAACTACGCTGCATGTAGTAGAAGTGCAGGCTTTGCCTAGGATGCATTTGTTTGTTTAGATAAATTATGCTCTACACTTTATCTGAACTTTATCAGTCCATGCATTCCATGGGAATTGAACCCCTGACCTTGGCGTTACTAGCACCATGCACTTCCAGTTAAGCTGCAGGAACACAGCTAAGTTTGATGTCATCATCCTATTGGAGATCCTGAATGTTTTTGTTCCAGATAAATACCTGAAGAAAATATTGTCAAATACTGTCAAAAACATATAGCTTGTAATTTTGCTCTCAAACAAACATCTGACATACAAACGTTCTGTGGATCTAGAAGGACTCAAAAAAACTGGTTGAAACGAATTATTCATTTCCAAATCGTACATCACTGCATTAAGCATGACATTACTAATTAAAGATAAACCATCTCTGCTGGATGTCATTTCCTGTGTAGTATTCTAGCAGCTTTTCTTTGTGTTGTCCTTGTGTCCACACACACAGCCACAGAAGTCGTGAGGAGGAGAGGATCTTGAAGGCTGGGCCACTCCCCCTACCTGCTAAGATGGTGGAGGAATCTCCCAAAGAGCAGACCGCTGTCAGAGAAGAGAAACAGCTACCCCCTCTGCCAGGTCAGAGGTCACTGCACATGCGCACACTTACAGGAGCATACATATACACTTTTAAAAAGCATTCCTTCAGAAGCAAATTGTACACATTAATAGTAAGAGGTTTCCAAAAAATCAAGTTCCAATATACTTTTATGCATGTATGTTCTCTATTTAAATATTGATTGTGTTTCAATCCCCTCAGAGCCCAAGCCAGTATACGCCCAACCCGGCCAGCCTGATGTGGACCTGCCCGTAAGTCCAGCGGACGCCCCTGTGCCAAGTGTCACCCACGACGACAGTATCTTACGGTACTACAGCTTTCCCAACACAGAGTTTTATGTCCACACCAGTGGGGCAAACCAATTTTTTGCTCTTTAAACAAATGTCATGATTGTGTTTGGACGTGAATGTTTGTGTCTGCCTGCAGGCCGAGCATGAAACTGGTGAAGTTTAAGAAGGGCGAGAGTGTTGGGTTGAGACTCGCGGGCGGTAATGATGTTGGTATATTTGTGGCGGGTGTTCTGGAGGACAGTCCTGCTGCTAAAGAGGGCCTGGAGGAGGGAGACCAGATTCTCAGGGTGAGAATGCTCTTTCCTGACCATCTCAATCCAGGAACTTCATAAAACTGAAATTAATTACCATTAGAAACTTAATAGTGCTTTATGAGCATCACACTATATCCGCACAACACTTCTGCTCTGTTCCAAAACCTGGTACGTTTCCTAGCTCATCTATTGTCTGTATAGACAGCTACTTTCTAAGGAACCATATTAGCCAAAATGGAACCTCATATATGACTGATTAAAAACACTTTACGTGGGAAACAATTCAGTTAATCCATTTAAATTGTTGTGAAACCACCCAGGTTAGTTCCCACAACAGTTTTGAAAAATCGCATAAGTAGGCATAGGGAAGAAAAGCTTCTGAGAGGAGGGGCCAAAAATAGTGCAAAGAAATACCTAAATTGAAAATAACATATACTGTCATGTAATGTTCATATTATATGTATTTGAAACAGCCTTTACATCAGGAACATGCCTTTATGTTTGACCTTTTTAGCTTAAGTTTTGTCTTATTTTGATACCTGCTTGGTGTGTACTCAAACCATTGCATCTCTTACTGTAGATGTGATTTTGGCCTTAGATCTTCTAGATGATTGTAGTGGCTTTTAGCTGTTGTGATGAATAACTGGAGTGGGACTCTTAAAGGTCTGCGGGTGGAGGGAGATTTGGTGTTCCCGCTTTTATAACACTGTTTTTACGGGCTCTTTAATGGCAGCATTAGTTTTATGGCAGTTCCTGCTTCCAAAATGTCCCTCCACTGCTGTAAAAATGCTGTTCACCTCAGTGTGTGTGAAGATGCTTGCCTTCTCACAGGATGGTTTCCCTGGTGACGTCGATTCCTTCTCCTTTCTGCCAAATTCTGTCTCTTTCTCTTTCTTAATGGGTTTTTTTCTTTATTCAGAACAGTGTTTGTCACCTTATCTTTCACAAAAAAACACATCGCCAGCAATATACACAATCACACTTTCTGTATGTTGCACAGACCTGTTTTGGAGCAGTTAGGACAAAAATTCTCATTCATTAAGCTACCTTCTAGAGAGGCTTTAAGAAAATGCTTTTTTAATGGCTGTTCTCAGGTAAACAATGTGGACTTTGCAAACATCATCCGTGAGGAGGCAGTGCTGTTTCTGCTGGACCTGCCCAAAGGAGAGGAGGTCACCATACTGGCTCAGAAGAAGAAAGATGGTGAGGATATGATATGTTTAAACATATTGTTGATGAAAATAAGTCGAGAAAAAGACTTCAAGATATTAACAATGCATTATCAAGGTTTTTGTTTTCCTTAAAGAATTGACTGAATTAATCCAGTCATAGTATATTGTTTTTACTATGGGGTTTGGGATTTATGGGATTTCCCAGAGTAACTTCTGAAAGTAGCTTATACTTCAATATATTCATTAGAAGTTTTTAAGGAGCTCAGTCCTTTAATCTAACATATTAATCTTTAATATATTTGATTCATGTTTATTAGATCTGTCGAAATTAACACGTTAATGCATGCGATTAATTTAAAATGTTGAATGCGTAAATTTTTCATTAACATGCTTAACTCACGTACAAATTTTCACAGTAGATTCTGACATTTTATCAGCTCCGTGTGAGTGCTGAACACTGATTGAAATAGAGCATAACCTTTGCAATGTGTCCGGGGTCATTACATTGACATGTAATGGAGAATGAACCTCTTAACCATAATCTTTTTTGTACAAAACAAACCCAGATGGGACTTGTAATAAGCCGCATTCACACGACCCACTGGAATGAATCATCAGAATTTACATGGTGCCGTGTTCCAGACAATTCGGATGAAATATAATTTTTGTGGACGGTGCCAGTGCTAAAAGCAAAATAAGATGTTCTCTGCAAGTGCTTTTTATGTGAAGTTCAAAGTGGCAAATCATGTGAAATGCGGCTTCACGATTGCTGTAGCAAAGTGATCAACTATTAATTATGTGGAAGGTGAGGGATTAAGAGATTTAATGCCCATTGCATTGAAAACACAAACAACAAGGAATAAATATTTCAATTAGTTAAAATCCCAACTCGACTTTGAGAAAAGTTTAATGTTACTTAAATTGGTGCTATTTTATATATCAGTTGGTCTCTTTATACTGTGGAATACTTTATTTGGAAAATGTTAATAAAATATTAGTGTTACATACTGTTTTATTTTCTATTCTAAGAAGGAACTAATGCATTTTGACAGGAAGTGTATATATAGTCAAATTTCAGCACTTTCAAAACTGAGAATAATCACGATTAACTATGAAAAATCATGTGATTAACGATTAAATACCATGTGATTAATTGCGATGAACTATGAAAAATCATGCGATTAGCTATTAATAATCATGCGACTGAAAAATCATGCGATTTGGCTATTAATAATCATGCGACTAACTATGAAAAATCATGCAATTAATCGCAATTAACTATGAAAAATCATGTGATTAATGATGAAAAATAATGCAATTAATTGCGATGAACTGAAAAATCATGTGATTAGCTAATAACTAAATGTGATTAATGATGAAAAATAATGCAATTAATTGCGATGAACTGAAAAATCATGTGATTAGCTATTAATAATCATGCGACTAACTATGAAAAATCATGTGGTTAATTTTGATTGGCTGTGAAAAATCATGCAATTAACTATGAAAAACCGTGCGATTAATCGCGATTAACTATAACAATTTGTGTGATTAATTGTGATTATGAAAAATCATGCAATTAACTATGAAAAACCATGCGATTAATCGCGATTAACTATAACAATTTGTGTGATTATGAAAAATCATGCGACTAACTATGAAAAATGCGATTAATTTACATTTACGCATTTGGCAGTCGCTTTTATGCAAAGCGACTTACGCTGCACTTATTACAGGGACAATACCCCTGGAGCAACCTGGAGTTAAGTGCCTTGCACAAGGACACAATGGTGGTGGCTGTGGGGATTGAACCAGCAACCTTCTACCAGTTATGTGCTTTAGCCCACTACGCCACCACCACTCCATTAATCGTGATTAACTATGGAAAACATGATTAGCTATGAAAAATCATGCCATTAATCGCAATTAACAATGAAAAAACATGCAGTTAGATATGTAAAATCATGCAACTATGAAATATCATGCGAATAATTGTGATTAACTATTTTAGTCGACTTACATCATTAATGTTTATGTTATTTCCATCAACTAAAATCATATGCCTCTTCAGTCAGAGTAAAAGTTCTAAGTAATATATTAATCTAAAAATTACAATTTCTTAATAATCTAAAAACTGATGTTTCTCTACTGGCTGATTCTCATGTCCTCTTTTTGCGTCGCAGTATACCGGCGCATTGTTGAGTCCGACGTGGGTGACTCATTCTACATCAGGACCCATTTTGAATATGAGAAGGAGTCGCCGTATGGTTTGAGCTTCAATAAGGGCGAGGTTTTCCGAGTGGTTGATACCCTTTACAATGGCAAGCTGGGCTCCTGGCTCGCCATCCGCATCGGCAAGAACCACCAGGAAGTGGAGCGGGGCATCATCCCG
The DNA here is from genome assembly GCF_019703515.2 of Myxocyprinus asiaticus. Classification (NCBI taxonomy): domain Eukaryota; kingdom Metazoa; phylum Chordata; class Actinopteri; order Cypriniformes; family Catostomidae; genus Myxocyprinus; species Myxocyprinus asiaticus. The sequence goes on along the minus strand of NC_059389.1, from coordinate 21,585,667 downwards.
AATAAGAACAGGTATAAAGATTGTTTATTTGTCAGTTTGTATTTTATATTGAGTCATGCATGCTTGATGTGGTATTGCTTCAGCATTTTTATATTCTTTGCAGGGCTGAGCAGCTGTCGAGTGTACAGTACACTCTCCCTAAGACCCCAGGAGGAGATCGGGCTGATTTCTGGAGGTTCCGTGGCCTGCGGAGCTCAAAACGAAACCTGAGGAAGAGCAGAGAGGATCTTTCAGCTCAGCCCGTCCAAACCAAGTTTCCAGCTTATGAGAGAGTGGTGCTTAGAGAAGGTACATACAGCTGTATGCCATTCAAACTGCATCCGTTTTTAGCTCTGCTATGTCGTTGCCATGGTTGTATCTCATTTGATTATCTATTTTTGAAGCGTTTCACAGGTTTGTCTGGCAGTGCTTTCTGTGTCCCCTTATAAATGATAATGTTTTTTCTAATTGTTATTTTCTGTTCAGATGGCTCTTTAAAGACAGTTTGACATCAGAACTGACTGTTTACTTTCTTAATACACTTTCCTGGTCTTATTGTGCTCGATTCATCAGTGCACGTTATTTCAAAGACATAAAGTTTGCCTTCGTAATCTTTCATCAAAATGTAATAATGTTCTCCGCCTCTGAAACAACTTTTATGTTTTTGGCCCCATGGGTGTGGAAAATAATGTTAACCAATAGCCAAATAGCTATTTAGGCATGGTTTAAGGCTACTGTTGTAGGAAATGCAGCTTTTGTAAACTCTTGGCAATAATTAACACAGTATTTTAATGACTGTTAATGTTAAAGTATAAAAGGTTACGGCAATAATAGCAAATAACAGGTGATTTGAAAAAGAACCATTACTATGGGGATTCATTGAGATGCTCTTTAGTGTGAACGTGACCCTCAGCCTCTTTGACTCTTTTTGACCCTTTTTCTACATCTTTTGTTGTTTCTCCTGCATAATAAGCTGGTTTCCTGAGACCTGTGGTCATTTTCGGACCCATTGCGGACGTGGCAAGAGAGAAACTATCCAGAGAGGAGGTGGACCTATTTGAACTTGCGAGTAAGTTTTATTCAAAAGCATTTAAATCATATCTCCTTCATACACTGACGATAATCTGTAGAACAGCAAAAAATTTTGAGTTATCAAACAATGCTGTCTCCTCTCTCAGAGAGTGAACCCAGAGATGCCGGCACAGACCAGCGCAGTTCTGGAATCATCCGTCTCCATACCATTAAACAGATCATTGACCGAGTAAGTATGGACACATAATTCAGTTAACAGCCATCCAGTGGCAATTTCATCTGTCAACTCTATTTTTGCAAGGATAATCCCACAAACCGGACCTCTCAACTGGTTATATTGCATAATTAACTGATCGTGATTATTTGATTTAATCGCTATTATTTTGCTATAACAACAGTTATTGTGCACTTTCAATTCCAGTCCAATATTGCCATCCAATTCCCTTTATTCAGAAAAATAGTACCATTGCCTAATATTATAATAATACCACTATCAACAACAACAATTATAATATAAACAAATAAATATTAAATAATAAATAATACATGATTATAATTTCCAGGTTGACTGGGTTCCAAAAATATAACAGGATGTAGTAGACCCAAAAAGAAACATTTGTAAAAAGAAATGTGTATTTAAAATATTATTCTGCATGCCATTCTACACTTGTTCAATATTTATTTACAGTAATTATTGATTTTATTGTACAATTGTATGATAATGTGAATTAAGGACTACTACTTAAAGGGATAGTTCATTCAAAAATGACTCTCTCATCATTTACTTACCCTCATGCCATCCCAGATGTGTAAGTCTTTCTTTCTTCTGCTGAACACAAAGTTTTTTAGAAGAATATCTCAGCACTGGATGTTCATACAATGCAAGTGAATGGTAGTCAGAACTTTGACGGCCCAAAAATCATATAAAGGCAGCAAAAATTAATCCATAAGACTTAAGTGGTTATGTCTGTATCTTCAGAAGCGATATGATAGGTGTGGGTGAGAAACAGATCAATATTTAAGTCCTTTTTTACAATAAATTTTCCTGCCTGCCCAGTAGGTGGCGATATCCACAAAGAATGTGAAACGCCAAAAACTAAAGAAGAATGTGAAAGTAAAAGTGGAGATTGATAATAAAAAAGGACTTAAATATTGATCTGTTTCTCACCCACACCTTTCATATCGCTTCTGAAGATGTGGATTACTTTTATGCTTCCTTTATGTGCTTTTTGGAGCTTCAAAGTTCTGATCATCATTTGCTTGCATTGTGTAGACCTACAGAGCTGAGATATTCTTCTAAAAATCTTAATTTGTGCTCTGCAGAAGAAAGGAAGTCATACACATCTGGGATGTTATGAGGGTGAGTAAACGATGAGAGAACTTAAATTTTTTGTTGAACTATCCCTTTAAGGTGTAAGTGTATTAAAGGAATGTTCCGAGTTCAATACAAGTTAAGCTCAATTGAAAGCATTTGTGGCATAATGTTGATTACCACAAAAATTTATTTCAACCTGTTCCTCCTCTAAAAAAAAAAAAAAAAAAAAAAATCTTGGTTCCAGTACAGCACTTAAAATTGAAGTGAATGGGGGCCAATTTTTGAACTTTAAAATGCTCACTTTTTCAAAAGTATAATCACAAGACATAAAGGATATGCGTGTAAACATGATTTTAGTGTGATAAAATCACTTACAAACCTTTTCTGTGTAAAGTTAGAGCCAATTTTACAACTTCGTTACCATGACGATGTAATGTCACTAAACACTAAAATGACTGTAAAAATGGCCATTTAAACAACTTTACAGCTCAAATAAGTTTTACCAGAAGAATTAATGCAGGTGCTTTTATAAGATTATAAGCTTCTGTGTGTGTAAATTTCTGTGATTAAACCCTTAAAAAAAAAAAAACATTAATAATTTTTTGTGGTAATCAGCATTATGCCACAAATGCTGTCGATTTAGCCTATTCAGTATTGAACCCAGAACATTCCTTTAAGCTTACACTCTAAGTGACAACACAGACAATTAAATCATTATACGCAATTATTTGTGTGACGAATTAATCGTCAGCCAAAATTTCTGTGACAGACTTTGTTGCAACCTGGCTTTGACATCTATCTCATGATTTCATTGTGCTGTTAGGACAAACATGCAGTGCTGGACATCACCCCTAACGCAGTGGATCGGCTGAACTATGCTCAGTGGTATCCCATCGTGGTGTTCCTGAATCCGGACAGCAAGCAGGGCGTGAAGAACATGAGGACCAGACTCTGTTCTGAGTCCAGGAAGAGTGCCAGAAAGCTGTACGAGCGCGCTCTCAAACTGAGAAAGAACAACCATCACCTCTTCACCAGTGAGTAGAACGAAAGAGAAAGCAAGCAAATGGACCACTAATGCATTGCACTTCAAGAGGGCAGCACATAGTTTTTTTTATTAATGTGTTTAACTCTGATGTTTGTCAAGGCTTCTGTAATTAATTGCATTGTTACTTTCTTTTAGCCACCATTAACTTGAACAACATGAATGATGGTTGGTACGGTGCTTTGAAAGAGAATATCCAGCAGCAGCAGAATCAGTTAGTTTGGGTCTCAGAGGGCAAGGTAAGCTTCTATATTTCTACATCTATGCCAATATACAGATCTCTTGGCCTAAACGGTAGAAGGTCTGGTCCAGATTGCAGATTATTCTGGTTAGAAGCTGTACTTCCAACCTAGTGAGGAAGATTTACCGTTTAGGGGGAGATTCATTAAAAAAACGAATCGTTTCAATTAATAGTGCAGCAGTCTCCACAAATGGTTGTACAGAAAACATCGTGGAAAGTGTATGTAGGCTTTGTTATTAGAATTTCTTTCCTCCCAAAAGTAACATGTACTGATTATTTCACAGACATAGCATCCACTCTCACCCCTCCACCATTTCATCTCCACTGCTGCGGGGCATTAAACTCATCCTAACCATCCCTCCCTCCCCCCTTCTCTCCACCTGCAGGCAGACGGTGCTCCTGACGATGACCTTGACATCCACGACGACCGCCTCTCCTACCTCTCGGCACCAGGCAGCGAGTACAGCATGTACAGCACCGACAGCCGCCACACTTCAGACTACGAAGACACTGATACGGAAGGCGGGGCCTACACCGACCAGGAGCTGGACGAGACCATGAACGATGAGGTAGGCCTGCCTAGTGAGCCGGCCATCACGCGCTCGTCAGAGCCCGTGCGAGAGGACCCGCCCGTCATTCAGGACGCAGCCGGGTACCCAGGCTACCAGCATGCCGTGCCACAACCAGAGCCAGTTAACCGCATTGACCCAGCCGGATTTAAGATGGCAGCGCCCCAGCAGGTACGGATAATAAGGAATACCATAGTGTTTTTATCATGGAGAATTTCAGCTCTATTTTTGTTCAGCATAATGTTGTACATAACCAAATCAAAAGTTCGGACACCTGCTATTACTATTTTTTACATTTTTGAAGAATAGTTAAGTCATTAAAACTACGAAATAACACAAATGGAAGTATGGGAATTATATAGTGAAATTTTTATATATATATATATATATATATATATATATATATATATATATCTTCTGAAGTGAGGATAAAAATTACAGATTTAGACAAAACTGTATCCCCGCAAGGAGTCAGTGATATTTTTTTTATGTTTTTGTATTTGTTTAATTGTTGGTATTACTGCCAGTAACCTAAACTTTTATCTGCAAAGATTTATCGGTAAAAATGATAAATCGGTCGACCTCTACTCTTGGCTTTCTCTCAACCAAATTCATAAATGTCACCTGGGATGCTTTTTAACCTCTTCCACTCTGCGGTCCCACCGGCTGGTCCAAAAGGGGGTGCTATATCTTAAAAAAAAAAAAAAAAGAGCCATTTTTGTACTTGAGTACTTGTCTGTGAGCTTGCTTGTGTGAATAATCCAATGTTATATCTTAGATGTCCAGAACAATATTTGTGGTCCAGCAGGAAAAGCATGCTAAACAAATCTTTTCTAAATATATGTTATTGACTAATGATGATAGAGTATTATACATCAGTGCAAATGGGAGGATCTCTGCTTGCTAATGACACCTAGATTGAGCTTCTAGTCCACTCAGAGGCCGAGATATTCAATGAAACAATGGGAGTGGTGCATAAACTGAAAATTAGACAATGTCTATGGACGAGCACCTCTGTGAGGTCTAAAATACGTTAGAGCACCACCTACATTTCAGAATGGCATTCTGTGACAGAAGGTGGGGAAAAAAATTATACTACTTGCTGCCATCTAGTGGAATAGCCCTAAAATACCCCAGAGTTGAAGAGGTTAAGCATTTAAGCAGAAACATTTTAGATCAAAAGGTTTTAAACATCAAAAGAAACATAAATTCACTTAATTGTACCCAAACCTTTGACTGGTTGTGTATGATAAAACTAAACCTGTTCTCCTTTTTCTTCTTTGGAATACTATTTGAGGTATGCTCTTTGTAAATACATTTTGTAAGTCTTCATTTTCTGCTTCTTTCTAATTTTTTGTGGGGGAAAAAAAATGATATACTACAGGATTGAACCACTTCTAGTTTTTCTGCGACATGTAAAACTAAAGACAGTCATACCACTCATTCAATATCAGGAGAACTTTGTTCAGCTTTCAGTAGTTACCGTTTAACCTGGTCTTGGATGCTTTTGGTGGTTGTAGCTACTTGTTTTAGCTGGTGATGTTGGCAGCATTTGTCTGTAACCTCTTTGCCCCATACTCCACAGCAAACTGAGGCCACACTGGCCTCTCCACCCCCTCCCTCTGCAGTGGCAGCATCGCCCCCTACTGTCGAACCCACCGCGCCACTAGCGGGTACGAACCCCGAGGAGCCACCTGGCACCCCTCAGGCCGACTCCCTTAACAGCCCTGTCCCCGTTCCCGACCCCCAGCCCGAACCCGAGCTCGCTCAGCCCCCAACACACGAACCCCACCTGCCGATTCCTCCTGGCCCAGATCCAAAGGTACCAGCACCACCCAGCACAACCAGAGGCTGGATCCGCTCCTGGGACATTCTGGCCCGGTTTTACCTCAGCTCTCTTTTCAACCTTGCTTGTCGATCACTTTTTCTTTGTCTCCTCCCACTCCACCATCTGCATGATGCTCCGCCCACCCCACGCGTGTGCTGTGTGTGTTCCTATGACACGACGACAGAGACTGTGTAACTGGTACACATGCACCACAGGACAACAAGGCCCCGTTGCATTTGTCTTTTTCTAAGCCGTAGAAGTGCAGTATTCTCACTTGTTGCCTTGTACTACCTCCTCTTGCATGGCTCCTAATGTATGATGTTTCTTTCAGCTTGTTGTGTCTGTAGTAGGGTTGGGCGATATATTGTATATTCGTGATGAGTTTCTGGCGACGTAAATTTAAGCAATAGTGAGAAACCGATAATCAGTTTGACCGATCATTTTACTGATATTCACACTTTTTTGCTTAATCGGTTAACAATTCTTCAATATCGGGTCTACCGATAGATGCCGCTATTTGAGTTCCTTAATAATAGTGCCCACAAAATCCACTACAGCACTTTGTATTTAACTGGTAAAACGATGTTTATTGGTGAAGTAACTTGCTCATAAGTTACTCAACTTTTTACACAACCTCCCTTAATTTCAAATGAGAAACATTTAGCATTTTGAGACCAAAAATATTTCTACCCCAAAACAAAGTTGACAACCATTTAGATCGCAAAACAACTTTTCTTGAATACAATGGCAGTATTCATAATACATATTTTTATTTTTGTAGTCTAATGAAGCAAAAATAAAATTATAATAAAAAAAATTCTGCATATAATTTATCGGATACTTAAACAAAAATAATTTGTATCATAGTTGGTCATAAAAAAAGACTGTCGATCTCCATTGAGCAACATAGTGAATATCGCAATGATTCTGATGCAACATGTAAAGACATGTTGTAATAGCATCTTGGATTTAAACTTTAGTAGCAAAAAACGTGTTAAAAAAGGTAACTCAACGTTCATTCTGAAAATCAGTTCAGAAATTGTTAATTTCAATGAATCTATTCAAAACTCAGATTAAATGATTAGTTTGCAGCATCACTAAAATTAAAATCATACAATGTATTTAAAATTTTGAATCTACTTTGCAAAAAAAAGTCCATTTGGTTGATACAGTGGTCCCTTTATATGAAGAAAAAATAAAATAAAATCAAGAGCAATACATAAATAACTGTGTGTGTGTGTGTATATATATATATATATATATATATATGTATGTATATATGGTCAAAAAGTATCTAGATATAATTTTCTTTGCTATATCGCCCAGCCCTAGTCTGTAGTGATAGCCATAACTGTAGCATTTGGCTTTGACCTGAATCACACCTGTAATTATGGCCGCTGGATGCACTGTAGAGTTGTCACTTAATTGCAAACGGACCTTTCCCTGATTTGCAAGAATTGACTTCTGTAGTTGCATGTTCCTTTAACCTGCAGACAGTATCTACAGCAATGTAAAAGGAAAACAGCTGAATTAATTCTGCATAATGTCTTCAGCGTTTGCTCTCAAGGACGTGAGATGAAGATGTTATGTAGGAGCTCTTGTGTTTTTCACACCGTAAAAATGTCTTGTAGGAGCCATTAGACCTTTTACAGCTCTACTGTCTTCAGGATATACTTTGAAGTTTGAGAAGGAACCTTTCAAGAACAGATGTTTTCGAAGCTCCACTTGATCTTACTATATATTTATTAGATATCTCTCAAGATGAGGAATGGAAGAAACGTAACCAAGTGGAGGAATTATACATGTCAGTGTTGAAGGGCTTCTTATCAAACTGTAGAGCTGTGTAGTAAACTGATAAGTTGCTTGTTTTATTGCATAATTAATCCATTATTAATATTTTTCTGATCAGTCAGGAGTAATTTTTATTATGGTGCTTGCGAGGCAGAAATTGATATTCCACAAAAACATTTTTGTCATTTTTTTCTCACAATTTTCTGCAATTCATTTTGTAGATAATGTCAGTCTTAGGTGTGCTATCTATTTTTAAATATATATGTATATATATATATATATATATATATGTATATATATATATATATATATATATGTGTGTGTGTGTGTGTGTGTGTGTGTGTGTGTGTGTGTGTGTATATATATATATATATATATATATATATATATATATATATATATATATATATATATATATATATATAGATATAGATATCGACATTTTAAATTAAAGCCCCTTTGAAAGAAAATGTTTACTTTTGTTGCTTTTGGTCTATGTCTGTTAGCTTTGAGACTATTTATATGCTAGTGTACTGTTAACCATTGACAAAATATACTTTTAGCAGATAAACACATTTAAAAATTACTTTCTCTTTTGGGAAAATGGACCCAAAAACATGGGTGACGGATCAGTTTTAGTCCAATAAAACTTCTCATATCATGCAGATATTATTGCAGTTGATTTGAAACCTGATGCTCGTTTTATTACCCTTTAAAATATTATTATTCTTTCTCTCAGATTTGTTTTGTTTCTGAAATTCCTTACCTCTAACGATTAAGGTTTTTTTTCTTTCGGTAAAATTGCACATTTGTTGTGAGCACCCTGCACTTTACATTGCAAAGATGGTATCACGTTATGTTGGTTCTGTTGTACAATCACGACTACGGCAAAGCAGCTCTGATGCGACATTTCATTTATGCGGAACCAAATCCTCAAACCTAAACTTACCTGAAACTTCAACACTATTGTTTTGCTGCCTTGCAAGCACTAGTATTTCCTTCAGGAAATGCAGATATTATTGCAGTCGATTTGAAACCTGATGCTTGTTTTATTACCCTTTAAAATATTATTATTCTTTCTCTCAGATGTGTTTTGTTTCTGAAATTCCTTACCTCTAATGATTAAGTTTCTTTTTGGTAAAATTGCGCATTCGTTGTGAGCACTCTCCTCTTTTCTAGCTCTCAGGCTCTAATAGTTGATGCTTTGTCCCTCACAGATGTATAAAAAGGATCTATACAGCATGGATGAGCAAGTCCGAGTGAACCACGGCGTGAAGCCCACCCCTCCCCAGCAGCAGCAGCCTTTAGGCCCCCCCACCTCTCTATCATACAGCCACCAGCCTGTCTACCAGGACCAACAGCCATACCGCCAGTACGACCACCCGCCTTACGGCTACGATGGTGGCGGCTACTCTCAACCAAAGCCTCACAACTGCGACCTGCACCTGCACTACGACAACCGTGTGCCTCACTACAATGAGCAGTGGAACCCTTACGACCAGCAGCAGACTTCACCGCAACCGCTGCCCATGTCCGGCTACCATCAGGGCCCCCAGCCTCCTCCCCATCTGGGGTACGAACCCCGCTCTCCGTACGAGGATGGCCCCACCAGGGATTTCAGTCCCCTTCAGTCCCACCACGATGGGGCGCCCCCTATGGGCTACGACAACCGGCCACGGCACCCTAAACCCGCACCGGTGCGCTACGACGAGCCGTCTCCTCCACCCCCTCCCACAACCTCCTACGATGCTCGCTCGCCTTTCGAACCCGAGCTGCATGGTTTCCCAGGCAACGCGCATCGCTTGCCAGATCCACCAAAGCAGTATTACAGCGATGCTGCAATGAGACCCTCATACAACCATGGACCCTTGAACCAGGCGTACAAACCTGCCCAGCACGAACCCATAGTGAACTCAGAACCTCCCGTTCCACCACCCAAACCAGAAGCGGTCTTGTCTCTAGGGGAACAGTCTCACCCAGCAGCACCCAAACCTTTGCTACCTCCCCCCAGAGATGATAATGATGACCCCGCAATGAAGCCCCAGTCTGTGCTAAACAGGGTCAAGATGTTTGAGAACAAGCGCTCCGTGTCTGTAGACCGAGCCAAGGACACTGGGGACATAACCGGTGTCAGGGTATGTCCATTTTCTTGAGTATATGATGACATTGAACCCATACTTTCTTATAGAGTAGTTTCTTTGTTATTAAATGATTTTGTGTGAAGTTTGTTTGCTGTATTAACTAGTGATGCACCGGAATTAAGTTCTTGGTTGAAACTGAAAATTCTGGACACACTGGGATGAAAATGAAAATTACTTTTAAATTAGACTTTGTTTGGAATGATTACAATTAAAGCTGTAGTGGGTAATTTCTGTGCCACCAAACGGATTTGCAAAAATAAACATTGTTTTCAAACAGCTTTCTGAATACGCCCCCAGTCTGCTGTTTATCAAACAAACAGATAGTCCCACCCCCAACTCAAACATTGGTCGAGTCAATGTTGTTGTAGTATCTGGCTGGACGGGTCGTTCAAAACAAACTGAGCTATTTTTATAGCGCCAGAGAGACAGTGTCTACAGTTTTTGAGAAAATTAACCAACGAATGGCTTATTTATAGTTGTCTCTGCATATTAGGCTGGGATAGGAAAAAGTATTTTAACATACGAAAAAGTAAAGCTGTCAGAATTAACGCGTTAACGCATGTGATTAATTGAAACAGTTTAACACGTTATTTTTTCTTAATCGCAAATAACGCATTTACTGTTTATATAGCATAAACACTGTTGTGAAGGGCGGAACCTTTGTAATGTGTCCACCCGGAGTCATTACGCTGCATTATGCACATGCCACAACTCACTAGGGCTGCATCTAATGATTATTTTGATAATCGACTAATCTAACGATTATTAGAATGATTATTCGACTATTCAGCAATTATTGCAACGATTAATCATTAGCTCTTAACCGACTATTCTGCTTGTGTCTCGACTTAAAAGGTTGTATTAAACGTGCTTACTAACAATAAAGAGGACAAAATCATCTTTTAAAAATACCTCTAAATGACATTCACTGCATTAAAGGGGACAAAATACTTGAAAATATTACAAAAATCTATGCAAAAAAATCCTATTGTTATCAAGTGTTTTTGTCTTGTTTTCCATTTAAAATGATCTAAAAATCCTTAAAACAAGATACATTTACTTGTGAAGCAACATAGAAGATATTTTGACTTGCTTTCAGAGAATGTATCTTGAATAGGCCTATAAGTGTATTTTGTATATAAGTGTATTTCTTCACTTGTTTATACTTTTGCCAGTGCAGTAAAGACAAAATATACTTTTATTCAAGTTCAAGTTATTCAAAATATACATTCTCTGAAAGCAAGTCTAAATATCTTATATGTTGCTTCTCAGGAAAACATATCATGTTTTAAGGATTTTTTGATATTTTAAAATATTTAAATATTAAATATTATATTCAACATTCTCCTATAACATTTTTATCTTCTGCAGTATAGCTCCTAAAGTAAATGTACGTAAGGAGTTTTAGATATTTATATTGGAAAACAAACAAACAAAAAAGACAAATCAAAAAACAGTTTTTTTTTTGCATTGTATAATGGGCTAAGACTACACTCACCTTTTTGTTCACTTGATTTCGATCCATCTTTAACTCACAAAAAACAAACGCTTTCTTCTTAACAGAGCTGCGTGTTGCCAATTTTTTTTCATGATAAGATACACACCATGACACACATTATGATTTACTACGTTGCGATCCATCGCGTTATAATCTAGCTGCAGCAAGCGCGCGTTAGGGATGAGCATCTCCGCACGAGCAGGGTATCAGCTGGGAGAAGTTTGAAACTCTCTCGCGCTGTTTTTCATGCTACTCATATAAGCGGCTCTGACTGCATAGAGAAATGCCAGTTTTGGAGTTTGTGCTTATTTATACAAACCACTTCCTTATTATTTGAACTTTAATAAAGGATGCATTAAAGATATAATGTGTTTCATTTTTAGATGCTCGGACAGGCAAATTTTGCTTCAGCGGAACACCTTGTACAGCTCAGCTTTATTTCATGTCGTGACAGCACTGCTTTTGTATTTACTTATTTAGCATTTTTGTATTATAATTCCCTCATGCTTTGCGATCTACATCACCTTAATCTGTTTGGAAAGTTTGGAGTGTGTCTGGACTGTGACCTGTTCTTTCTTCCTCTCCTCAGTCAAGCGCAAGCTGAAATGCTGCTCTCCCACATCATCATTAGCGTTTCAAATGACAATTTGTTGTTGATAACATCGATTAATCATTTCAGCCCTACAACTCACACACAGCAGTGCTTTTAGAGCTATTTGATGTACAAAACAAGCCCAGATGCGACTTGTGATATTTTTTACAGCCTGTGTAAGGCGCATTTTAATCACCACACCAAAACGCTGAATGAGACGTTTTTGTCTGCAAGCGCTTTTCATGTGGAGTTCAAAGTGACGCTGGTGTTGACGCTCTGACATGAATAAAGAATGCAGCTTCACGATTGCTGTAGGAAAGCGGATAGCCACAGTCTACCGGCAAATTAATATTGTGGAGGATGAGAGTTTAAGGGATTTAATGCCCATTGCAATGAAAATGCAACCTGTAGGGAGACTATTTCTTTCAATTAGTCAAACTCCCAGTTAGACTTTGCGAAACGTTTAATGTTACTTGAATTGGTGCTATTTTAGTGCATTTCTGTCTTTATACTGTGGAAGGCTTTGTTTGGAAAATGGTGATAAAGCATTATATTGTCACATATTTTTTAGTTTTCTTTCCTAAGAAATAAATAAATGCATTTTGACAGGAAAAGAAGTATATATGGTGTCTGCAATCTGCAATTAATCGCGATTAACGTCAAAAAAATTAATTGTGATTAATTGTGATTAACGACAACAAAATTATGAGATTCATCGCGATTAACATTTTTAATCAACTGACAGCAGTACGAAAATGTTACACGCTTCAGCTTTAATAACTAAACGCATTCTAAATATTCTAATAATTTTCTACGTGATTACACTCTTTCCTCCTTCAGGTAGCATTACTACCATTACCATCTAGGCTCCAACAACTTAAAATATTGGACGATATTTTAAATTTACCCTACAAAGTCCTTATGGACAAAATTCATATTTTAAATCTCTTAATATTTTTCCTTGAATCTGTCCATCATCCTTGTTTCCATTATTGCTGAGGAAAAATGAACTGGGTTTCTCTGTGACAGATCTAGTTTCAGATGAAAATCGTGTCTTTGCAAGTATGTGCGAAACTACGAATGCTGCATCAATATATAATCCATCATCAGCTGGATTGTACGAAAAATGTTATTAAACCTGGATCATTACACATGGACACCTTTTCTCCATGTCAATGTTTCTATTATTGGATTTTAAAATAATGGTCTCGGTCAAGATTTTCATCCTTTTTTGTCTTTCAGCCAAAAAACAAAAATGACATTTGGCTGAAAATATTGGTGCATCCCTAGTGTTAACTAGAGTACTGATTCAGTTGTGCTTCTTAATTGTGCCACAACCTGCAGTAGATGTTCTGTAATTTGAATATAAAGTGTTGATTGAACGCATGTACCTTTCTCTTCAGCCCACGGATCTTCCCAAACCTGTGAGCACTCCAGGCCCTGTGTTCAAAGCCAACTCTCTTAGCAACCTGGAGCAGGAGAAACCCTCTTACAGGTATAACCACACATAGATACAAACATCATCCATAATTAATACTAGCCAAGCACCAAATGCAAATAAAATTGTCTTTAGCCAGTAAAAACGTTACTGACCAGTTCATTTTATTAAGAATTACAGTGTTTCCGACAGAATTTTTACTACGCTACACATTGTCATATAAACAAACAGTACCGCTCTGGCAGATTCAATGAGTAATTCATTAGACTCATTCAAATAAACCGATAATTCAGATGTTTGTGGGTCTTTTTGACCAGTCATTAAATGAACCTGCTCATAAGAGTGCTGCTTGTTTGATTTTGCTTGCTGCCAGCAAATACAACATAAGAGGAAGACATGTTTCTGTTTCTGTTTATTTATTTTTTATTATTTCACAGAATGCAGTCTTTTTTTTCTTTGCGATGATACTATAGATTCAGTAATGGTGCACGGTACTAAAGATGTTGATTTTTCCCTTTTATTGTTGCAATTCCAGAAATCAATGTGGGAAGTTTAGCCACCTTAAAGAAAATGTTTTTAAAAGATATATTTGGAAAGTGTATAGTAATAAATATTTAGAAAATGTGTAGTACAAATTAAAATTTTGCGATCAATATTTCAAGAAATATTTGTGGCTGTCATTGGCAGCTGTAGCCAATTTCTTATTTTGGACAGTATATATAATACAGGTTGATTGTTGACATCTACACTCTCTCTCTCTCTCTCTCTCTCTCTCTGTCGAAACGATTTTCTAAGTCTTTTAGTAAAATAAAAGCAACCTGCAGAAGTCACCCATCAATATATTTAGGAAACTTCCAAACATGCATTTGTTCTTTAGTGGGAAATGGTTTGAATACTCTAAGCAGTCCTAGAGTGCCCTCTGCAGGTAGATGTTTCATTCTGAAAAGTACCATTAGATAGTACATAACATGAACTTGTGATCTTTTGTAGTATAATTATTATGCGCTTTCTCATTACTATTCATTATTCTGCTCCTAGAGCCCCGGAGCCCCAGAAACCTCAGATACGTGTAGGGGATGATGTGATCCGCTCCAACCACTATGATCCGGAGGAAGATGAGGAATACTACAGGAAACAGCTGTCTTACTTTGACCGTCGCAGTTTTGACAACAAGGCCATTAATCAACCCAACCCTGGAATCAACCGCTTCATTGAGCCCCCCAAACCATCACAGCCCCAGATAGCATACCCTTTCACCAGGTACATCTTAGTCAAGGTTTCTTTCACCAACAACAGTTAGCATTCAGATTTTTACTACCATTTTCACCTTTCCTCTGGCCTTTAGAATTAAACAGGCTGTTATTGCTACTTTACCTTTAAGACTTTTGTATGTTAATGATGTCTGTTATGATGTGAAATGAGCCTGTCAACTTGCTAAACTCTGGAGAGACACGAGCCCCTCTTGTGTGGCAATAAAGATTTTAGTCTAGATTCTGATTCATTGCATATCTTTTGCATCAGGACGGAGTCTTCAGAGAAGGTGAGCCCTGTGGACAAGAGATACGAGCCTTTGCCACCCGTCAACCCGTCACCTGCTCCATATAGCCAGGGCACCCCTGCTGCTCCACCCGCATCCCTGCCCAAACTCACCAACATAGATGGTAAGACCAGTACTAAAATGTTTTAGAAGAGCAACAGATACATAGAATGGTGATATTAGTGCCACTCAGATGTTGTTTTAAACACGTTTCACTATTTATTCAGTGAAAAAAAACAAGTTGATTACAGTCACCTGTGATTGGTCAATGACAATATAACACTTTTCTGATATTGGCGGTTTGTGCCGCAAACAGTCCTGCATGAAAATGTGATTGAGTTCTTGTAAACGAGCTTGACAAGCAGTGGCACCTCCGTTTAGCTGCTTTGCGCCTCTCTTCCAATCCCAAAATGAATAGGGAACTCACGGTAACCACATCCCATGTAACTGCCCTTAACTAATAGACCCTTCTAGATTTAAACATGTATCTTATCTGTCTGCACATGACATCTCATCTTTAATTATAGGTGCAATATCATAATGTTACATTATATGCAAACCTATCACGCTTATTTAAGGGTTTACCATCTGTTTGTGTGTGTTTACATCAAGCTATTATGTTGCATCAGACATAATGTTATTCTTTATTCATATCATATATATCTATATGTACCACATTATATCTGTTTGTAACATATTCATAATATCTATTGTGCATATCATGTAATGCATTTTTGTTAATATATGCAGCCACACATATAAGCCAAACCTCCTTGGTCCTAAATGCATCTATGACTCTAGTGCTCAAGTCTGGTGCATTTCTGTGCTGTCTGATTTACGAATGTTCAGTAAAAACGTTGAATCTCTTTTCGGCATTATTTTAAAAATTATTACAGGGCTCAATGCTAAGGATTTTTTCTAGTGGCCCAGTGCTTCAGATTTTTACTTGCCCTGCCAAAATTTTCACTGGCCTCAAAACAAAAATAAAAAATAGCTGTTTTTACCATCATGGTTTTAACAAAATGTGTCCGAAGTTAACTATTTTTTATATATATAGTGTCTTTAAGACAATTTCCCCCAACATTGTTACATTTATAAATTACATGACATTATTTATGCCTTATGTAATCTCATACAAGCGCTTTACAGTTATAAATACATCGTATTAACCTCAACCATCCCACCATTTACACGTGTTTATTTATTTGTATTTTTTTGTATTTTCTCCCCTTTTTCTTCCCAATTTGGAATGCCTAATTCCCAATGCGTTCTATGTCCTCATGGTAGCGTTGTGCCTCCGCGTCTGAGACCGTCAATCCGCGCATCTTATCACGTGGCTTGTTGAGCACGTTACCACGGAGACATAGCGTGAGGAGGCTTCATGCTATTCTCCGCGGCATCCACGCACAACTCGCCACACGCCCCACCGAGAGCGAACCACATTATAGTGACCACGAGGAGGTTACCCCATGTGACTCTACCCTCCCTAGCAACCGGGCCAATTTGGTTGCTTAGGAGACCTGGCTGGAGTCACTCAGCACGCCTTGTATTCGAACTCGCGACTCCAGGGGTGGTAGTCAGCGTCAATACTCGCTGAGCTACCCAACCCCCACCCCCCCCACCCCCTTTACACGTGTTTTTAAGCAAAGAGTTCTGTGGAGCTGAGGATACATTAGCCTATATTTTATGTGAGCTGTGAAGCAGCATATAATTGATTTCATCCGCTGAATGAATACAGGTTTTACAAAAACTATGAAAAACCTGAATAAAGGATTTTTAAAAGCAATAGATCTGAATGTATTGCTGTTGTGTTGATTTTTATCATCCCTCTCTGTGTTCTACCAGTGAATTCAGTGCCAGATCCTCACAGTTCTCCCAAAGCCAAACCGGACCTGTCCACTCTCAGAGCTCCCGCTCGGGACGACCCCATCCAGACCAGCTACCTGCCCCCGAAGTCTTCTGTCAACGGCACTGACGCTCCTCCCAAAACACTTGCTGTCCCTACCAGCTACAACCGCTACGTCCCCAAGCCTTACACGAGCACCGCCCGACCCTTCGAGCGCAAGTTCGAGAGCCCCAAATTCAACCACAACCTGCTTCCCAATGACACGCAGTCCAAGCCCAGTGTGAACAACAACCTGAAACCTCAGATCTCACCGCAACCCCTGGACACTGACAGCGGAGTGGACACTTTCACACGCACCATGGACAACAGGCCCAAATATCAGCACAACAACATTAACGCCATTCCCAAGGCCATACCCGTCAGGTAAGATAAGGAAATAGGTCAGCCGATTGGGGTGGGCAACTATTTCAGCCAGCACTGGATTTATTAACGGCTTTTCACAGCACAAACCTTTCTCTTTTCTATTCATGTTGTTCATTTCGAGTGCATTGAATCATACCTTTGCCTAAAAAGTCATAAACATAAACATGCTCACAAGAGAAATGTTGTGTGTATATATATATATATATATGTTATAAGGGTAAATCTCACGAAAAAAGGGTCATATTTTAGCCCAAAATCAAAATTAATATGTACAGTGGCAGGAAAAATATGTGAACCCTTTGGAATTAGCTGTTTTTCTGCATTAATTGGTCATAAAATGTGATCTCATCTTCATCAGTCAAAAGTATAGACAAACACAATATGCTTAAGCTAACAATACACAAACAATTATAATCTTTCATGTCTTTATTACACACATCCCATTAAATATTCACAATGCTGTGGAAAAAGTAAATGAACCCTTAGATACATATAATAATTGGTCGATCCTCCTTTGGCAGCAATAACCTCAATCAAGCATTTACGGTTGCTGCGGATTAGACCTGCAAAACGTTCAGAAGAATTTTGGACCATTCTTCCTTACAGAACTGCTTCAGCTCAGCCATATTTTTAGAATGTCTGGTGTGAACGGCTCTCTTGAGGTCATTCCACAGCATCTCTATTGGGTTAAGGTCTGAGCCCTGACTGGGCCACTCCAAAAGGTGGATTTTCTTTTTTTGTAGCCATTCTGTAGTGGATTAACTGATGTTTAGGTTCATTGTCCTGCTGCATCACTCGACTTCTATTGAGTTTCAGCTGGCACACAGCCAATCTGACATTATCCTGTAGGACAGTGGTTCCCAACCCTGTACCTGGAGGCCCCACAACTCTACACATTTTGGTTATCTCCCTAATCAGACACACCTGATTCAACTCATTAGCTCGTTAGTGGAGACTTCAAGACCTGAATTGGGTGTGTCAGAAAAGGGAGATATACAAAATGTGCAGTGTTGGGGGGCCTCCAGGAACATGGTTGGGAACCACTGCTGTAGGATATCTTAATTAACTTGGGAATTAATTTTTCCCTTGACGATGGCAAGCGGTCCAGCCCCGAAGCAGCCCCAAATCATGATGCTCCCTCCACCGTACCTCACCGCTGGGATGATGTTTTCATGTGTGTTTACGGTGCTCTTTTTACAACGTACGTAGTGCTGCTAATTCTTCCCAAACAACCTTAGTTTCATCAGTCCACAAAACATTTTCCCAGTAGTGCTGTGGAGGGTCAAGGTGGTTTTTGAGCCAGTTTGTAAAACTGTGGACAGATGAATATGAAAGCTGTCCTAGATAACATTGTAACCATTTCCAGCATTATGCAAAGCAACAATTCTTGATCATAGGGCTTCTGAGATCTCTTTTTTGCGAGACAGGGTCCACATCAGCAGATGCTTCTTGTGAATAGCAAACTCAAATTGTTTGAGTGCTTTTTATATGTCATAGTAGCTCTAACCCACACCTCCAGTCTTGTTTCATTAATTGGATGCCAGGCTTGCCAACTCCTGCCTCTAAATTACCTTTCGTTGACGTCATTAGCCTAGGGGTTCACATACTTTTTCCAACCTACACTGTGAATGTTTGAATGATGTATTCAATATGTACAAGAAAAATACAATTGTGTGTTATTAGCTAAAACAGATTGTGTTTGATCATTATTGTAAGTTAGATGAACAAACCAGATTTTAAGACAAATTTATACATAAATGCAGATAATTCCAAAGGGTTCACACACTTGTTCTTGCCACTGTGTATATATATATATATATATATATATATATATATATATATATATATATATATATATATATATATAAATAAAGCTTAAAGGCCATTAAGTTTTTTTTTTTTAATTGTGATGACATTTTAATGAAAATTTCCTGACACATTTTCAAATTCCCATTAAAGTGTCCAGATGCTTTACTTTTGAGTTTCCTTGTAATTCACATTATTCTGATTGATGATTCTCATTCACAGCATGTTTAACCGTGAGGTCAGAACACTATTTCTTTCATGCAGTTGAGACGAAATGTCTTGACACTCTCATTAAGAAGATTCTAGAAGTCCTTGAGAGTGCTATTAAGGGACACATTTAAAAACATTCTTGATCGTTCCACAGACTGCTCAGAGAGATATAACAGTTTTTGTTTTCCCACATTTTACTGAATGACTCACTGTGATCTGTTTTCTAGCCCTAGTGCACTGGATGACGATGACGAAGATGAAGGTCACACGGTGGTTGCCACAGCGCGAGGCATCTTTAATTGTAATGGTGGGGTGTTGAGCTCCATAGAGACCGGAGTCAGCATCATCATTCCTCAAGGAGCCATCCCAGATAGTGTGGAGCAAGAGATCTACTTCAAAGTGTGCAGGGACAACAGCATTCTGCCACCTCTGGACAAAGAGAAAGGTCTGAATCCTTCACAAGACTAGACATGAAAGACTTTGCATTTACGTTTGTTTCTTTGTTTGATTTTTTTTTAAGATTGCTAATTTTTGTTAACTTTGATGTCAATTCATGCTTTTTTAGTTGAGCTGCTTTGAACCTACTTTGATAAACACTAACTTGGACAATACTTTGAACCTTATAAAAACGAACTTTTGCGATAAAACGACAAAGAAAAATAATGGCCGGTAACGATACGTTCACAATGCATTTTGTTTGAGGCCTCTTCACATCTGCATTTGTGCTATTACTAAATCGTTTTGGTCTTTTAAGCTCATTTTGTGTTTGTGTGGTTTCACAGGTGAAACTCTGCTCAGTCCCCTGGTGATGTGCGGCCCTCACGGTCTGAAATTCCTGAAGCCCGTGGAACTGCGTCTCCCACACTGTGCGTCTATGACACCTGATGGTTGGTCTTTTGCTCTAAAATCCTCCGACTCCTCGTCGGGTACGCTGTCCTTTCTCTCTGTCTGTCTTTGGGTCTTTTGGGTTCATGATTGAAGCTGTTTGGAAGGGGTTAATTCATTCATCTTTTGGTTTTGTTTCATTTTCTAGTCTCTGAATTAACATTTCACGCTCAAAGCCATTCTGATCACATGATGCTTTTACTAAGCGGCCTTGGCAAAGTCTCTGGCTATGTTCAGAATAACATACTAATAATCTAATGTATTATTTAGTGAAAACGTTCACTGACCATTGATCTCTTGTGCATGTTCATGATAGGGCACGAGAGCAACAGTTACGCAGCCCCCTCGCAACATTGGGACGTTCAAGTGAAAACTCATTTTGTTTATCTAAAAACAGGTTCTCCACAGTGATAGCGATAACAGAAAACAACACAGCTGCACACAAGACAGAGAACAGAACTTACTAAACATGTCTGAAGAGTTTGTAGTTGATGCATTTCTATGCCCAGCCTTATTTTTTTGAATGGAGTACTCAGAAATCAAACAGAAACATAGAGGTGGCTACAGCAGCCACAGTCACACCGTGTCCTAACCTGATGGCAAATAAAACATGATAAAAAGTATATTTTCTATGAAAATCAGAGTATTTGTCCTAACCAGCAGTGATGAGCGCCGGTACATTCTATCGATCGCTTGTTTTCTATTTTTGGCATCGCGCGGGTAATGCCGTCCGCTGTGAACTGGCACCAGTCCAAAAAATAAGTCTGGGCATAGAAATGCATCAATTCTTCGACTACAAACTCTTTAGTAACACTCAGACATGTTTAGTAAGTTCTGTTCTCTGTTTTGTGTGCAGCTGTGTTGTGTTCTGTTGTCGCTATCACTGTCGAGGACCTGTTTTTAGATAAAATGAGTTTCGCTTGAATGCCCAGTGTTGCGAGGGGGCTGTGTGAACTTGATCTCGTGCCCTATCATGAGATCAATGGTCAGTTAACATTTTCACTAAATAATACATTAGATTTTGTTGTGTTTCTCACCAAACCTTATCATATGCATACAATAATTTATTAGACTTCTGAATTATACTTTTATGTCCTTTTGAATCTTGAAGAGGTAGTCACCATAAACTGACATTTTATGACATCACTGAGCACAAGATTTTTCACAATTTATGTTAAGAAAAAGAATGAAAGTCATATAGGGTTATAACAACACAGGGGTGAGTTAACAATGACTGAATTTTCATTTTTGGGTGAACTAACCCTTTAACTTTGGGCATCCTAGGCATCGAAAAGCTTGAAAACCCCTGCAGTATACAACTGAGCATACTGTAAGAGTACTGTATCTACTGTATCAAAAATGAAAATTCACTCATTTACTCACCCTTATGCCATCCCAGATGTGTATGAACACAAAGATTTTTAGAAGAATATTTAAACTCTGTAGGTCCATACAATTCAAGTGAATGGTGGCCAGAATTTTAAAGCTCCAAAAAGCACATAAAGGCAGCATAAAAGTAATCCATATGACTCCAGTGGTTAAATCCATGTCTTCAGAAGCAATAGGATAGGTGTGGGTGAGAAACAGATAAATATTTAAGTCCTTTTTTACTATCAATCTCCACTCAAATTCTTCTTTTGTTTTTGGTGATTTGCATAATTCGTGCTTATCGCCACCTACTGGGCAGGGAGGAGAACTGATTGTAAAAAAGGAATTAAATATTGATCTGTTTCTCACCCACACCTATCCTATTGCTTCTGAAGATATGGATTTAACCACTGGAGTCTTATGGATTACTTTTATGCTGCCTTTATGTGCTTGATGGAAAAATGAAAAATTGGTGCTGGAAAAAGTACTTGATTTTCATTCAGTTTTGATAGTAAGAACCCTGCTCTGTGCTTGCTGTGCTTTTTATCAATTTTATCAGCAGTCTCAGAACACAGATGTACTTGTTCTTTAGCCCTCATTCATAATTAATCTGTGAAATCTTGTTTAATGTAACTTGAACATTGACGCATTGCTTACGTTCACTGTATCAACTGATCAAAATGAACTCCATAAAGTTCATACGGAGTGTCTATTTATACTACATTCCTCATGATGTAACCTGTAATATCATCATCCGCAGGTGACCCCAAATGCTGGCAAAACAAGTGTCTACCAGGGGACCCCAATTACCTGGTGGGCGCAAACTGTGTCTCTGTGCTGATCGACCACTTCTGAAGAGCGCAACAGCTGGTCTGTTACTGAACGGGAATGTTTGGACTGAGGACGCGAGGAAGACCCCCCCCCCCCCTTCTCCCAGTACTACTACTCAGGGGGAGGGATTTGCACCACTTTATGAAGTATTAATTATTTCCCCTTTGACGGGGCCGAATATATCTTGGAGGACAAGGATAGTGCTGATAGCACAGTGCTGTGGAGCTTTTCCTTTTATTTTCCATTTGTTTTTGCCTTTTTCTTTACCTTTTGGTGCTTGAAGACTTGCAAAAAAAATTCTGAATAAATGAATTACTGAAGAAATCGAACTGTTAACAGAATGCATGACCTGTGCCACAAACAATCCCATTTTTGACATTTGTAGCCTCTTTTTCTCCAGATAATTAGAGAAGTCTTGAGCGGAACCGGAAAAAAGAAATGAAAAATTTAGTAATTAGTTTCTACGTATTTGAAGTGAATCCTACTATTGTGCTCACAAACAGAAAAGTGGATGTATGTAGAACGTTTTTGTTTGTGAAGTCCACGGTCATTTGGTTTCCATGGAATGCTGTTACGGATCTTTTGCAGATCTAGAAAAAATACACAAGTTAGGTCTGGGAAATGAAGAACAATTGCGACGTTGTGATGTGAAGGACTGCTTCTTGCTGTTGAAATATGACTGTTGCACTCACTTGCTGTAGGACTTCCCTTTCTGGCGAAAACAAAAAATGGGCTCTCTCTCTCTCTCTACACGTTTTGAAGCGATCTTTTCTAGTGATGTTTTACCGTAGATCCCATAACTGACTGGTTTTCACGAAACTCCTGCTGTCTAGAGATCTATGCATGTGCTATGACTCAGGTCCAAACGCCTGCTACTAAGTTGAGTACTCAGACCTACCCATCATACACTGCAAGCAGTGATGCCTTATCTGCATTTTTTTTTTTTTCTCGTTATTTTGACCCAAAAGACTAGCAAACATCGAATTTCTGTTACAGAAGTTACGTGTCGGATCTGAAATTTCCGCACCATAATGAAGTCGGTTAACTGGGATATTTAACACACAAATAAATACGTCTGATCAACAGTTCTGCTTTATTTCACTGCTATGCATACTAAGTCAAAGAATATACAAGAACACTAGGATATGTTTCAATTACAGCTGTAAATATTGTGCTAGCATATGGCCTTGGTTCGCTGTAAATGACCTTTTGTACATCTTTTATTTTCTAAAAAAAAAAAAAAAAAAACAACGTTAAAAAGTTTCTTAAAAAAATAAATAAAAAGGAAAACTATAACATTGGTTATGTTTGTATTCTGGTTATACTTCTGAGCCTTGGAATCTAACTTAGCAGTACGAACGAAATTTAAACGAATAATAAAAAAAAATGTCACGAAAGGAAAAAAGGTTATCTTTTATATAAACATATATACAAACACTCCGTAATGGCATTTTTAACAATTACGAAAACATTTTTAATCTTATTTACGAACTAGAAAAGTGCTCGGTTTAAAAAATGTAATGACTCTGTACTTAAGAAGGGTCTGCTTTGGTGGGTGGACCTTGACTTTATTTGTGATACTGGATGCTGTATTGTGTGCCCTGAAATGTATTTTTGTACCAATAGACAGTTTATTAAGGCACATCAGTACTACTTTGTTTTGATATAACACAGCTTCAACCCAGTTTTAGTTTCTTTTCTTTTTGTGTGGCGACATTATTTTATTTAATTTTTCTTTGCAGCACATTTCTAAGTATACAACTGTATTAATAAATTAATTAATTTTTAAAGTGAAAATTGTTTTTACTGCTTGAATGAACATGCCATCAGACGTCAACTGTATTGAACCATCTTGATGATTGTGAAATGTAAATGTACAGCATTTTATTTCCAAGGGTTAATGACCCATGTATTTAGTACAAAATGGAACTAGTTTATTTGTCTTTGCTGTTTCTAGAAGTGCTCATTTATCAGCTCAGAGGTTGATGGGGGAAGGGTGGTCACATTTGGTTCACTTACCCTTTCACCTACTTAAAAAAAGGGCCGCTACCCCAGCTGTACACATCTCTCAACCACCGACACGAGACCGTGGGCAGATTTTTTTTTTAAACCCATTATGTTGGCAAAAACTAGACATGACACAATCTTTTTAGATTCTTATTGAGTTCTTTATTAAAAGTTAAGACAATAGATTGCAATGTACATTATTAACAAGGTTAAGTGATGAGGCACTGTTAGGCATTCTATACATTTTTTTTTTACTGATGTAAAACATTTGACTGTACTGGTCTGCAAAGGTAGATATGAGTTACAAACTGACAAATCATTCACTGTAATCATACTTGTTTCCCTGAGATTAGTGAACAGCTACTGGTTAGTAAACTTCTAAATGGTCAGTTTAGCTTTTATTTATGGAGATTACAATTTAATGTCATGTGACATGATTGACTTGTAAACCTCCTGAGTGAGTGGAATGTATTTCTTTTGAGTCAAATCCAGGAAGTAGAGTGGATCATGTATTAGTTTGGGGTCAAAGCCTTCCTCCACCAACTTCACTTTCTTTATCTTGAAGGTTCCTGTGACTTCAAAGGAATTCTGAAAGACAAATGTACTTTTGCTTAGTATCCCTCAAGCAAAGCCAAGATTGGAAGGAGTGCATCTGCTAGTAAGATGGTAATGGATAAAGGTCAGACGTCTTACCTGAATTCGGATGAAACGGGGTCTGGCGTACACCGGTAGGTAGTTCGCCAAAACACTGCAAGTGGTAACACAGTCAAACTCTTTGCCCTCTCTCAGTTTAAGAGCCGCCATTCCTATCCTTCCTTCATGGCCTTAGGAGAAAAAAATACATTTTGGTTTTATTTTTAATAGCGATGGGAATTGTGAATAGTTTAACTATACTGGTTCCTTAACCTTGTGCGGCCCTATGTACAAATGCATTGACGTTGTATTTTGGCTTCACTATACGCAACACATTATTTAAATTAATTTAAACCAACTGATCTCAGTTCAGAAGACTTTGTGCTATCAGTAAAAGCTTAAACTTTCGACACACAAAGTCATGATAAAACAACATGGCGCTGATCACAGCGGAGGTTGTCTTTAGGAGAAATGCCAACAAAACTACATCTGGTAAGAAACCTAAATAAGTTTTTACATTGAAACCTGTTTAAGTTAAAAGATTAGAGTCTTGAGTTTCATCCAATATGTCATTTTTTAAATTTGAGCGATTTATCACGAAATGTCATGCTGCTAAACACAATGTATACTGTTTACTTAAGCACATTTTTTCCATGGAAATCCTAAATTGAATGTGCATTTACACACTGAGAATCAATGGATTCATCCAAAAGCTGAAAAATTTTGCTTTCAGAGGCTTTATATATTTCAGAGGCTTTACATGGAGTTAGTATTTAAATAAGGTGCATTTCAAACTGTTCTGAGACCAGTGTAGACAGACAGCACACTAGAGGTTAAGTAATTCACTAAATAGGGAGCAAGGGAGCATTCTATAGTTCTCTTGTGCAGCTAAATGAATTAAATCCAAATTTTCTATCAAAAGTTATAGGTCGTCAGATTTTTTTTTTTAAATCAAATTGTTTATTATGTTTCCAGGAGTGCTGGTTATTCATGTTTTTGAGATGTTATAGACATTACATCAGAAATTAGCTTAATTAAATCTGATTCAAAGTAATGGTCAGCATCATCCAGTCATTGATAATCATGTTAAAATAAAATTATACATTATAAATTCTGAATCTATGTACTGATTACCACTGTCCCACATCTGCCAAACATGTTGAGTGGTCCAAACATCATCTGCAGCCTGAAATTGAACATTTGGTCGGATTTTAGGAGTGAATGCACTTAGCTGCATAAAGAGTTATAGGATGCTCCCTTGCTTCCTATTTAGTGAATGACTTAACCTCCAGTGTGCTGTCTGTCTGCACTGGTCTCAGAACAGTTTGAAATACACCTTATTTTCATCTTTACTCAACATAAAGCCTCTGAAAGTGACATTTTTCAGCTTTTAGATGAACCCATTGATTCTCAATGTGATAATGCACAGTGAATATAGGAATGCATTTACTAATGTTAATGAATAGAACCGTATTGTACAGTGATAGCAAAATAAAACAACAAAATGTATATTAAAATGAAGCTAAATGACCCACAGATGTGTTAGAGTTCAAAATTCAAAATAACTGACATATTTTTTCTACTTGTGAGGAAATGAGGTGCCAGTTTCCACATATGTGGACATCGTGTTTATTATTGTGCTGACGCGTGAAATTAACATATTTTTTTAAAGCGGCATATCAAACAAAACTAGAGAATACTCTACTACCAAATAGGTTTCAATGAAAAAATGTAGAGATTTCTTATCAGAGGCACTTTTGTTGGTGCTGCATCAGTATAAGCGCTTCAAAGTAATCGACGGCATGCTGTTGTGTCAAGTGACTCGATGCGGCAGAAGTTTAACCCTTTAAATGACAGTCTTGTGAACAGTATTCATTCAGTTTTTATTCATTTAAATGATGCATTGTGTATAGCAAAGCCAAAATACAATGTCCACGCATGCGGATGCAGGGTCTCACAAGGTTAAGTTGGACACACCAACAGTAATGCCTTAAGGTTCAGTGAGTCAAAAATAGCTTTAACTGATTCAATTTGATTCAGACCAAGTAACTCCTTATTCTGACACTTGTATTATTATATATTATATACTATTATTATAATATTCTATTATTTTGAGTCTTCATGACTGATTTATTAAAATCTAGCTCAACAGATTCAGTTCTGATCAGTCTGGTCGTACTGTGATTGTTGTTGCGTGTATTGAGGACGATGCAATAGAAAGATGAGTTGTTTATTTATTAGGACTGCATAGCGATACAGATTTCCTGATTTGATGCCGATTAATTTCAGTTAAAATGTCCATTTTGCTTACATATGAAATTCTCTTTTAGCTAATGTTGTAAATTATACAGAGAACCTTCTAAATTGGAATATCACGAAAATATACATTAAAAAATTTAACAACAGGGCACAAACTATACAGTTAATTTGCTTTTAATAGATGTAATAATCAACACAACCCAAAATATTCAAGAACCGTTGATGGAACTGAACAACATGAAAATCATTTGGTTACAGTATGTCTTATAAAATCAACTCCCAACCCTATATGCAAATCTTGAAATCTACCTTCAACTTTGACTCCATATACATTGGCCTCCTCGATGCAATCCACCATGGTAAGAATATCTGCAACCTCAGTTGTAGCCACATTCTCTCCTTTCCATCTGCAAGACAATGTTACAATATTTGAAACACAAGTTACAAAGATGTGTGCAAGCGTAGACCAAATGTAGTCACAAACAAGAATGTACAACTAAGTTACGTACCTGAAAGTGTCTCCAACTCGATCTTGGAAGTAGACAAAATTGTCGTGGTCAATCCTGAGCAGATCTCCGCTGTTGAAATACAGATCTCCTTTCACAAACACATTACTGAGTCTCTTCTTGTCTGTCTGCTGCTTATTCCCGGCGTAGCCAACAAAAGGAGAGTGCCTTGTAATTTTCCCTACCAGAAGTCCCACCTCATCTGTAAAAATATTTAATATCAACAATCACTGATGCACATAAAACTAGCTCAAGGTTAAAATGTAACTTTTTATGACAGAGTTCTTATCGAAAGGTCAGTAGGACTGGGATTTTGTGTCTCAGCTTGAGCCTTTCCATTGTAGACTGTAAACCTTCCCTCGGTCAGGGTTAGGTTAAGATTAGGGTTAACCCTGATGACATACCAAGACATATCCTTCTTATGCATTATATAAACATGAACTCATTAGATGCAAAGTTGCAATACGAAGTATTACAAAGCAAAAACTGCTCATTACCGTATTGTTGGAAAACAGGGACTTACCTTTGCCAGCTGGGATACACAAGCCCTCAGAATTCCTCACAGGCTCTTCTTTCTCAATGTCAAACTTGATCAGTGCAAAAGGGAAAAATATCTGTGGAATGCAATTAGAATTTAGCTGACTTTGCACACAAATCGAGTAAGCATGCCCTTTCCAATGCTACCAAACTACATATTGTCTTAGGTTCATTTTTACCTTGGTGAGAATATTGACACGACCAACCACTCCGACTTTACCGGTGTAATTGATGAAACCAACATTTCCCTCAGTGGCAGCATAAAGTTCCCGGACATGAATTTCCCCAAAGCGGTTCAGGAATTCTTTCCAGATGTCCGCACGTACGCCATTCCCAATGGCGATCTTCACTTTGTGGTCTCGATCATTGTCTTTCTACAAAGAGGAAATGTCACGGAGTAGAAAGAGCGTCCTAGTTTTAAGTGATTTTATCTTTGGACTGTCCCAATGCTTTTTAATACAGAAATATAGGACACACTAGCTCTGTTTCAAAACCTAGTGAGCTGCCTTGCTGTCTACTACCTGTTAAGGCAAAATTCTAACTAGGGAAACACTGATATAAATGTTATATGTTTGGTTAATAAAAACCCCTTTTAAATTCTGTAATATAGAGGTAAAATGGACAATGGATAATGCCATCCAAACCGCTAGAGGGCGCCGTTTGCTCACACAGCGCTGAATGCAGGAACACAGTCTTTTAAGGTTTAGTAATCACACAAGGTCATATTGCGATTTCAATCTGAATTCAATCAATCATGCAGCACTAATAGATATTATACCAATATCTCGGAAGTCAAAGTCTGCTGGTTTCAAAGTGTTTTGGATGGTTTCCCTCATCATGTAGCCTATAGGTAAGTGCCGCTTTCACAACTGTTACGTCCGTTTGTCAAGTTTTCCACATTAACACAAAAATGAGAAAGAATACAAATGGAATATTACTTGTTCTTAGGAGTGCCAACCCTTCTAAATATTGTGGATATTATTATTTCTGAATTCTGCATTTTAAATTCACAGTTTTTACAAAGTGTGTTACTAATTAATTATAAATAAATAGGGATGCACCGATGTGAACATTTTTGGCCGATACCAATTTTAACCAAAAAATATATATCCAGATGCTTATACCGATATTTTACCATTTACCTTATTTTGTCATCAGTTCACTGTTTTACTAAGGAATGCTTAAAAAAATTATAAAGAGGTACAAAAGCTTTTTTACTGTTCTAACAATAAATCATTTCCAATGCACCAGAAGTCTAAGTCTGCTGTTTTGGTTGGTTTCGTGTAGCCTATAGGTAAGTGCCACTTTCACACGGGTCACGTTCGTTTTTACTGCATTAACGTGAGAACGAGAAAGAATAAAAATGTAATATTGCATGTTCTTTTGAGTATTTAGTGCCAACCCTTCTACATAAAGTGGCTATTATTATTTCTTTATTAGTTTTTACAAAGTGTGTTACTAATAATATATAAACCATCGGTTTCTCATATCAGCGTTTTCATGCTTATAACCGATATGCTGATGGTTTTAGTTTGGTCAATAATTGGCCGATAAATATCGGCGGTCGATACATCAGAGCATCCCTATAAATAAACCATCGGTTTTTCATATCAGTGTTTTCATGCTTATAACCGATATGCCGATGGTTTTATTTTGGTCAAATAGTTGGCCGATAAATATCGGCAGCCGATACATCAATCCCTAATTCTATCTTGAACAAGTAACCCCAAAAGTGATTGATTTGGACTGCTCTACATAGGCAGCAACTCCACGTCACAATTAACGCTCCTTACGTGAAGCAAACAAGAGACTCGACTCACAAATTGATTCCAATGATGTTTGACGATAGCATGTGGCTAAGCTAATGACTTGATAAGCTAATAAGCAGTGCACATTGCATGACTAGAGCTGCACAATTATTAGAATAATTAAGTTTACAATTACAGCTACCACAATCAACTAATAGTGAAAAATGTCAATTACAGGATTCCATTTAGTAGGACTAAGATCCATACAATGCGTCCAAATGTTCTATATACGTGCTCTATTGCAGCACATGTATAACCTGCATTTTTTTTTGGGCTCATCACAATGCTTTCTGAGATGAAACAAGGGATCTTATAAGCGAGCATAATTTTGCTTCCTACCTTTTAGAACAAACAGCCTTTGCATCAGGAGTGTGCCTGTGAAACCTACGATGCTGTCTGGGTAGGTAACTCAATAGGTTTTCGAACAGAGATAATGACTGTTTAAGCTTCAAAAACAAATTAAAAACGAGAATACTTCTACTATTATAGCATATGACTATCATTGCCAGGAGAGTGCGTTTACCTTTGGCGTATTGCAAAGGTATCGCATTGTTTCTCCGATGTACTGCATCACAGTTATGTTGTACTTTCTGCAGTCATCCCAGAACTGAGTGGCCGAAAACTTTCTTCGCAGAACAATGGTGTTACCTAGTACACAAATTTGTTGAGGTGTTAAAGGAATAGTTCCGCTAAAATGGAAATCTCTCATCGTTTACTCACCCTCATGCCATCTAAATATTGTAGGACTTTTTTTTTCTGTGGACCACAATGATTTTTGTAAGAATTTATTAGGTGATTTTGTCCAGTGTAAAAAAACTTTCAAGCGCCAAAAAGGACATAAAGGCAAAAGTAATCCATACGACTTGAGTGGTTTAATCCAAGTATTTTGAAGCAAAAAGATCACTGGGTGAGAAACAGACCAAAGTTTACGTCCTTATTCACTAACATTGTATTGACAAAACACCTCAGACATTCTTCAAAAAATCTTCATTTGTGTTCCGCAGATAAAGAGAGTGATCATTTTGGGTGAAATTGTCTTTTTTTTTTTTTTTTTTTTTTTTATGCCATAAGCATAGTGTAAAACTCTGAACTGGACAAACACTCAACTGTATAACACAATTATACCTCTTTCAATGGATCCAATAAGTCCGATGAGAAATCCAGCACTGTGATAAAGTGGCAGATTGATGTAGAATATATCTTCAGATGTCACCCCAGTAACACCCTGGATGAAGGACGCAGCCCAAACCCTCTCGTGGGTCACATATGCTGCCTTTGGAAGACCTTCAAAGAACAAAATACCAATTTAGAGATTTACAATATATCAGTCACTATATTGTTATCGGTCGATTTATCATCAGTATAAAGCAGAATCACTTTCTTTTTTTTTGCTGAACACAAATGAAGATTTTTAGAAGAACATTTCAGCTCTGTAGGTGCATACAATGCAAGTGAATGGTGGCCAGAACTTTGAAGCTCCAAGACGCACATAAAGGCAGCATAAAATCCATACAACTCCAATGGTGAAATCTATCAGTACTGAAGCGATATGACAGGTGTGGGAGAGAAATCAGTATTTAAGACTTCTTTTAATATAAATTTTCCTCCCTGCCCCATAGGTGGCAATATGCATGAAGAATGTGAATTGCCAAAAACAAAAGAGGAAGAATGTGAAAGTGGAGATTTATAGTAAAAAAGGACTTAAATATTGATCTGTTTCTCACCCACATCTATCATATCGCTTCTGAAGATGCTGCCTTTATGTGCTCTTTGGAGCTTCAACATTTTGGTCACCATTCACTTGCATTGTATGGACCTACAAAGCTTAAATATTCTTCTAAAAATCTTTGTGTTCAGCAGAAGAAAATCATACACTTCTGGGATGGCCTGAGGATGAGTAAATGATGAGAGAAATTTCATTTTTGGGTGAACTATTCCTTTAATAAAATTGGACTGATTTGTATTGATTCTATGTCACAGCAATAGTAACTGAAATCTCCTTTTATATCTTGTGCTTTGTTTGAACTCATGGTGTAAAGGTTTGTAATTGTGAAAAAATGATCTATTGACCACAACATTTAATTGGCCGATATATATAACCATGCCTACTTGGTTAATTAACAGAAGTGTTAGTTCACCCTTGTGTCATTTTACAAAATCTACCAACAGCACTGCAAATGAATAATAAACATGTTCCATTTTCAAATTCAGTTTTTGAACTGTATTATCGGCATTATATTGGTCTATGTGATCTTTAGATATCAGTATCGCCCATTGAAAAACTCATAATGGCCGACCACTAGACTGAGCCTTTACCATGGAGAGAAATATGACATTACTCTCTGTATGTGGCCTTATCAGATACCTGTTGTTCCAGAGGTGTAGATATACAGTGCTGTACTCCTGATATGAACGTTGGACCTAAGAGATGGGGACAGCGGTTTATCTGAAGCCTCTGCAATCTTCTGAGAGGTACTCTTAATGCCGTCTGTACTGCACTCATCCGACAGAAGGTAGACAGTTATACCCTTCTCTTTCAGTGCAGGCAAGATCTCCTCGACAGCATCACGAAGCTCTAC
The DNA here is from genome assembly GCF_019703515.2 of Myxocyprinus asiaticus. Lineage (NCBI taxonomy): Eukaryota > Metazoa > Chordata > Actinopteri > Cypriniformes > Catostomidae > Myxocyprinus > Myxocyprinus asiaticus. The sequence continues at coordinate 21,552,966 of NC_059389.1, read as the reverse complement.
AAGAAAAAAACGTCGTTACAAAACCCTACAGTAAACTGTACTGATTTGTGATTATGACACTCCAATAAGTGCTGTCACACATGAAGCCTTTGTGTAATTTATCAGCACTGTTTCTATTTAGAGGTGTTGTGATTCTTGACATATGGGGGACTAAATCATTACTGACCAATATTATCTTTTTTTTTTTTTTTTTTTTAAATGATCGGTACTGATAATTGGAATCAATGATAATACAGACAGTATTCTGATCTGACTGAAAAAAATCTCTAATACTTAAAAGAACAACATACTACTACAATGGATTTTGGACATGTACAATGACATTACTACGTTTTTTTTGTTTTGTTTAGTTTTTTTGGAAATGTACCATGGGATTATCTGATATACCTTGAAGCACCATGTAAATACACTGAAAAAAACTTTAAATTGGGATTACTTAAGAAAATAATAAACTAGGAGACAATTTCCACACATTAATTACTAGTACATTTAACAGATCAAATTTTCAAGTTAAGACCTAAACACTTGACAATCAACAGATTAAAAAACGGGTCATTTTGTTTTGTAGAAAATGAACTTCAGACTTCACAAAACAAGAAGTTACACAACTTGACAAAATCAACAATAAAATGGTGTAAATCAACTTGCAAATAAAAGTTCATTAATTATTCAAGCATGCTAGGAACACCAGCTTTGAAAAGTTAAGTAAAATGTACTAATTTAATTTACCTGTGAAATTTACTCAAATTAGCAAATAAATATGACAAGGGTTTCTACTTTAGGATTGATACATGATGACGCATTGTAAAGATAATAAACAATCATAAATCATGTTTACTTGTAGGTTAGAACATTAATTTATACATGATTGAATTGAGTACAAATGTAGAATTTACTTGATATTTTCAAGTTCACGCTTAAACTTACTTATTCAATGTAGATAGTACTTAATCTTTTCTGCTTTATATATTTGACTACAAAATATTTTTTCAGCACCATGGTACCATGATATATAGGCAGTTAACACAAAATATGTCCATGTACTTAAAAAAATATATCTAAAAAATAAGGAACGTGTATATTTTACACCGTGTATTTAATATTATCAATATTTTTTCCTTTTTTTAGTCACTAATGGTCCTGTTGTGTTAAATGGATTGTTAAAAGTACACATTTCATGTACTCTCTAAATTAATATAGTCATAAAAGCAGCATTCCCAATAATAATAATAATAGAAATTGCTAAATGATTTTGTTTTTAATAGTTGGAGATGGACTATAGCAAGGATGTCACACACAGCGGGTCATGTCAACTTCCCAAAAGTATGTAAAGTTTACCATATACAAAACTATCATGGTATTACACTGTCCTTATATATATATATATATATAGAAATGGGTCCCATTAGCCACCCATAAAACTGCAAACCCCCAATGGACACTTGCATGGAAAGAAAACTTTATCCAAGTGTTTGCACATCTGAATGCACAGCATTGAGCAAACAACACTATTTATAAGCAGTAAAAAAAAAACTATTTTTCCAAAAGAAAGTGGCTCCTTTTCCTATGCACAGCATGTTCTGGAATTCTTCTAGGCCTTGCAACATGACTTGACATTCCACATCCACGTATAGTAACTCTACTATGACAAGTGCATTACAATCTCACCAGCAGCTGCGATGAGCACGTTTGCACCACAACAGGAGAAGCAGTGAAGGAGTGATTTGGATCGGATATTGAAGTTCAGGAGTGCTGCGGGACAGCCCAGCTTAGCCAGGCCGAGCCAGGTCCACACGAAACAGGGTTCATTCCCGAGGAAAAGCGCAACTGTATCCCCTTCTTTGAGCGCGGCCACCGTGCGCAGCGCATTCGCCACTTTATTACTCTCTCTGTCCACATCCGCATAAGAATAAGTCTTATCTTCGAAATGAATAAAGATTTTTTGCGGGTGTTTCTTTACCGCATCCAAAAAACAGTCCACAACACTATAGAATGGGGTTTTCCTTTTGTATTTATTGAGTCTGATCCCGAATCCGAGAGCTTTATATATGTAAACGAAGTCGTGGAAAAAATACGGAAAGAAAGTTTTGAGCAGCGCGGGCAAAAGAGCCAAACCTGCCAGAACAGTAAACCAGATATACATGTTTGCAGGAGTCTGTGCACAACACAAGGATTTACAAGATTAACTAAAAGACATAGCATGACACTACTTCCAGAGTATTAAAATGCACGGGCCACATACTCTGGGTGCAAGTTCAGCCCATTGGGGGCTCCAGAGAGAGATTTTATCATTGTGGTCCTCCCCCGACTCAAGATCCTCAGCGGGTTGCCAGATCATCCGAGATTCACGGGACGCTGCACTCGGTGCTTTTGAAAGAGAGAATTACCACTACAGCTTACCACTTACAAAAACGAGCATTTTCCATTCATAAAGCAGTTTAAAAGAGAAATGCTTTGTTGTGCTTTAATGTGTCATTTCAAGCAGTACCGCTAAATAATTACATATTAAGTAGTTCATTATAATATACAATAGGAAACTATTATGCGCATTGGTATGACAATTCTTTTAAGCCCAAATTTTCTTTAGTGGCAACTAGGGCATGTTTTGAGCATTTAGGGGCTCACTTACTGCACTTCAATATTGTAAGTTCCCCAAATATTGATATTATTACAATATTTATACACAACGTTATAGACAGGCTTTTTAATAACTAAAATTGAATGCAAAAAATACATAAGCATCATAGAAAAAAACAGGATATACACATGGGTCATATACAGTATATAAATTGTCTGAGATGATGCAATTTAGAAATACTTACTGTTTTGTTATAAACACGTGTTAAGTTCGTAGAAATGTAATATTTGTGTCTGCGTTGGCTTCATAAATATTTGGAAAAACATTTATAGCATTTTCTAAAAAAAAAAAAAATCCATCAAATAAAGATATTAAAATACTTTAACTCTCAAACATAATCTTTAATTTACTGGGGGGAAAACTTTTCAAAATATTTTTCAAGATATATGTTTTTACAAATATATAATTCAAATTAATATATACCCCCAAAACTTCATATTTAGTCATGAGTGTTTTAAGGGCCTCTCTGTTTTTAATGAGACTTTTATGTAGTTTTACTGTCTCCAGACTATGGAGGACGAAACCTGAAAAAAATAATAAGTAAATAAATCCATATATTTGTGCATAAATAAATAAATTAAATGTGCGAGGAGATATACAAATAATTAAATAAATACATGAATAAATGCACCCATTAGTGCAAAACGTTTAATGGGGAAATTAAAAAAATGTCAAAGGAAAATGTAAAATTGAAAGTTGATTTTTAATTCTATATTTCTTTAATCATTCATTGATTTCAGTATGTACTTTCTTATTTTTCCTCCGTGTTACATGCTAATGAGAGGATGTCAATCAAACATCAGTAGGCGGACTTTATGACACCACTGGCTGATCATTGTCAAAGTGCTTCGCATGACTATGACATTAATAAGGTCAATACCAAATTTTCACATTCAATCAATAAATAAAAGTTTAGTAAATTATCTCACTTGTACAATTCTCCAAACTATATTGCCTCGTGGAGCAATTCTGCTATTGACCTTCTCTTCACCGTGGGGAAAATGCAAACTCCCGCTGCACTTGTTATCGATAGTTTGACTGTGATGCCTGAACAGCTGTTGAAATCCTCTCATTAGCATGTTATGCGAAGGCAACATAAATATACGGAACAGCATACAGAAATAAATAAATGATTAAAGAAATATAGAATGTGGAATTAAAAATCAACTTTCAATTTTGCATTTCCATTAACAATTTGCATTTCCTCAACCATTTATTTATTTTTTATATTGTATTATTTTGCATTGATTGGTGCATTTATTTATTTATTTGTAGATCTCTTCGCACATTATTCATATATTTATTTATGCAAGGATATGCAGATTACTTCATTTATTATTTTAGCAGGTTTCGTCCTCCATAGTACAGTAAATCTGAAGTATATAAGTAAAGCTGACCTACATTGAATTTGTGGTTAATTTGGCAACCCTCATACTCCAATTCAACCTTTGAGACATGGAGTGGGTGGTTTTCAACAGCAGCCAATCATCTTACAGAAAACACTAGGTACTTACTGCAGACCACAGAGGAAAGATAATGCATCAAATTATTCGAGATTTACATTTCAGACTTACAATTAAGTACTTTTATTTTCTTATTTTTATCTTTTTAAAGAAAATAGAGAAAATTTGTGATTTCAATGTATTGTGCAATAAAAAGGGAACCATTTCTGGAAACAGTTCCCTCAGGAGTTTTTTAATACACAAAAAAAGCAATAAGCATTTTTTCCCCATCATTACTGTGTTAGCATAATTTCCTGTCTTTATAAAAATCTGATCGAAACAATGCAATCACTCACTGAACTTTTTAATAGGACATTACAAAAAGCTAAACCTACTCTTCACAATTTGAAGTGACCCTCATGTATTGACTGGTATATCTCATGTGTCAGAGGTCTGTAGCTTTTCACTGTGTCATCTAAGATAAACAGCGGGTCATTGATTACTGCAGGGTTGAAGCCTTCCTCTACCAGCCTCACTTTGAGCTGTTTGAAGGTGCAAGTAACAGCCAAACAGTTCTGCAATGAGAAGTAGTTTGAGAAAAAGGAAACATTTAGGATTACAATCATGTAACAGGGTTCACACGATGTGCAAGGAGGAGGCAGGAACCGGCAGAACAGTCAGCGTAACTTTAATAACATAAATTAACTTACACACACACACACAGACAGACAGACAGACACACAGACAGACAGACACACAGACACACACACATTGGTGTGGCTATCCTTATGAGGACTCTCCCTAGACATAATGATTTTTATACTATACGAACTATAGATTTTATCCCCAACCCCAAAACCTAACCTTCACAAAAACCTTCTGCATTTTTACATTTTTTCTTTTTCTCCCCAGTTTGGAATGCCCAATTCCCAATGTGCTCTAAGTCCTCGTGGTGGTGTAGTGACTCGCCTCAATCCGGGTGGCGGAGGACGAATCTCAGTTGCCTCTGCGTCTGAGACCGTCAATCCACAGATTTTATCACGTGGCTTGTTGAGCTCGCTACCGCAGAGATGTAGCGCGTGTGGAGGCCCACGCTATTCTCCATGGCATCCACGCACAACTCACCACACGCCCCACCAAGAGCGAACCACTTTATAGTGACCACAAGGAGGTTACCCCATGTGACTCTACCCTCCCTAGCAACCAGGCCAATTTGGTTGCTTAAGAGACCTGGCTGGAGTCACTCAGCACACCCTGGATTTGAACTCATGACTCCAGGGGTGGTAGTCAGCATCAATACTTGCTGAGCTACCCAGACCTCTGCATTTTTACATTTTCAAAAAAACATAGTTTAGTATGTTTTTAAGTGATTTTAATTATGGGGACACTAGAAATGTTCTCATAAACCACAATTTATAGCATAATACCCTTGTAATTACCAGTTTGTAACCTAAAACAATTTCCTCGTAAACGACCCAAACCCGCCCACACACACACACACACTCACAGCGGCGGCGTATCTCTCTCTCTCGGTCTGGCGCTTACGGCTCTTCTTTATCCCCCTACCGGCTGATTAGGACTATTCAGCGCCGGGCGTGCATCCTCACGGCCCGCCCCTGCCCTCCTCCTCATCACAAATCAATATAAGCCTTCAAATTAAACATTATACTGTATACAGGCTAATTATTGCAACTGTGGAAAGATATACAGTACTAGTAAAAACTTATTATTATAATTTTTTTTTATTTCACATTTTATAATAATAGTAAAGTCATTAAAACTATGGAATAACATAAATGGAACTATGGGAATTATGTTGTGACTAAACAAAATCCAAAATAAATCAAAACTGTGTAATATTTTAGCATCTTCAAAGTAGTCACCCTTTGCCTAGAATTTGCAGACATGTACTCTTGACATTTTCTCAACCAACTTCTTGAGGTATCACCCTGGGATGCTTTTTAAACAATATTGAAGGAGTTCCCATCTATGTTGGGCACTTATTAGCTGCTTTTCTTTATTATTCGGTCCAAGTCATCAATTTCAAAAACTTTTTAGTTTTATAATGAAATAAATTAATATGGTGGCACAATTATATTTTTGTCTACAAAACTAATTTCAAACATTTAAGCATACACTTTCAGATCAAAAGATTTTTAAGATCATGAGAAACATTTCAGTCAAGTGTTTCAAAACTTTTGACCGGTAGTGTATAAGTACTTGTGCACATTTTGTGCGGAAGTACGAGTTGTTTTTGCGGCTTAGTTTCAATAAATGGTCTTTTTGATTGACTACAGTTGAAGTCAGAAGTTTACATACACTTTAGCCAAATACATTTAAACTCAGTTTTTCACAATTCCTGACATTTAATCGTAGAAAACGTTCCCTGTCTTAGGTCAGTTAGGATCACTACTTTATTTTAAGAATGTGAAATGTCAGAATAATAGTAGAGAGAATGATTTATTTATTTTTTGGGCAGTCTTCCACAAGCTTCTCACAATAAGTTGCTGGAATTTTGGCCCATTCCTCCAGACAGAACTGGTTAGGTTTTGTAGGTCTCCTTGCTCGCACATGCATTTCAGTTCTGCCCACAAATTTTCTATCAGACTGAGGTCAGGGCTTTGTGATAGCCACTCCAAAACCTTGACTTTGTTGTCCTTAAGCCATTTTGCCACAACTTTAGAGGTATGCTTGGGGTCATTGTCCATTTGGAAGATTCATCTGCGACTGAGCTTTAACTTCATGGCTGATATCTTGAGATGTTGCTTCAATATATCCACATAATATTCCTTCCTCATGATGCCATCTATTTTGTGAAGTGCACTAGTCTCTCCTGCAGCAAAGCACCCCCACAACATGATGCTGACACCCCCATGCTTCATGGATGGTATGGTGATCTTCGGCTTGTTATTATGTCCAAAATGTTCAATTTTTGCTTCATTAGACCAGAGGACATTTCTCCAAAAAGTAAGATCTTTGTCCCCATGTGCACTTGCAAACTGTAGTCTGGCTTTTTTATGGTGATTTTGGAGCAATGGCTTTTTCCTTACTGAGCAGCCTTTCAGGTTATGTCGATATAGGACTCGTTTGTCTACCTGTTTCCTCCAGCATCTTCACAAGGTCCTTTGCTGTTGGTCTGGGATTGATTTGCACTTTTCGCACCAAACTACGTTTATCTCTAAGAGACAGAATGCGTCTCCTTCCTGAACAGTATGAGGGCTGCGTGGTCCCATGGTGTTTATACTTGCGTACTATTGTTTGTACAGATGAACGTGATACCTTCAGGCGTCTGGTAATTGCTAATTGCTGACTTGTGGAGGTCTACGATTGTTTTTCTGAGGTCTTGGCTGATTTCTTTTGATTTTCCCATGATGTCAAGCAAAGAGGCACTGAGTTTGAAGGTAGGTCTTAAAATACATCCACAGGTTTGACTCCAATTAGCCTATCAGAAGCTAATTGCCTAAAGGCATATCATATATCATATTCTGAAATTTTCCAAGCTGCCTAAAGGCACAGTTAACTTAGTATATGTACACTTCTGACCCACTGGACTTGTGATATAGTCAATTAAAAGTGAAAATATCTGTCTATAAAAAATTGTTGGAAAAATTACTTGTGCAAAAAGTAGATGTCCTAAACGACTTGCCAAAACTATAGTTTGCTAATATGAAATCTGTGGAGTGGTTAAAAAATGAGTTTTAATGACTTCAACCTAAGTGTATGTAAACTTTTGACTTCAACTGTATATGATTTCATAAGACAATGAAATCCCATCTCAAAATAAAACATTATTTTTCATTACATGACCCCTTTAAGACATGTATAAGGCATTATGATGTTACCTGAATCCTTATGAAACGTGGTCTTGCGTAAGAGGGAAGGTAAGTGGTCACATGACTAAATATACCATCGCAATCAAACTGTTGTCCTTCCTTTAATACGATGACAGCCATTCCTATCCTACCCTCATGCCCTTCAGAGTCCAATAAAAAAAAGTGTGAGTAGTGTAGATTAAAAGGAATATTGGTTAGTGGTATGACTGTCAATGGGATGCTTTAAAGGAGTAAAGAAGCATTTAACCTGGAACTGTAACACCATACACGTTCGCTTCATCGATACTCGTTGACATTGTCATCATGTCCGACACCTCATTTGTAGACACATTCTCCCCTTTCCACCTGAGAGAAAGAAAATCAAGCTTTAATTTAATAGGACAGATAATTTTATTCCATTAACTGAAATATGAGAAAAGTTTTGTGCTATTTAAATTTACGGACCTACGGAAAAGGATGACATCCTCAATACATGTTGCCCCCAACTTCCTTTTTCAATCCCAAAAATATCAACACAAGACGCGTTGCCTTTATATATTGTACACATTTACCTAAAATTGTCGCCCACCCGATCCTGGAAGTAGATGAAGTTTTCCTGGTCAACCCTGAACAGATCACCAGAGTTGAAGTAAACATCACCCTTCTCAAACACATTGTACAGTTTCTTCTTTTGTGTCTGTTTTGGATCCCTGGCATATCCATAAAAAGGAGACCTCTGAGTAATCTTTGATACCAGGAGACCTGTCTCACCTGTATTACAGTAAAATACAATAAAATGACATACAATACTTCATACAGGTACAGTAATGGCATATTCTTTAAAGTAGAATGCTAACAATTTAGGTTTATTAATCATATATATATATATATATATATATATATATATATATATATATATATATATATTATTATTATTATTATTATTATTATTATTATTTTATCTTATTAATGGGCTTTTTATGCCAATATCTGACAAGACAGTCGGGATAGACAGGAAAATAGTAGGAGAGAAAAGGGGGAATGGGATCAGGAAATGTTGCAGGCCAGACTCGAACCTTCAACTGTGTGGGAGCACAGAGGCTCCCATATCTAACATGCTCCTTTGGCTCAACTGGTAGATTTCCAGGGAGCATACAGTCATAAAATTTTTATTTTCAATGCACTGTGAGTTGCTTTGGATAAAAGCGACTTCCCAATATAAATGTGCATGTGTTTTATTAAGAATGACATTAAAATAAGCAATCTGACTTGCCTTTAGCAACTTCTTGACAAAATCCATCTGCATTCCTAACAGGCATCTCTTGCTCCTGGTCAAACTTGATAAAGGCATATGGGTTCAATTTCTGAAACAACATTACTGTGTTCAGGCAAATTCAAAAAAGATTTTGTATCATCTATCAAAAAAAAAAGGCAACTCGATGAATTGTGAAATGGATATTTTGTCTCTGAAAAGGAGTATAGAACACAAAGTAGGGTTTTGAAAGTAACATCTCATTCATTTTCTCCACAGAGAAAATTTTAAGCAATAACAGACAACATGTAGTCCAAAATACATAACCAGATTACAAAAGGGTATTTAATTGCAAGTGTATTCAGATTACAGTTACTTTTATGGATTACATTATATATTGATTACATCTGTGTTGGACTCAGGAAATAAAAATAGCCATTATTTGGTTTGATTTCATGTTTACTAATGTTTAATGAAAGTGTGTAAATGGTGTGAACTGGTACTCGTGCAAAACCACATACTTCGCTATATGCAACACATAATTTACATACATTTTAATCTCAGTTTAAAATGACTGATTTCAGTTCAGGAGATTCTGGGCTGTCATTAAAGGGTTAAATGTTCGACAAAACAACATGGCGCAGATCACAGCGGAGGTTGTCTTTAGGAGAAATGCCAACAAAACTACATCTGGTAAGAAACCTAATTAAGTTTTTACACTGAAACCTGTTTGAGTCAAAAGATTAGAGTCTCTAGTTTCATCCAATATGCCTTTTTTAAAATCTGAGCAATTTATCCCGAAATGCCATGCTGCTAAACACAATGTACACTAATGTGTACTTAAGCACAGTTTTTTTTTTTTTCATAGAAATCCTATATTCACTGTGCATTATCAGAATTAGCTATATTGCCAAGTATGCTTACACACACACACACACAAGGAATTTGCCATGGTGACAGAAGCTTTCAGTGCAAGAGAATGCAATGTATATACATACAAACATATACATATAAACATATATACATATAGTGACATTAAAAAAATATAGCAGATAAAAGAGAAATATACAATAGCGCAATAATGTTAGTTAGAATATTTTATATACAGATATACAGTTATGTGCAGGTGATGTGATGTAATGTATTGAAGACATAGGATATGTTAAAGAATATAAATGAAATATGGAATAATATGAAATAAGTAGGAATGGATGGATTGAATATTGCACATGGTTGTACTGACCAAAGGATATAATCCTTAAGAGATATTCACCATTCACAGAAGTCACTGTTACTGTGGAAGCTGTACTCACAGCAAACAAACTCAGCAGTGACACCCCACTTCCATGAAGCACTGTGAATGAACTTATATGATAACATTTTCGTGAAACCACACATGCAATCGTGCTTTCATAAGAAGCTGCTTTTACTGGTGGCTATGAGCAGCGCTGTGGTTATAAAAATTTGTTTAGCATAAGTGCTTGTTAGGTGTTGTTTAGCATAATGATTTTGACGGATATGTAACATGCTGTTAATACACATCCTCACAAGTAGTGGCAGACCAATATGGGGTTTTTAAATGGCTGATGCCGATATCCAGAGAGCAGGGTGGCCAATGGGCTGATACAATGCCGATATATCACACAATTTAATATAGTAAATAACAAACATAAAATTGCTAAATATATATATATATATATATATATATATATATATATATATATATATATATATATATATATATATATATATATACACTGTCAGCCAAAAGTTTGGAATAATGTTCAGATTTTGCTCTTATGGAAAGATATTGGTACTTTTATTCACCAAAGTTGCATTCAACTGATCACAATGTATAGTCGGGACATTAATAACATGAAAAATTACTATTACAATTTGAAAAAAATGTTCAGAACTTCTTAAACTACTTCAAAGAGTTCTCATCCAAAAATCCTCCACGTGCAGCAATGACAGCTTTGCAGATCCTTGACATTCTAGCTGTCAGTTTGTCCAGATACTCAGGTGACATTTCACCCCACACTTCCTGTAGCACTTGCCATAGATGTGGCTGTCTTGTCGGGCACTTCTCACGCACCTTACAGTCTAGCTGATCCCACAAAAGCTCAATGGGGTTAAGATCCATAACACTCTTTTCCAATTATCTGTTGTCCAATGTCTGTGTTTCTTTGCCCACTCTAAACTTTTCTTTTTGATTTTCTGTTTCAAAAGTGGCTTTTTCTTTGCAATTCTTCCCATAAGGCCTGCACCCCTGAGACTTCTCTTTACTGTTGTACATGAAACTGGTGTTGAGCGGGTAGAATTCAATGAAGCTGTCAGCTGAGGACATGTGAGGCGTCTATTTCTCAAACTAGAGACTCTGATGTGCTTATCCTCTTGTTTAGTTTTACATCTGGTCTTCTACATCTCTTTCTGTCCTTGTTAGAGCCAGTTGTCCTTTGTCTTTGTAGACTGTAGTGTACACCTTTGTAAGAAATCTTCAGTTTTTTGGCAATTTCAAACATTTTATAGCCTTCATTCCTCAAACAATGATTGACTGATGAGTTTCTAAAGAAAGTTGTTTCTTTGTTGCCATTTTTGACCTAATATTGACCTTAAGACATGCCAGTCTATTGCATACTGTGACAACTCAAAAACAAACACAAAGACAATGTTAAGCTTCATTTAACGAATCAAATAGCTTTCAGCTGTGTTTGATATAATGGCAAGTGATTTTCTAGTACAAATTAACAATTTATCATGATTACTCAAGGATAAGGTGTTGGAGTGATGGCTGCTGGAAATGGGGCCTGTCTAGATTTGATCAAAAATGACTTTTTTCAAATAGTGATGGTGCTGTTTTTTACATCAGTAATGTCCTGACTATAATTTGTGATCAGTTGAATGCCACTTTGGTGAAGTACCAATTTCCTTCCGAAACAGCAAAATCTGTACATTATTCCAAACTTTTGGCTGCCAGTGTATATAAACTCATATTTAGCACTATATTTACTCAATGTCACACAAAACTAAAAAATAACATTGTATTTTAAATGGTAGATAGCAGTTTCTTCTGATTTCTGTTTAGTCATCAAATTTTAGTACTTGATTTGCACATAAAAAAATTGTTAATATATTAGGAAGGAGGAAATAACAGTATACACAGTAGTCCAGCGTCCATGGATGGCATATCCATGTTAGCAATCGCATTTACTCAAAAAATAACGAATTAAACCAATTGAACATACAGTGCATAGTAAGACATTTACTTATATCAAACGTGAAGCATTTTTACCTTGGGCTGCATCCGAAAATGTAGGCAGCTGACTTGCTACCTTGCTGCCTAATCAGTTAATGGCTTAACTTACAGCTGTTTTGAATGAATGGAACTCTTAAGGAATCTGGTCTCTGAACAGTTTGAAAAGCACCTTATTTTCATCCTACCTCCGTATACAGCCTCCGGCAGCAATTTCTTGGTTTCGGACATAGCCTTGATGTTGCACTCAAGTGCTTGAGCGGATCCAGCGCGAGCAGCATTCTTCTGACAGTTTAAACAGCCTGGATCGCCTGCTTGGATCGTCACGGAGTGATTTGTGAATCAGAGGAACTTATGATCCTGAAATTTTTGATTCTGGCTGATAGAATATACACTTCAGAGGAAGATATTAGATGAGCACTTGACAGGAAGAAAACGCTGGATTTTCGTGAGGTTCGTGAATTACATCTGTTTAAACGAGATATCTGCATATTTGCAAACGGTACATAATAGAAGTTTTTGATATTTGCCTTTTATCATTAGAAAAGAAAGTTAAAGGTGACAAGGAACTGTTGAGGAGAGATTGTTAGAATACATGCTTTAGAGGAAGATTTATGAGTGCTCCACAGGATGCTGGATCTGCTGAAGTTGTGTGAGGTTACATCTGTTTAAACAAGATATGCACATACTTGCAGACAGTATATGATATTAAATTTGATTAATATTTGCCTTTTTATCATTAGACAAGACAGTTAAAGTTACAGGGAACTGTTGAGGAGAGAGAGGGAGAATGAAACAGGCGTGCACTTTAACATTTTGAGCTCAGACGCGTCTGCCGCTCTGATATGCGGAACGTTTAAATGATCCTGTGTCGCACATCTGTGTAGTAACACGATGGCACATAACAACAAAACAAACCGTGACTGGTCGTTTACATGTCTCAGTCGCTTCACATGCAAGGAGGCGATTATCGGCGCCCTCAAGAAACAAATCAGCAAAACGGGAAAATTTATCGGCCAATGCCGATAATTAAAAGTCAGAATTTTGGCCGATTTATCGTCCTCTGCGATATGTCAGTCCACCACTACTTACAAGTATAACACTTCTAAAGAGAAAGGTTGCATATAGAGGTAATAAATTAAAAACACCACCTTACCGCTTAAATACATATTAGTTCACATAAATTAGTAAAGTTCAGGCATGAAACATGACATGGCGCAAGCTGAGTTTCATTGAACTTGTTATCTTTTAGGCAATTGGCTCGCTCACATGTGAGATGTTAAGCCAATCGGCTTGCATGGTGCAAGCTAATGGGTCCTTTGACATGTAATCGGGTAACCAATCAACTCGTGTACGCTCTCTTTGTCTAACATTTAAATGGCTCAGTTTAACAGATAAGCCGGTTTCACTGCAGCATGTTGCGAGAGATTTTTCTCTGAAATCTTCCACCCTGAATGTCGTTTTTGATTTGATTAACTCATTTGCAATGTTTCATCCCATGAGTAGTTCATTCCCTCATAAAAGACATAGTTCTAGACATAGAAAAGGGATTCAGTCATTTTCATTTTTGGGTGCACTATCCTTTTTAGTACACAGTCTTGGTTTGGTTTAGTGCATAGAACTCTTTTTTTTTAATGCTCATGTTAATAGAGAAAATAAATGGGGAAAAAATGTCCAGAACCTATGCCACTTAAATAGTGGTTTTTTTTATTTTTTATTTTATTTTATTTTTTTTCTTACTTGAGTCCTAGAATGACTGTTCAGTATACTTGAATCTTGTATTTTGGCCTAAACACTATTAAACACTATCTGACCAGCTAAATAATGTTTTTATTAAAAAAGGCTTACCTTATGAAAAGTGTTCATTCTCCCAACAGCCCCAATTTTGCCAGCGAAGTTCATGAAGCTCATGTTTCCCTCAGTTGCACCGTAGAATTCTTTGATATCAATTTGACCGAATCTGCTTATAAATGTCCTCCAAACATCTGCCCTGAGCCCATTCCCAAAGGCGATTCTAACGTTGTGTACTTGGTCACTAAAACGCTTGGAAGAAGCGAGAAAAGACATGAGAACAGCAAACAGAGATGACCACATAGCACTGCAGATGGGGGTAATCTTCGATACCAGAAGACCTGTTTCAACTGTATTATTGTGAAATACAATACTTCATACAGGTACAATAATAATATATTCTTCAAAGTAGAATGCTAACAATTCAGGTTTATTAATCTTATTTATGTATTTTTATATTATTTATGGGCTTTTTATTCCAATATTGACAAGACAGTTGAGATAGACAGGAAAATAGTGGAAGAGAAAAGGGGGATCAGAAAATGCTGCAGAGTGGAGTAATGTGCCATTAGCTAACTTTATAGGTACTGTTTATTTTTTATTTTATTTTACTTTATTTTTTTTGCTACTGCACGTAATAAATGACTAAAAGAAGAATTATCTTTAGTCAAGTGTGCTGTTTGGCTTCTACATTTCAGACACTTTGAAATGCTGAGATACCTTTGGTGTGTTGCAGAGGTAGCGCATTGTCTCTCCAATGTACTGAATCACTGTTACATTGTATTTCCTGCAGTCATTCCAGAACTGAGAGGCAGAGAACTTTCTCCTCAAGACCACAGTGGCTCCTAAATACGAATGAAATATCATTAAAACAAAATCAATAGTCAGCTAAATCAAAGCACAAAAAAACCAACACAAAACCAAACAAAAAAAACACCACCACACACAAGAATCCAACACAAAACCAAATCAAACAAAGACCAAACCAAACGAAAGCAAAAAAAGCCAAACACCACACACACACACACACACACACACACAAGAATCCAACACAAAACCAAATCAAACAAAGACCAACCAAGAAAAAAAAGGAAACAAAGCAAAAAGAAAGAAAACAACACACAAAAACACAACACAAAACCAAATCAAACAAAGACCAAACAACACACACACACACAAAACCAACACAAAACCAGATCAAAGACCAACCTATTCCAAAACAAAGAAAACAAAGCAAAACAAAAAACAACACACACACAAAATCCCCCAACACAAAACCGAATCAAACAAAACCAAAGAAAAACAAAACAACAAAGCAAAACAAAGCAAAAACAAAAACATAAAATTAAATCAAACAAAGACCAAACCAAACAAAAACAAAGAAAAGAAAGTAAAACAAAACAAAACAACAAAACGAATAAAAAATAGTAAACTAAACAAAAATACCTATAAATACACACACATACAACTACCGCAAAACAACTACCCAAACGTGCTCATATACATATAAATGTCATTTATTTCTTACGACATCCAGGTGCTTTTGTGACTAAATATTTTTAAACCCATAGTGAGGTTTTTGTCTGGATTACAAACAAAAAACACACAAACACACACACAAAAAATATCAAACAATACAAATCATTTTTAAGTGCATTTGTGTCAAAAATATTGGAAAATTGGTTCTTAGATTGGTTATGCATTCTTTCTTTTTTTTTTTTTTTTTTTACTCATGATGGCGTTTTGTTTGCATAACCAATACAAAACACAAAGAAACTCCATTAATCACATACCTCGTTCAATGGAACCTAAAAATCCAAGGCAAAAGCCAGCACTGTGATACAAGGGAAGGTTCACATAAAACAAATCATCAGAGGTCACTCCACACAGGAACTGGTAGAAGGACATGGCCCACAACTTTTGATGATTGATCAGTGCTGCCTTTGGAAGACCTGCAGGGGACATGGGACGTTAAAAAACAATGGTCCAACTGATTCAAGAATTACAAATTTGTAATGTATTGAAGATGCCTTCTTAGCCTGACAAAGTTGGGGAAACTGCAATATTTCATATTTCCCTGCAACCTTGATTGTTGAAATGTGAAATAATACGCTCTTAGTTTGTTCAGTTCAATAAATGATCTTTATGTAAACTTTTCTCTGAAAAAACTGTTTATAAAATTGTTTTATTGCTTCACAACATTTTTAAAAAAATGTTTCTCCCCAATTTGGAATGCCCAATTCCCAATGCGCTCTAAGTCCTTGTGGTGGCGTAGTGACTCGCCTCAATCCGGGTGGCGGAGGACGAATCTCAGTTGCCTCTGCGTCTCCCCTCGACCATGAGGAGGTTACCCCAACATGAGTCTACCATCCCTAGCAACAGGGCCAATTTGGTTGCTTAGGAGACCTGGCTGGAGTCACTCAGCACATACTGCTTCACAACATTGAACTTTTCTGCATATTAAAATCTATCCTGGCTGGTTTACAGATATCCTTGTGTAAATAGGAATAATATACTACACAATAATTACCAAAAGATTCAGCTTACCCCTTGACATTGCACATTTATGTCACAGAGTTCTCTTTTTATTCAAGACAGTATTACCTGTTGTGCCTGATGTATAGATGTACACCGCAGGGCTGCTGAAGGTAACATTGGCTCTCAGATCTGCAGGAATGGACTCATCTGAAGCCTGCCTGATCTTGTCGGTTAGACTTTGCATTCCCTCAGTGTTAACATTATCAGTCAGTATATAAACCAAGACCCCCTGCTCTCTCAGCGCAGGCACTACCTCCTCAACAGCATCCTGTAATTCTAAATAAAATTATTAGAAAATGATTGTATCAGATGTCAATCAAAACCATGATGCTTTGATCATGGTATTGCCATCAAAGATTTGGACAGAAGAATTATACAGCAGTTTATCATTCTAGTAAAGTCATCAAACTATGAAATAACACAAGTTGAAATTTAAGAATTATGTAGTGACCATGAATAAAATGTGAATGAAAAAAACGATAGTTTGTTACACCCTTAAGGTTTGCGAAATCACTGGTCTGATTTTAATAGCAGCTAGATAAAAGTTTATAAAGACTTTCATGAATAAATCATTGACACACATTATATAATGTGTAACAAAACCGTAGATTATGTGCATTCAAATAAAATCACCAAAAATATATCAATTAGTTTTAGAATCTAATGCATTAGCTAATTAATGCTTGAAATTAGTCGTGTAGAGAAATAAAATTAACAAACAATAAAATTTTAACCCTTCTACAGTCTTCTGTCATTTTTGACCGATTGTCTTTATTTATTTATTTTTTTATTATTTTATAAAAACGGTTTCCTTCATCGGAGTGGTACAATGCACACACCAAAAAATCTGAATTGATTCTATGAATCTAGGTGTTAATGTTACACCTTTCGTGTTCCTGGTCACAGCAAAAAAAAATATAAAAATACAATCTATTATGAAAACAAAATTTCATGTAAAGTTATACATGGGGCTTTCTTGGGCCTTGCTGACAGCGCAATGACAAAATAAAATGTTTGACCGATTTGACTTCTGTTTTTGTAATAAAAATGGTTTCCTTCATCTAAATGAAACGCTCGGTGACTTTTTCTACACTTGCCATCTCAACACACAAAAAAAATGCTAACTAGATTCTACGAGTCTGTGTGATTTTCAAAACTTTATTATTTAAAGTACAACTTTATTAACAACAAGACTTTCTTCACTGTTTATTACTGTTTTTTATAAATAATTTGTTTATTGCTATTCATTATCTTCACATTTTTATACTTAATTTACTTCACTAACTGAATTTGAATTGAATTTTCATGTTTTCAAAAGAAATAGTTTGTAACAAAATTCTTACTCTAAAGACGGTTGCACTAGTACACGGCACAGGTATCAAACACGGGGCACGTCGATGTGGTTCAGGTTGCAGACAGTACACACAAAAGTTACCAAGGTTTTTCCCTTGTTCAAAAATGAAGAACGCTAAATAATCGATGTCCTTTGATAATGATTTGGCTTGAATTTAATGGAAAATAGAGTTGCGCTCCATGGTGCGGCAGAAATTTGAGCAGCCTTCGAAGTCTTAGCTGGTGGCGCCAGTGTGCGTACCTTCATTGAAAACAGTTGTTTCGAATTTTATAATGTGCCATGTGCGACCCACTTAAGTCTTCTCTTTGTAACACCATGGTCAGGTTT
Source organism: Myxocyprinus asiaticus (assembly GCF_019703515.2). Taxonomy (NCBI): domain Eukaryota; kingdom Metazoa; phylum Chordata; class Actinopteri; order Cypriniformes; family Catostomidae; genus Myxocyprinus; species Myxocyprinus asiaticus. Next base: position 21,534,559 of record NC_059389.1, on the reverse strand, counting down.
GACTGCAAACATAAAAAAATGCTACTCTTTGACAAATAATAGTCAGTCTTTAATCATATCTAAATATATATCCAAATTCATAACTTAATATCTAAAACCCTTTCACAGGTACAATTAAACTGGTGTGATCATGCTATGCTGGGCTCAGACAGGTACGATCAAACTGGTGTGATCTGCATTCGTGCTGCTGTTTACCAGCAAGAGGGACTGAAGCGATTGTCATAATGAACCAGCTGCTCAAATAGTCTTTTCAACATTACAATATCTTTATTTTTGTTACAAACATTCAAACAATTACTAAATAAAAGTTTAAAGCCGTTACCGTTGGAGCGCACTGTTTTGATGCAGCGATGCGGCCAAGTTTTTTGACGTCAAAAAAAGAATAAACAAACTAGTCAGTCCACTATCCGTCCGTCACTCGTTCTAACCACTTCCAGAGCTGGGAAAGTGGAAGGGCTATGTTTTTAGGACCTTCTATGCTTCTATGACGAACTCGGATTCCCATGCTGCATTGCATGTAAACAATATGGCGGCACGCATAGCCGGCAAGCGCATTCGCGATCAAATCTTATCTATCATAATCAATCATTGTAAACATCTAAAAACCATATTATACGTTTGATAATATATAATCTGACCTTCAGTGCACCTGCTGCGATATAAACTGCCCTCCAGTGCAACTGCTGTAAGGTAAGATTTTTTTAAAATTACAGTGCGCATTAAAGAACTCACGCTGGGGGGTCCGTCAGTACAGGAGACACTCACATGCGAAAAGGTAAACTTTGTTACAACATTGGTCTACAGATGTGTGGATCGCTGCAGCCATCTACTGGTTATAATTGTCATTTCATGTAAAAAAAAAAAAAAAAAAAAAAACATTCCAGCAGATAGCAGCAGATGCTCCAAATGCATGACACATTTTGATATTTTCTTATTTTTTCAGTTTAATTAAGTGCATGTTTTTTATTAAGTGAAAGTAATATAAAATGTGTTTATTTTATATGAAAATAAATGGTGTAATTTTGTAATTTAGTGGAAAATTTGGTCTAAATACCCTAAAATTCCAAAATAATTTATTATGTTTAGTGTTGTTACTTTAGTGAAGTTAGTTTTATTACATTAAAAAATAAAAATAATAATAAATACATGATTACTGTATCCGGTCAAATTTGGGGATACTAAAAGTGTCTGCCTGTAATGAAGACTTGTGACTTGGTTGGAAAATTGTAGTAATAATAAGTAGATGTGTCCAAACTTTTGACAGATAGTGTATAAGCGATCATAAAATGTGTATTGTTATAGTAATAATTAAGAAAAAAATAACAAACTGTATTGTTATAATGATCTATGCTATGCTATATGATTATATCTGTTCCAATTATTTTAACAAACATCATATAATGTTTGGAACAGATAATGTTATTAAAACAAGTCATTTTGTTGTCAGCTGACAGATTTGATCAGGTCAAGGACGCATCAAACACTAGTGCACGGTTTAAACACTGCTCAAATACAACTTTGAACTTAAAAAGTCACAGTACCTGCAGCAGCAATCAACACACCGGCCCCACTGCAGGAGAAACAGTGCAGCAGTGATTTAGATCTGATGTTGTAATTGAGAAAAGCAGCAGAACATCCAATCTTGGCCAAAGCCAACCATATCCACAAGAACATGGGCTCATTCCCCATGAGAAGCGCAACTGTATCTCCTTCATGAAGATTTGCGTGCTTTAACAAAGTCATCGCGATTTTATTACTCCGTTTATCCGAATCCAGATATGTATATGTGTCATCCTGAAAGCGAATAAACGCTTTGTTTGGGTTCTTCTTAACGGAATCCAGAAAACGATCCACTAAGGTATAGTATGGTTTGGATGTTTTGCGTTTTGACAGGCGATATCCGACTGAGAAAAGTCTGAACACGAATAGGGCTTCTTTGATGAAGTAGGGATAACGATATCGCAACGCATATAAAAGTAAAACAGCGCTTAAAGTAAACCAAAACATGGTACAACGTGATCCGATCCTTTCCGCTATGCCAACTATTTTCTTTGGACGCAAAATGTGATAAAATCATTTAATTATGGGCGTTGAAAAGGCGGCGCTTCACTTTGGTGGGAATGAACAGTGACTAAACCAGTTCGATTTGAAGTGCAGCAATTCACATTAGGGATGGGCGATACCACTTATTTTCTTTTCGATCCGATATCAAGTTAGGCCAATATCGCCGATATCGATACCTATACTGATACCACTATTAAATAAAATTTTTACGAATTCGTTGGATAAAATTAGTCACTTAAATTATTACTTACAAGAGATATATATATATATATATAAAATGTAAGTATATATATTTATATATATATATAGGCCTAAACAGGAAATTATTAGTCTGCTTTGTTTACCCTTTAAAAATGTGAAAGAATAAGCCACATATAAAACCTCAAAATTAACCATAGATATTATTATAAGGTTACTATTACTAAAACACTGTAGTAAAACCATGGTTAATTGTAACAAAACCTTGGTTACTGGCAAAAAAAAAAAAAAATTAATCCATGGTAAGTTTTCATAAGGGTATCATTTATTAAGGAGGATTACAGATCATTATTACAGATCAGAGTTTTAACAACTCTGAATTTAAATAAGCCTGCACATATGGTCACACAAGCCCATTATAATACATGTCATGTCTAGGTTTGTCATTACTTAGTGTGAGTAACTCCAGAAGCTGTTTTTCTGTCATTACCTCAGGAAAGCACTGCTCCCTCTTTGAACGAGCACTGAAAGAGTGAGCACTGACTGATAGTGTATTTGAGCATTTCTGCGCTTCAAGATAAGCGGAAGAAAAAATAGTAGGTGCTGTGTAACTATTTGCAAATATAATTTTTTATTTATTTTTTTCCACTTCAAAGCTTATGAGATGCATTAATATTTAAATAATAAGATCACTTGTTTAAAAAACCTTCAGAATCAATATTTTTATGTGAGGATTAGATAGTCTTGCCCAATTCCCAATCTTGGGCTTTTAAGTCCTCATGGTGATGTAGTGACTCACCTCAATCCGCGTGGTGGAGGACGAATCCCAGTTGCCTCCGCACCTGAGACTGTCAACCCACGCATCTTAACATGTGGCTTGTTGAGCGCGTTGCCACAGAGACATAACTGTGGAGGCTTCATGCCATCTACCGCAGCATCCACGCTCAACTCTCCACGCGCCCCTCTGAGAACGAACCACATTATAGTGATCACGAGGAGGTTACCCCATGTGACTCTGCCCTCCCTAGCAACCGGCCAATTTGGTTGCTTAGGAGACCTGGCTGGAGTAATTCAGCACGTCCTGGGATTTGAACCAGTGAACTCCAGGGGTGGTAGCCAGCGTCTTTTACCACTGAGCTACCCATGCCCCCTAGGATTGATATTCCTGATACCACATCAATATCGGAAGTATCGATACTTTAGTATCGATCCGCCCATCCCTAAATTCATATTGACAAACTTTGCTTGGCACCTACACTGCTCGCGATGCGACAAGCTAGAGCGCTTCCATAATAATTAATGAAGTATGACGAAACTATTTACAGGCCATATTTGGCCCCAAAATACAAATATGGGTGTTTTCAGTTTGAAATTATCAAATTATGAATCTCATTAACACAGTAATAAAATAATGAAAATCCTCTTGTTCAGACATTAACATTAATTTTTCTTCTTTTTTAATCAGCTAATTTTCAGGCAGTACAAAAAAATGCTACCATTATGTATAGGCTACTTTAAAATGTAGATATATAATTTGTATTCCTCTAATGATAATGACATTTATTTTTCGCATTACAGTAATAAGAAGTATTTTCATGATTAGTAACCATTTTAACCCAATTCTCATTACTGAAATAATGCCTCTGGATGTTTTAGTTTTGAGTTATTTGTTTTTAATTCTCTAGATTTTCTCATTACCGTAATACAGCAATGAAAACACAAATTCCTGAGTCTAATTGATAATGAATTTATGTCCACATTGTTTTCCAAATCACCTTTTCCCCTTAAGTGAAGACATGCACATTCTGCAAAGACACTCAAAAGAAAGTGAATTGTATAGTAGATTTTTATACATCAAATGTAGAAAAGTACTAATATAGAATAGCCTGGACTTTGAGAGGGCATATGAGGTTCCTAGAAATGTGGACTTTGTGTGACCCAGGAGAGGGCATATGAGGTTAAAAGTGCTGATGTTACAAGAAACACTCCGTGCACTAAGCTGTAGCAGAAATGTTGCAAGAAACACTCTGTGTCCTCAGCTGTAGCAATGAACAATGGTGCTGAGACATGAGAAAACTCTGGGAAGCACAGCAAAAGTTAAAGATTAACACAACCAGTAATCAAAAGTAACTATATTATGCTCAGATTGTGATTTATTATTTACTCAGAATGTATAATTTCATGATAAATGAATTTAAAATGTTATTATTTAAAATGGACTAAAAGCCAGGTATTTGCACTGACTGCACATACTCACTGGCGTCAAAAAACTGAAGTAAGCGATTTTTGCTTAAATGGTGTTTTTGTCACCAAGTCTGTTGCAAGGTTTGGCCCAGGTGGTAACTCTAAAAAGGCCTTTCCAGTCTCAAACTGAATTAAATGACTAATTGGATGAAATAGAGAACTGGGTTCCAGGTTTCAAAAAACTATGCATGCAAATGTAAATATGTCTTGTAAATAAGTTGAAGTGCACAAAACTTTGTGGATACCGCTCTCAGGGGAGCACCAGCGAAGAAAGGGAGCCTGCACGGACAGAGGCCCCTGAGCTGGTAGAGAAGCAGTGAGCCCACAATTTGATGGTTGGCACTGTTTGTCATAATAGCACCACTGGGAGGGCTGAATTGGCAAGTTTGAAAATCCTGCGGATATGGCAAGGTGCAGCGACACTAGTGAGGATTAGGAGCCCACATGGATGGTTGCCTTTCAACTAGCTAAGAAACAGGGAGCCCACATTGGATGTTTTGCCTTGTTCTCAAAATAGCACTGCATTTTGGGCTGAATTGGCAGGCACGCAAGAGGCGTGGTCGCCCAAGAGGGGCATAGTGATAGTTAAGATGTTTTCATATTTAAAATTACGTACTGAATAGTGTAAATACGTTGATGTGTTGAATAAGTTGAGGTAGAGAGGTATTTTGGTTGTGTTAATTTGTGTACAAAAGGAAATGCATTGCTGTTGTATGTTGGCTGCGTTGGTTGATGTGTTTATGATGACTGTATTGTGCTTATGCTGGCTGGAATGTGCTATGCTGTATGTGTGTGAGATCAGGCTGTGAATGTGTGGTTGAGTGTACTGATATGTGTCCATGTAATTGTTTTTCTCATGAGAAATGTACTGTAGAGAAACAGAGATATTAGGCTTAGTATTTGATAGTTATAAAATAAAAGAGAAAAATTGTGAAAAGAAGTTAGAAAAATCATTCCAAGAACTACAAACGTTCCAAGATATGGGCTTTGCAGACTATTTGGACATCATCCAAATTGTAGTTGGTGTGATCCAGATAAAGAAAAACAATTATTAATAAAGACACTAAATTAAAGTTATGAAAAAGCACCTGTTTCTCTCTTCCACAGTGGGAGTAAATGAGTACAGGATTGAGTGTGTGAGACTGAGAGAAGAAGGAGAGAAAAGGGAGGGGCTGAAGTCAGTTTTGTTTTAGAATTGTATTGTATTTTTTGAGAGCTCTGTGTTTACAAAGGCCTTATGTTTGTAAAAATGTTAGTAAATACTAACAATACATACAGTACAATACAACCTACTGTATATTTTATATATACTATATATACTATTTTTATTGTAAAATGTGTATTCTATATTGTGTGTATGTGTATTCTATATTGTGTGTATTGTATACTGTACATTGTATATTATTATTTGTATATTGTGTTGTGTGTAAATATGTGTATATTAGATATGTAAATTGTGTTGTGTAAATCTGATGTTTATTGTAAATTGGTATATGTCTCATCACTGTCATGACTGCTGTGTTGCTCGGAACTGCACCCAAGACTTTCACCCACTATTGTACTTGTGTATATGGTTGTGTGACAATAAAAAGTGATTTGATTTTTGATTTAATTTGACTATTAATGGAAACACAGGGAATTAATAATAATTTCTGTAAAGAATCTAAATACGTAGACTGTGTAGGCCAAAAAAGGAACTGACAGAACAAAAGAAAAAAGAGTTTTGGAACAAATTGACTACAATCACAAATTTAAAGGAAATAGAACAGAGGCCATCTACAGACTGGAGATCTATAGTGGACAAACATTTGACCTTTGAACCACTGGTCCAATTGAATGATCTTTATATGTTGAGTCCTTCTCAATTGGGGCAATTAGCATCATCAGCAAAAATACCCATTGACCCAGTATATACTGTATGCCTTATGTCAGAAGAAATTCAAGAAGCCGATGGCCAAAGGGGGCAGGAGGGGCAACAATTTTAAGAAATGGCTACCTTATGATAAGATCAGACATACGGAAAAGAAAGACACTATTCCATAAAGACAGTAGTGGAGAAATAACACCAATTTACAAAACAAATGGAACTGTAGGAAAAGTGGAAGTAGCAATTGTGTTAAGCAGAGATCCAGAGCGGAGGCAACAGCTGTGTGTGGAAGTATATGGGTGTTAAAACGAAAAAGAAATAACAGCAATTAACCACTGTAAATAATGAGTGATTCTTATAGAATTAGAAGAGGGAAAGGGAGAAAGAGAGGAAGGGGAATTTTTAACCAAGAGGAAAGGGAAGCCCTGACTGACTTCCTTGAACCTTTTCATTTGGAATATTGTGATAGAAGTGAATAAAATATTTCTGTAGTTTCATGGGGAGGGTGTCATGTAAAATTAACCCCATCTCTCAGTTTTATGCATTGGGCAGAAGGAATAGCTGCCAGAGGACGCTGGTTTGCTGAAGATGAACTTTGGAGTTTTGACATAATTAGCCTAGGAGGAGACATTACCTGGATGCAGAACAATTCACATTGGTTAGGAGCAGAGGAAGTGCCTGTAAAACCATTAAACAGAAAACAAATAAATGCTATTCTGAAATATCTGAGAAAGACCAATAAAATACTTTAGGAACTGTGACAAGTCCTCAACCCAGCAAAAGCCCAGGGGAAGTCAGGGGTCGGATACTTTTAGTGATCCTCGTCTGACCAGCCTGGTGAAGACTAGTTAAGGATAGATACGAGCTGGGGTTAGACAGGTACATTAAAATCAATATACACTGTGATAATAAAAGTTAAGCAACAATGACATCAACACCAGTAGAACAGATGTGCTCAATGTATCCATTATGTAAAGACATAATAAGGGAGCTGTTTAACAAATGGGAAAAAAGAACAAAGGGCTTAAACACAAAATGGCCAGCAGAGGGAACATTTAATGTGGCTATATGTAGAGAAATGGAAGCGTTGATTAAAAATCACAAAGCCAAAAACAAAAGCAAAAAAAGAGAAGATAAGAGAGAAAAAGAACAAGAAGTGCTGCAGCTGTTTAAAAATCATGGGATAAAATTAATAAAAGCTGAAAGACAGGTAAAAAGACCTGTAGAGGATAAAAGTGAAAAAACAGAGAGACCACCTCCCTATGCACCATCTATTGACCAACCTGTTAAACAAATGCCTGCTATATCAGGTACAGTACACAGAACATAGACATACAAGATGATGATACTGATAGGGACAGTAAAGGGGTAAGCATTAGAGACGAAATGGGAAATATAACCTCAGAAGGTGTGGAGATCATGAACGCCTATCAACATGTAATATCAGCATTAGCTGAGATGACAGGAAGCCAAGGAGAAGAACAAAACATGTCACAAAGACAAGCAGACCTGAGAGATGAACAAGAAATAGAAGAGGAAGATAGGCCCAGGGCAAGAGTTACACCTAAGAGTGACTTAACAAAAAGGCTAAAGGCACTGGAGCAGGAGATAGTGGAGACTGGGTAGCAAATAGCTATGGAGAAGCAAAAGAGGAGAGAAGAAAGATGCAGAGCACGTTCAAACAGCCCTAAAAGAGAATATTAATGTCACAGACAACCTGGTCCTTGAAGATGTCCCAAAAGAGAAGCCAAGTTGGACAAGAGACCAACAAAGAAGATTGGGAAGAACAATGAGCATGCGTCTCCCAAGTGCCTACCCAGGCAATATGCATCTCACCAATGAATGGTTAGAAAGCATGAGAATACATGATCTTTGATGAAGAGCAAGGCTATGAACATCAACCCAGAAGATATCCAAGTGACATGCAACCACACAGTGAAGAGCAGCAACAATATTTCAGTGATCCAGAGATCCCCAGTAAATATTTGATGAAAAGTTAGTGTCCAATTTTAATCAAAAGTAACACAAGGACAGTACGTGCCATGGGCCAGTCAGGACCTTGATGGACTGATAGCCTGCCTTCCAGACATCCATGAGTGGGCTGGAAAATGGATCAGAGTTGTTGAAGAAGAAATGACAGGAAAACTTCTAGCAACTGGAGATATCAAAGTGTTATTGTCCAAATGTCTAGGGGGATCCAAGATGAATAAGATCCTTAAAAAGGTGCATCTAAGAGGAGCAACTGACAATACAAAGATGGATGGATTTGCATTTGACAGATATTGTGCTGACATGTGGGGAGAATTGAGGATAGAATATCCAACACGAATGGATCCAAGATCCCTGAAAGGAGAACCAATAGGTGAAACTGAAAATCCTACTGCTTATATTCAAAGACAGCTGAGAAGATGGAAACAAGAGCTGGAGAAAAACCCGGAAGTAGATCCAGTAATGACTACATTATTCAGAACTGCTATAGTAGAAGCTATGCCAACCACAGTGAAAGAAAAACTGGAAGATGTAGTTGGCCTGAACTCCAAATCACACAGGGAGTTCTGTGAACATGCTGTAGAACAACACAGAATAAACTATTTATGATTTAAACATCAAGAAAGAGAACTACAGAGAAAGCTGACACAACTGCAGCTTGAAGAACTAACTGGGAAAAAGAAGATTCAAGCCACAGTCAAAGAGAAAGAAGAACAATGAAGAACAATTAGTAGTAATGGCTCCCGTCAATGTGCCTGTATCTGCTGCCCAGTATGCCCTGGTATCACCTGTACCTGTTGTCCAGAACACAATGTCACCAGCAGGATGTGCGTCACAGCCACCAGAACCGATTGTAATACACTTAAAACCAGAACAACCAGGAAACTGGAACAGACCACAACAAGGAGGAAGAGGAAGACAGAACAGTGGCCCTAGAAATAATGGCCCACCAGGAGTATGTTGGGGATACAATCAGTCTGGACACAACAGAAGAGATTGCCCCATTAATCCATGGCAAAGCAACCAACCCCCAAGTCCAAGCAGTACCCCATGGCAGCAAGAATACCAAGCTCAAGCACCAGGTCCACTCAAGCCATGGCATGGACCACAACAGGGCTACTAGGGCTGCCCAGAGGATCCTACAGGTAGGGGTCAGCTTCCAATGATATCATCTGATGCTGATCAAGAACCTATGCTGCAGGTTAAAATAGAGGGCAAAACAATACCAGTTATGCTAGATACTGGAGCTATGTTTACATGTATAAGTCCAAATTATGCCTCTCACCTCCCCAAGTCTGGAAAATATGTAAAGACAGTAGGATTCTCAGGACTCACGCAGCTAATTCCAATGACAGCTCCAGTCAGCATAAAAGTAAATGATGCAGAAATAAAAATTCCCATTCTAATCTCAGAACAAACACCTGTCAACCTGTTAGGGAGGGATGCTATATGTAAAATGAATTTACAGATATGGTGCTCTCCAGAAGGCATATATATATATAGACAACAGGGGCATCAAACAAATGACTGTCACAAAGTGTCAAGAATCTCAAGAGCCACAAGCAAACATATATTGGTTAGGAGATGTAGGAAAGGATGTAGACAAAACAGTAAACAAATGGGGAAAATGCATTAAAGAACAGCTCTGTGAACCAAGCATGCCAAAAACTGAATTTCATTGTACCATAATATATGATTTAGGAAGGGGGGTCCCTTCCCAGAGCTTGAAAAGAAATGGTTGAATGACACAAAAGGACAAGAAGTGCCATTGAGTTCACAATATATAATTGTAGGGCCAGAAGGAGCAGCACTACAAATTGAGAAATGTAACTTTATTGAACAATAGTTTCAAGTACCAAATTCAGTTCCACATGTTACCTTATATGTGAGTAAGGAAAGTCAGGCAAAAGATCTATGACCAATGATGAAAAGAGCGGAAAAGTAAAAGTGGGAAGCCACAGAAAATACATTAATCTTTGAAGCAGCAGATAAAACATACCTAAAAATTCTATGTTACACTGCTATGGGAGGCATTCCAAGGGTGGTGGTGACTACTAAAGAAAAAAAATTAGATTCAAAAACAGTTGAACTAATGTCAGAAATGAAAAAACATGTGCCTGCTGAACTGTGGTCTCAGCATGATACAGATGTATGTTTAGTAAAAATCTGCTAATCCAATTAGAATTAAACTTAAACCAGGAATAAAACTACCAAGAAAACAACAATATCTGTTAAAACAGGAAGCTGTAGAAGGAATTAAAAAGACAATTGAGGGATTGAATAAGGCAGGGGTGTTAACTGAAACAGTAAGTCATTGCAACACACCGATATTGCCAGTTGTTAAGGCAGAAAAATCAAAATGGCGCTTAGTGCATGATTTAAGAGCAGTTAATGAGGTAACGGAAGACTGACCTACAGAAGTTCCAAATCCACATACGCTGTTGACTAATGTTCCTCCTGCTGCCAATTATTTTACTGTTATTGACCTGTGCTCTGCTTTTTTCAGCATCCCTCTAGCAGAGGAAAGCAGACACCTTTTTGCATTCACATATCAAGGTAAACAATATACATACACCAGAATGCCCCAAGGATTTAAACATTCACCACATGTTTTCAATCAAGTTTTGAAAAATGATTTGGAAGATCTTAGATTGGATAGCACATTGATACAATATGTAGATGATCTGTTGATTTGTTCAACAACATTAGAGCAATGTCACCAAGACTCTATTAAAGTGCTCACTAAATTAGCTGAAGGGGGTTACAAGGTCTCAAAAGAGAAAATGCAGTACTGCTTACCACAGTTAGAATACTAAGGACGAATCATTACACATAAAACTTAAGCTATATCACCAAGCCAATTGGAAGGTATAAGCAAAGCACCCCAACCACAGTGAATTCTCCCAACAGTGGGACAAATTATGACCTTTTTGGACATGACAGGTTTTAGTGCTGATTGGATAGAAAACTATGCTATTAAGACAGCTCCCTTAAGAGCACTGATGAAACAGACAGGGCATCAAAAACTCCGGGATAACATGGGATACGGATGCATTGATAGCCTTCGAATCATTGAAAAAAGAGCTTCAGACAGCTCCAGCGCTAGCAACCCCAGACTATACTAAACCATTTAATTTGTATGTAGCAGATAGAAGAGATGGATATGCATCAGCAGTCTTAATGCAGGAGACCTGTAGTGGAAGAAAAAAGCAACCAATAGTTTATTATAGCACCAAATTGGACAATGTAGCACAAGGCTACCCGCCATGCCATCAAGGACTTGTAGCAGTGTATTTTGCTTATGACAAAGCTTCCACTGTGACAATGGGCTATCCAGTGATAATTTGTACTCATCACAAAGTAACAGAGTTATTAGAGCAAGGTAGATTTGTTTTAATGCAAGCCAGGTGTTTGGCATATTCAACACTGTTAACTTATGCAGATATTTCCATAAAACGATGTACAACAATAAATCCAGCCAATTTCATTCCTCTAGAAGGGGAGGGAACACCTCATGAATGCGTAATAGACTCTCTAGCTTTTACTCGTTTAAGACCAGATCTGGAATCAACACCAATCATAGAGGCAGAGGCAGATTATTTTGTGGATGGGTCATGTTTCAGAGATCATCTAGGAAATGCTGTTGTCAAAAGAGATGACAAAAATGTTGTTCCGATTGTGATGCAGCATTGTGAGCAGCCATGCTCAGCACAACTGGCTGAATTGAAAGCACTGACTGAGGCTTGTCTCTTAGCTAAAAATCAAACTGTCAATATTTGTACAGATTCCGCATATTTACATGGAGTATGCCATTTATTTGGAGCAGTTTGGAAACAAAGTGGGTTCAAAAAGACTGATGGGACACAAATTCAGCATGGTGACCAAATAATCAAGCTCATTTAAGCCATGATGCATCCAAAGAAATTGGCTATCATCAAATGTCAAGTACATAAAAAAGGCAATGGTTTTGTTATTCAAGGAAATAATGCAGCAGACTTACTTGCCAAAAAGGCCACAGGATGCCAAATAGCAGTAATGGCAACTGTCAGTTTTGCTTCAGCCTCAACCACAATTAGATGACATTGCACGAATGCAACATCAAGCTGGCCCTTATGAACATGGGGTATGGCAACAAAGAGGTGCGAGCAGAGATGTAAATGGCATATGGCGATCTCATGAAGGACATATGATTGCACCAACAGCACTCCTTACTATTCTAATCTCAGATGCGCACGGTTTTGACCATTGCGCAAGGGGGGAGGTAATTAGGAAAATAAAAAGACAGGGATATTGGTCCCCATATCTACAGGCCATGGCAGATGAATTTATGGCCGAATGTGAAATTTGTGCCCAAAACAATGTCAGAAAGGGTACATCGGCACCAATAGGTCACATACCATTCCCAGAAGTACCATTTAAACATCTTGTAATAATTTATGTTGACATGGCAAAATCAATAAGAGGAAAAAGATACATGTTTGTGATAATAGACAGATTCAGCAGATGGGTGGAGGCAGTACCATCAGCAGACCAGGGAGCTCAAACTGTGATAACATTTTTGACCAGAGATGTCATTCCAATATTTGGCATACCATCTGAAATTAGCTCTGACAATGGTGCAGCATTCATTCAAAGAACAGTGAAAACAGTGATACAACAGTTGATAATAAAGCAAAGACTAGAGTGTGTCTACCATCCACAGTCCCAGGGAATGGTAGAAAGAGTGAATGGAACTCTCAAAGCTAAGGTCAGTAAAATTTGTGTTGACATCAAACTCAATTGGGTAGATGCTCTACCCCTTGCATTGATGAAATACTGCATGCAGACCAATAGAATCACTAATCTAACACCGCATGAAATGCTAACAGGCAGACCCATGCCAGTACCGTATTTGAGAGGTCCTTATGAAGGCCCACCTTTAGAACAATTACAGATGGAGTTAAGAGCTTACATGAGACAATTAACTGCTATACACAAAGCTATTTATTCACAGGAACAGAATAGGGGACCCAGGCAGGAAGAAGTAGTGCCGTGTCCCATAGTTCCTGGAGACCAAGTTTATTTGAGAGATTTTAGGAGAAGATGGAATGAACCCAGAAGGGAAGGCCCTTATAAAGTAGTGAGAGCAACCCCAACAGCAGTACAGTTCGAAGATAGTACAACATGGTATCATTTAAATCACTGCACTAGGGTGCCTAAGCTGAGGTGTTCCTAAATCAATCGTCCGGTAGGCAGCCGATGGAAGAAGCAGTATCTGGGACTGGAGCGCTTTGCGAGTGGTTTCTGATCATATTGTTGTTTTAGATAGAAGACAGCGATTTATCACTCGTCTAGAATCCCTACTGCTTCGTCGTCGACTACACGAGTCAGTGGGTGGGATCTTCACGCTAATGAGAAGACTCTCCTCTCTCCTGCAGTGCGAACATCACTCTGCCTCGCTGTTTGATGCTTTGCTGGTGAACGGGCCGCTTCAGCATCCTGATTCCCCGTGGCGCTTCAGCAGGAGTAGTGTATCCTTATAAAGCAATTATATATTGTGTGTGTATGTATATTTTATATATACACAATATATATGAAAATATAAAAGAGTCGCTTACGTGTTTGCATCTTTTTAAAGATGTTGTTCCAAAAGTGTTCCTTGTGCGAGAGGTACATCCCACCGTAAGATCAGCATGAGAGCTGCATTCTCTGTCTGGGCCATGCCCACACAGAGTCAGCTCTCACTGAGACATACTGCCCTCACTGTGAAGGCATGAGTCTCAAGACGCTGCGCTCGCAAATCACCCTCATTCTGAGGGACGATTCAGCCGCCCGCATCCTTTCACCCGCCTCTTCTGTGATACCCGAGGGCTCACATGAGGAGGCACGGCGGGGCCATGAGTTCGAGCAGGATGAAATTGAGGTGGACCTCGTGCCGACACGCACCACGAGCCCCTCAATCTCCATGCAACGCGTCTATGCCAATACATTATGTGCGTGACGAGCTCCGGCCCTCCACAGGACGCACGGCCTCGTCTTGTTTGGTGGTTCTGACGCTGGGGATGATGACGATGTCATGTCTCTGACTGCAACAAGTGAGTGGTCAGTGGATAATGCTATTGCCCCTTCCCCTGTGGATAAGTTTGCCGAGCGTTACATTGCGACTCAGCAAGCCATATGGCATAGCAGGCTATGAGACACTTTATGCCGAAACGGAGTATTCACGCAAGCCGTGACCCAAACGGAAGCAGCTGTATCAGCGCACGCCCCGCACAGCAAAAGTGCTCCTGACTGGCACAGCCCTTTTAAGTAGAATGCAGAGCTCACTGTTCCCTCTGGGTCTGCTTCAAAGAAGGCTCGATTGGAGGCACACAACACTGTTCCCCATCTCCCCACTGTTCACAATATTGTTCAAAATATTTTTGTGTCTCACATTTGTATGAATGCAATACAAAATGCAATAAACGCAAAAAAGAATACAGCGCTCATTGCACATGCACGAGATGCTCACACATTCTCAATAAACAGCTCTTTTCCTCTTCTAAGCCCTTAGATTGTGCACAACCGCTTCCCACTGGTGAGCGGAGCATTATGTCATACAATGAACAAACTAAATTGCCCTCTGTCCCATTACGCGGATGCGTGGCGAGCCCTTAAAGGTATTTCAGATTGGGTGCTAAAAACAATCGAACATGGGTATACGATCCAATTTGCATGCCGGCCACCCTGTTTCAATGGCGTTCTGTCTTCCACCATTTCGTCCAAAGACACGCCAGTGTTACGAGCCAAAATACACAATCTCCTCGCAAAAAACGCGGTAGAGGTTGTTCCAAATTGTCAAACCCAAAAAGGGTTTTACAGCCGTTATTTTCTTGGATGGCAGGCTTCGGCCAATCCTAGATCTGAGACATTTGAATCACGCACTTGCAAAGCACCCATTCAAAATTATTACTCAGAAAAGGATCTTATCGCATGTCCTGCCATATGATTGGTTTGCATCGATAGATCTGAAAGATGCGTACTTTCATCTCCAAATTGTACAACATCACAAGATGCTTTTGAGATTCGCGTTCGAGGGAACAGCGTATCAATTCAGAGTCGGTCAATGGCTGTTTCTGCCTCCTTGCACGTTCACAAAGTGCATCAATGTGGTCCTCGCCCCTCTGAAACTGAGCGGTGTGCACATTTTGAACTACCTTGATGATTGGCTGTTACTGGCCCAATCAGAGGCTCTGATATGCCAGCACAGAGACTTACAGCTTCAGCATCTAAACAGCTTGGGCCTCAATGTCAGCTGGGCAAAGAGCACACTTTTCCCCAGCCAACAAATCTCCTTTTTGGAAGCCCGCCTCGACTCCGTGAGCGGGCATGCATACCTCACGAGCGAGCACGTTCAGGCTATTCTACAGTGTCTGTCTCAGTTCAAATTGGGGAGAACCCTTCCACTGAAGCGGTTTCAAAAAGCATTGGGGTTTATTGCGGCAGCATCCATGGTCTTTCCATTAGGTCTTTTACACGAGATCTCTTCAGTGCTGGCTCAAGCCCCATGTGCCTCGACATGCTTGGCACCATGGGCTCACGTGCATCACTATATCTCGCCACTGTATAGCTGCTCTAGCACCTTGGACAGCTCCTGCCTTTTATCAGCGAGGTGTCACGCCGGGGCAGATTTTCAGGTGGAAAGTGGTGACTACGGACACTTCCAACACAGGTTGGGGGGCGGTGTGCGATGGATGCCTGGCTTTCGGCACCTGGACAGGTGTGAGGAGGGTGTGGCACATCAACTGCCTAGAGCTATTGGCTGTATTCCTAGCCTTGAAGGCTTTTCAGTCAATAGCGAACCGTCATGTTCTGATTCGCTCAGACAACATGACAGTTGTGGCTATATAAACCACCAATGCGGAATTCATTTACCGCCATTGATGAGACTGACACGTCACCTCCTCCTGTGGAGCGAGCATCATCTCCTTTGCCTGAGAGCGACATATGTCCCAGGCCGTCTGAATAATGGTGCGGACCTATTGTCTTGCCAAGGGGTGATACCAGGGGAATGGAGACTTCAAAATGTCCTGAGGATTTGGGAAATATTTGGCAAAGCAGAAATCAATCTTTTTGCCTCAGTGGAGAACACCACTGTCCCCTCTGGTACTCGAAGACCCAAGCCCCTCTGGGAGCAGACGCAATGGCCCACAAATGGCCGGCGAAACACAAATTCACAAATTCACACATATGCAGAGTCAGAGAGGACAAGGAAACGATTCTATTGGTTGCACCAAAATGGCTCCCCATGGGAAATACCGCTGAGGAGGGATCTCCTCTCTCAGGTGCTAGGCACAATCTGGCATCCCCAGCCCAAGCTGTGGAACCTGCATGTGTGCCCCTGAACGGAGTGTGCTAAATGCACCAGAACTTATGCGTTCAGTCATGAACACCATTTTACAGGCCAGAGCGCCAGTAAACTGGCCCATACATGAGATTCTCATATTTCTTCAAGAGCGATTAGACGCAGGACTCACTCAGTCAACGCTTAAAGTTGATGTTGCGACTATATCTGTGTATCACGCACCTGAAGAAAGCGCCAATATAGGCAAACATGATTTAATCATAAAGATCCTTAGAGGAGCAAGACGATTAAATCCACCTCGGCCGGCTACAGTCCTGACTTGGGACATAACTTTGGTCCTAAAAGCGCTCGCAAGGCCCCCCTTCGAGCCTTTGGACTCTGTTGATTTGCGCATGTGCTCCATTAAGACCGCAATTCTGCTGGCCTCAGTAAAACAAGTCAGTGACTTACATGCACTATCAATTGATAATTCATGTCTGGAGTTTGGCCCCGGTCTTTCAAAAGCCACTATCAAACCCAGAAAAGTCCATGTGCCTAAGGTTCTAACCACACAGGTGGTTCACCTTCAAGCATTCTTCCCTCCATTTAATTCGGATGAGGAACAATCCTTGCATTTGTTATGCCCTGTGCGGGCGCTACACGCATACGTTGAGCACATCCGCCAGTTCAGACTGTCTGATCAGCCCTTAAGTGATATGGAGGACAAATGAAAGGAATGTCCATCTCCTAGCTAAGACTTTCTCACTGGATCATTGATGCGATTGCCCTGGCTTACAAGTCGCAGGGTAAGATTTGCCCAATTGGTGTAAAAGCACACTCAACTAGAGGCATGGCCTCCTCATAGGCATGGACGAATGGTGTATCTTTACAAGACATATGTTTTGCAGCAGGATGGTCTTCTCAAAACACATTTGCAAGGTTTTACAACCTAGACGTAACGTCTCTCTCTTCACAAGTCCTCTCTGTTTAGAGTGCTTGCTATTTCGTTTGCCAAACATATACTTATGCCCTTCCCCTTAAGTACGGGCTCCCTATCATTTTACACAACCGCCTGCATTCAGGCCATTGTAATTAACCATAAAACACAAGCAGTTTCATTATAAATAAACTCCCTTCCTGACTGGGTTCGTGAAGGGGTTAATTCATACTATATGACTATAGTTCATATATTCATTCAGAGTGCTCCCCTCCTGGTCCAACATGAGGGTCACTAACTTGTGGCATAAACATATCGGTCGCCGTCCTGCGGGACTGCGGCATCATGTTTCCCCTCTGGAAGGTTATGTCGTGTAGTGCGGCATGATGATATTTTGTTCCCCAATGCGTTAGCATACAATGTCAAGTGTACTGAGTCATAAAGGAACGTCTCGGTTACATACATAACCTCGGTTCCCTGAGACGAAGGGAACGAGACATTGCAAACGTCGGCCACACTACAAGAATCAAAGTTCTTTTGAAGTGCGAGCGACGTGCTCCTTGTCCCTCAGTCACAAAATTCGGAGAAATGGTGTTTGCACGCCTGCTTTTATTGCAAACAGCTTCGCGCCTTAAAGGGCAGGGCTCAAACACCATAGCCAATATTAGAATATTGGTGTTATTGTAGAGAGGTTTCAACTAGGTCGTGTGGAAGGACACTCCCCATATGCGTTAGCACACAATGTCTCGTCTTAGGGAACTGAGGTTACGTACATAAGCGAGACATTTCGCTTGATTATTAGGATAGCCATTAACTGCACACATTGTCCGGGGAATTTTAAAGACATCTTACAACATTTAAAAAGCAAGAATCTAACCGTATGACACGCAAGCAAGCAGTGACAGGCTTAAAAAAAAAAGAAAAAAGCAATTCCGCTAGCCAACCGGAAATTCTACCCACCTTGCTGAGAATATTGTAGATAGGGTGTGAAACAAATGCTACCATAATGTATACTTTAAAAGTTATGATTATACATTATTATCTATTTTACATTAGAATTATAATTATTTTTTCACATCACAGTAATGAGAATTATTTTCATTAGTGAGTATATTCACCCAATTTTACTGTAGTGTGTCTGGATGGTTTGTAATTATCAATGGTGATTCTCATTAGATACTCATTAAAAAATAAAATCATCCTGCATTCTGTTCGGACATCTTTAGTTTTTTTCTTTACTTTAATTTGCATAATTTACAGGCAATACAACAAATGCAACTACAATGTATACTTAATTTATTATAAAAATGATTCTTTTTTTTTCCTGGGGTTTGAATTTGCTCTCTGTTTCATCTTTGACCTCATCTTCTCTGACATTGGACTGTTATTGTTGATACAGATGTAAAATCTGGAATTCAATCATCCTTAAGATACACTGAAATTAAAGTGTAATCAGTAAGTGTCTAGGATTTAAATTCTCATTACGAACTGTCAAGACATTAGTTGACATTGCATTACGTGTGACATATGGTGCATGTTGGAACTTTAATGGTGGGGTGTTTCGGTTATATTGGCTTGACAAAACCAACATACTGTTAGTCTACAAAACCTGGTTTAGGGGTTTTTCAAAATCCCTAAACAAAGACCAAAATTGCTAAAGCCATGTTTACACTGCAATGAGGCGCAGAAGCTGCATCTTAAGTGTTATTTACTGTAGGTGTATTTACACAGACTGTAATTTACACAGGTAAAAACGCATTTATACAGAGATTACAATTGCATAAATGTTATGAAATTGTTTTAAATATAACATTAGGATTATAAAAATACGAGATGATTAAAAAACTCTATAATTATACTTTTAAATATGAAACTAAATTATGAAATATATGCTCTATCATGATAACAACAAAGTGTAATGCCGATTTGATGCTGCATTTCATTTACACAGAACCAAAGCAGCATCAGAACTGCCATTGATACTAGTGGCTGAGGTGGGTCAGAGCAAGCTTAATTTAGTTTGGCTATTATGTGGCATTGCGCCTTTACTTGACTTAACTGTGAAGACACCAACTCCTACTAGAGCTATAAATCTACAACCACTTAACTCTGCACAAACTGGATTTACAGTTGTCACACAGCAGACAATCAAAAATGGGAAAAATTGGACTTACGGTGGCAGAATGTTTAAACGGGCCAGAAAAATGCGTTTATTCAAATGTCAAAAAATTCAAATATAAACAAACACACAAACAGCATGTTATTAGTTAAAACAGATTGTTTGTTCATTATTGGAACTTAAAGATCAAACCAGATTTTAAGACAAATTTATACATAAATGCAGGTAATTCCAAAGGGTTCACATACTTTTTCTTGCCACTGTATGCCAACAACAGAAATAAACGCAGTTGGAATAGCTAAACATTTGGGAGAGCATTGTTTAGAAATGACCTTATCGTAATGCAATATTTAGCACTTAAATGTTCATTCTTAATATAGTGTACACAGTGAAATTAAACTACACATTGATTAAAGAGAAAACGTTTAATGCCGGTAAACTCTTACAAGGTTGCATGAGATGGGTACAATATGAAATATGAAGAATCCAGCATGCATACTACCTGAATGGAAGAAAAGATAGAAAGAGAAAGTCTACAGGGAGAGATTCCACTGAGAGCTGGGAGACTGGCCTGATAGTCTGTAACCCAGTCATCTGAGAGCAGAGCCAAGAGATAAGAGCCAGAGAAGAGCCAAGAGATAAGAGCCAGAGAAAAGACAAGAGAAAACTTTCAATCCTCTTTTTTTTTTCTTTCCATGATCATCTGACCAGATACATTTAAACCAACTAATCATCAGACAAAATTTAACCCCCACTGGACCTAAGTTGTGACCATTTGCAGGCCCTAATATACAAACACCTCATCCAATATGCTTAAAAAGATCCCCATCAGCTCTTTCTGTGTGCTTTGGAATACAACAGCACTGAAAACCCTAACAAGTTCATTGCACTCATTTGACTGAGTAAAACAAGTTTCCTCAATGCCATTGAGTAATGGGGTCTCCCAAAACGTGAGTATTTAAGTTCAATTAACTTGGTTTTCAAGTAGAGTGAACTTAACTATGAGTTAACTACATGCAAGTAGACAACTCAGATTTTAATTTAAATGTTATTTCTACTGTTGTACATTTTAATTGAATTGATTCAATTTTAGATCAAACGACAGCACAGCTCAAATAAAGATGATAACTGATTCTAGGTCAGTTATTAAATAATTATTTACAGATATGCATATATGCACTTCAGCTGCACATGCACAAAGAGAACTGAGATAGTGTGACCAGGGTCCAACTTGAAAAAAGTGACACAGATCACCCTAATGGTGACATTACACCAAACAACTATTTGCAAAAGCATAAATAATACATCAAAAGAGCTAAAACATCTATGAATTCTTAATAACAATTATTTAAATTCCACAATCTGTTCCCTCTGACCAAGGAAACATAATTCAAGCAGCAAGGGATTGTGGGTATTCCCCATAGCCTCAATTTTGTACTCAATAGTTTGAGTTATGAACACTTCAAATCTTATGTCTATGGATTTTTAAGAGAAATAAGTTCAATGAACTTACATATTTGAGTTATGAGTCCAAAAATTGACATTTCAAGTAATACTTAAGACAACTTGATTTTTACAGTAATGACAACTTAAAGGTTTACAGTGAGGGGTTGTAACAGAAATGAATTCTTTTGTTAATTTTCAACCCTACATAACCATAAAAACATTTAAAACTAGTTTAAACTTTCATAAGTTTTTGTGAAGCCAACATTTTTGTCTTGACAAACTTTACCTATCTAGTTCAGGATAGTAATCTTTTAATGTAGTGTAAAAGCAGATACAGCAAGAAAAAAGTTAAATGCAAACTTGACTGTTTGATGTTTTATTAAATTATAAACAATTCATGCATTGACAGTGCAAACGTACAAGACACTTTTGGCTCAAACAAATAAAAATAAAAAACATAGTTCAGGGTTAGAGAGTACAACAAATTGCACACACACTGACACAAACAAGAGTCTCTGTTTCATTTTTGAAGCAGCCCGAATGGGCTGTCGAACCCACTGTCCTGTTGACGGACTTTTAATTCTGAAAATAAGCTCTTTGGACACATTTTACGGACACTATCACCTTCGGATCCAGGGATTGGTCCTCTGTTTTTACTTGTTCTGCTGTCTGCACAGACGTTAGGTTTAGACAGTGGTTTAACAATCTCCTTGTAAATCGTTACATCAGAATTATTGCCGATGCTGCTTCCAAAGTCCAAACCACCCAGCGAAGGGCCATTTATTGAGAACAACTTTCCAGGCTCTGGATAAGAGGATGTCAGGTGAATGTTGTTAATGAAGTTTGAGCCGTTACTGGTTAAACTCCAGTCACTCTGCCCATCGTCCCGAACGGGATCTTCTTCTATCAGGAAGGGCTTGAGTGACTGATCTGTTCTTCCATAGTCAAACCCCTCCATGTACATTTTCCTGCTCTGCTTTCTCAAAGTGACATTAGGGGTCTTGACATCACTGTTGAAAATGCTATCATCAATAACTTTGGAACAGGTGGCAAAACCATCCTGTGTGCGTTTTTGTGAATTGTGCTGTACCTTACCAACCATCTCATTGTCTTTAGGACCATATGGCATCCCAGACTTGAGGGACTCAGGACTAAAGCCTTTAGATGTTGGTATGATACCTTTCTGTTTAGCAGTCATGGTTGGGTAGTTGGTCTCAGTTACACTGTAGATCTGATGGATCTTTTTGTCCTTTCCATTCTTGTTGGTTTCATGCGAGGCAGCACCACGAGGTTTAGCAGGAGAATCGTTGGTTTCCATGTCTGATTTTGTTGATCCACCTGAGCAATAGAAAAAGGCAAAGGCATTTAGAAATTTCATAGCATTATCTAAAGAGACTTGAACCTGAAGCTGCAGTTTGAGATTGAAGGCCCAAAGTTGAGGTTTAACCTTGAGAGTTCGGAGTTCTCGAAAGCTTACGTTTGGACACTGGGGTCTCTAGGACTTTGGCCATGGCGGCCAGTTTACTGGCAGCATTAATGATTTTCTTCTCAGCGCTGTAGAAGATAAAGAGAAAATAAATGTGTTTAGAATAAGAATGAAGACCAAACCAGTCACTCAATAGAGAGGAAAGTATCTCTGGTTTTCTGTACCCCGTGGTCTGGCCTCCATCTTCTAGCAGCTCCTGTAGGCAGGTAAGGTAGTACCTGCGCATCCGTCTGGCTGTGTCCTCTCTTTCCCTCAGGACCTCTGCCCTGATCAACTTGGCTGCTCGTTCTTTACTCTCTTGCAGGTACTGCAGCATATCACCTTTAAGAACAAGCACTGTTAACTAAATTAATAAAAGATCCTATTGATGAAGATTACGAAGCAAGAGTTTTTGAGAAATCAAATCTCGTTGTCATCAAATGATGAATTATGTAAGAGAGTTACGATATACAATCCGAATAGAGGTCTTGTAGAACTCACCTTTGATTTTCTCCACTGCTTTCATGTATTGCTCCTTCATTTCCTCAAGAGCTGCTTGAAGATTCTGCTGATTGACCGCGCCACTGCAACGTATTGATGAAGCATAATGAAGAGTTATTCAACGACTGCGCTTGCTGTCACTGCCATGCTGTTACCGGAGACATCAAACTAACCTTTAATGTTTACAAACCTTGAAAGTGCTTCTGTGTCTGAAGTTTGTTTGAGTGCCTCAAGGCCTCTGAGATGACTCTCTCGCTCTTTCTGCAAAGCTGCCTCATAGTCATCTGAATTGACACAAACAAATGCTAAAAAAGGAATATATAAACTTGTCGTCATGCACTTGTTTGGATCTTACAGGGGTCTGTTTGTGCCAATCAATAATCATGAGAAACTGATAAAGCAATTGAGAAATCAAATACCTTATTATACAATATTTAAACTTGCATGAAGATTATAAAAACAGAAAATAAATTAATAACAGATAAAAGAGAATAAATAAAAACCACCTCAATATTGAATTAAGCTAATGATAATACAAAAACCCTAGAAACAAAATATAATATTAAATTTAGCAACTGCTATTACAAAAACCCTAGAAAAAAAAATATATTACACTTTGCAACTAATATAAAAACATTTTTTTAAATAAAATATTGAATTTAGCAACTGATAACACAAAAAAACCCTAGAAAAAAAAACCATACAAATATAATATTGAATATAGCAACTGATAATACAAAAACCCTAAAAACATTTTTTTTTTTTTTTTAAATAAAATAACATTGAATTTAGCAACTGCTAATAAAAACAATAAAAGCATTTTTATAAATAAATAAAATATTGAATTTAGCAAATGATAACACAAAAACCCTAGAAAAAATAATAATACTGAATTTAGCAACTGATAATACAAAACTGATAACATTGTATCGATCTATATCTATGAAAAGAGATTCGAAAATGTAGCAAGCCAGATTCAAACTCATGTTGCCCTCATGAGCACCACAGCTCAATGAATATACTTATTTTTAATATGCAATATTGATATAATTTAGATTTATACATTTGTTCAATTAATTTACCGATTTCTCAGTTGATTTACTGATTTCTCAAAAGAAGATTGATTGGCACAAAAAGGCTTCCATAGCTTCTAACAGTGAGTGAGTATGGTCACTCCATGTACACTACTCTTTCTCATAGTCTTAAAAAACAAGTCTGCATACTAAAGATGGATGAACATGGACTGCTGGGCACCTTTTATCTTCTGCAGGGTGCTTTTGTGTTCTCGTACGGCTCTCTGGAGCTGACGGCAGGCCTTTTCTAGATGCCTCTGGAGCTCTTGAGTCTTTTTCTGCAGCTTCACCAGCGATTCGGCACATCCAGCATTGCTGCATTCACCCTGCTTCCTCTGAGACATTAAGCCTGCTGGAAGGGAAGAGTAAACAGTGAGAAGATTCCAGAGAGATTCAAGAAGTGTGTGCAGTTTATGTAACTGTGGATCTTACTGATCTCTGCCTCATGGCGCTCCTGGGTTTCCTTTAGAACACATCTCAGCTTGTCTTCGCTGATCTGAGGCGTGGGACAAACAAAACATTTCAATAATTTCTCTGGGTGGAGACTGATAATATAGAGAGACTGTATAAAAATCATGAGTGTCACATGAGTAATGAAACATATGAATACTTTAGGTGTGGTTGGCCCATGAGTATTTTTAATTGTTTATTTTGTCTTAAACATGCATGTGGCTAATTCTGTAAAAAAAATATAACAAACACTGCCGTGACATTACATACAGTATCCTTTATGGTGTTGGGGAGTAGCTAATTAAAACTGGGGACACTACTAACTTAATTTCTCAGCAAGCAGACACACACACACCTTCTTCCACTCCTGCTTGGCTTGGTTGACTGTTTGAATGACTGATTCTCTGCAGATCTCCCAGAGTTTGGATCTGAGGGTTCCAGAAACATTCCTGGGCTTCTGTACCTCTTGACTCCCTCTCCTCTCCACTCCCTCTTGCACCTCCTGCAGCACCTCTTTTAGATCAGCGAGCACCTCCTCCTGTCTCTGCTGCCTTTCCTCCTGCAGTCTGCAACAACAGCTGCAGATGTAATACACTGAACAGTTGTCAAATGTAGATTTAAAAAAAAAATAATAATAATTTAATCTGCCAAAAATTACTCTACTGATAAAAACTGGTCCGATTAACAATTTTAGCTCCCCTTCTGTCAGCTCTTGTTTTTGAGTTAATTCTGAGTATTGTGTTAGGGGCCGTTCACACTGAATGCATTTTTTCACATCCGTCTGCACTGTTTTCCAAATTTTTTTTGACAATTTTTGACAGGTGACCATGTTTTCAATAATTAATTATGATTACAATTATTTTTAACCTGATCTCTTGATGACTCCTCCACTTCTTTTCCTTCTCCCTGAAGATGTCCTGCAGCTCTGTGTGTCTCTGTTTGTGGGTTTGCTGCAGGTTCTGCTCCAGCACAGCCTGTAGTTTTTGTTTGTGCTCACTCTGGAACTGTGCCTTAAGCTGGGATATCTCCTCCTGTTTGTTCCTGATCCAGACGTCTTGGGCTGCTGCCAGCTTTGCTTTGATCAGGGCAGCCTGCTCCTGGAAAGACTTCTTCAGTCGAGTGCTGAGAGAATGCACTTCCTCCTGGAGCTCCTGGTTTCTCCTTTTACATTCCTCCAGCTCGGTGCATTTAGTGTGGAACATCTCCTGCCACTTGTCCTCTGCTGACTTCACAGCTGAAGACACCTGAGATATCATGAGAGGTGCCAATGCATTTCAGTGACTTTTCCAGTTAATTGTGATTACTGGAATAAGTTTTTTTTTTTTTAATCATGTCAAAAAGATGATACTCATTTGACAAGCAGAGGTTAGCTAATCCTAACAGAGGTCATTTAGTCTTAAAGGTAAAGTAGCAAAAACATTGTTTAATTCTTATCGAAGAGAGGGTGGTAAATGGTTATATAAAACTAAATTAAGACTCTTTTTGGTGCAAAAAACCTTTACTAACATTATCAGTGGAGTTCCGGGAACAAATAAAATGTTACAAAAGTTTATAATATGACCCCTTTAACTTGCAAAACACCTGTTCTTGAACAAGTTGCTGTTGTAGCCTCTCCCATTCATTTTTCTCTGCTTGCAGGTTGCTTTTGTATTCTGGCAGGGAGGTCAAGTCCTGGAGCCAATGAGAGCGAGCCCGGGATATTGCACCTTCAACCTAGAAGATGCAATCTGTAAGCAAAAACCTTTTCTATGGAGATCTAACGTTTTAAGGATGTTGGAGATTTTTCACACCTGGAGTGCTATGTCATCAGCATGTTTCTGCTGCAAATCTCTCTGAGCGCATTTTACAGCCTCCTCCACAGCTCTGGCCCGGGCGGCTGCAGCCTCTTGCTGCAGGGTCTCTGTCTGAGCACTGAGTCTGGCCTCCAACTCCTCCACTGAAATCAACTGACCCACAGTTTCTAGGCAGCTGGTCTGACAAATGAAAATCAACACAGATAGATTAAATGGGACAGAAAGACAGATTAGACAAAGAAATAGACAAAGACAGAGAGAAAGACAGGCCGACAAAACAAAAGAGACAGACGAAACAATTAAAGGTAGAGATGAAACAAAGGAGATAGATGAAACAAAGCAAAATTAAACAAACACAGAAAGGCAGACAAAACTAAGACAGATAGGGAAGTGACAATTTAAAACAGTTTAACCTACATCAGAATAACACAATGATATTTTGCAAGATCATGACAGTCTTGGCATCGAATACTGAAGACATGAGTAAAAGTAGCTCATCATCACTAACCGTCTGCTGTTCTTGCTGCCAGCAATGCCTGGCGGCATCCAGCTGCTCTCTGACCTGCAGCTCAATCTCAGCCTGTGTCTCTGTCCTCCATTTGGCACTGAGCCGAGACACGTCCTCCTGATGCTGATGCTCCAGATCAGACCTCAGTCTCTCCAGAGCACGCTCACTCTCCTCTCTGCGCTTCAGCTGCAACACAAACAAACACAATAAAAGGTTATAACACATTTTTTTTTTTGGGTTCCTGTAGCTTAACTGGTAGAGCATGGTAATAACAATGCAAAGATCATGGGTTAAATTTCCCAGGAAACACAAACTGGTAAAATGTATACCCTGAATTCATTGCAAATCGCTTTTGATAAAAGTGTTTGCCAAATGCATAAATGTAAACCAGTGTTCCCCTATATGCATTTTGCAGCAGTGTTGCGCCACTGCTGAATTATGAGCGCCGCTGCTGGGATTTCACATAGTTAATTTAATATTCTTGATACAACATAACGCTTACCAGTCCCAGTCAGCTGTGTACTTCCTACACTGCGAAAGTGACCCCACCACACACACACACACACACACGCACTTACTCAGTGACGTCACCGCATAAGACGGGTCAAATTTACTAAATTTCAAGAGTCCCGCAAGCTTTTTTCTGAAACGTAGGATGGCAGGGGATCGCAACGTTTCACTGAACGATCAGTTAGTGCTTTCCGCATGATTATAAATGAGCCTTCCCCTGTTATCTGTATGTTTTGGAGCACATTTTGCTGGCTTGAAAAGCGGAATAAAATAGCACTACACGGGTCAATTATCAACACGGCTTAATCATAGCAGCACGTGGGCAGAGCAGGTGCAATAATTCGAGGACTGGTCTCAACCTCACAGATTATTTTAAATGCGCCTGTGAACCAGTGAGATGCGCGGTGGGGATCGCGAAACCCGTCTGAATGAGGTACAGAAATGTTGCAAAACTCTTACGTCTCGGTGAAGAAACTAGTTTAAAACAAACAGTCCCCACATTCTAAAGGACACTGACAAAGAAAACAGGAGAAAACAAATTAGAAAGCTTTTCAATTCTCAAATCACAACACTTTCAAAACTTTACCATGGATTTACTGTAGTAACACTAACTGTACTAACTATGGTAGTTGTAGGGCCGAAACGATTAGTCGACATTAGAGAACGTCGACAAATTTTCGTTGTCGAATAGTCGTTTGATCTCATTTAATGTAACATGAGATCACATTAAACTCTAACGATGGTGTGCGAGAGCAGCACTGCAGTTCGCGCCAGACTGAGAAGAGGAAGAATTACACAGCTCACAGTCCAGATGCACTGTAAACTTTCCAAACTGCTTCAGGTGATGTAGATCGCAAAGTGTGAGGGAATTATAATGCAAAAAATACAAAATAAGTAAATACAGAAGCACTCTTGTTGTGGAATAAGCGGAGCTGGAGCTGCCGCTCCACTGACGCAAAACTTGCATGTCGAGCGTCTTTAAAGAAAACACCCCGTTGTTACATCTTTAATGCTGTTATATTTAATGTCTTATAGCTTTATTAAAGTTCAAATAATAAGGAAGCAGGTCATGTAAATAACTACAAATGCCGAAACATTTCTCTGTGTGGTCAACGCCTCGTTTACAAGTTGCGTGAAGTGTGCCGATTTAAGTGGGAGAGATTAAAACTGCATCCGGCTGATGCACACACTGTCGCAGGGATGCTCATCCATCGAGCGCGCATGCTTGCTGCAGCTAGATTATAACATGATGGCTCGTGACTTATTGAATCATAATATACGTCACTGTGCATTTCTTATCGTGAAGAAAACTGGCAATACACAGCTTTATTAATATGAGAGTTTGTTTCTTTTAAAAGTTAAAGATGGATTGAAGTGAACAGAAAGGTGAGAGAGAGTAGTCTTCACCCCGTTATACACTACAACAAAATAGGTTTTTGATTTGTTTTTGTTTTGGCTTGTTTTCCAATATAAATATCTAAAACTCCATTAAAACAATTAACATTTTCTTTAACAGCTATACTGCAGAAGAAAAAATTGTTATCTGAGAATGTTGAATATAATATTAAAAATACAAATATTTTAAAATATCTAAAAATCCTTCAAAAAAGATGCATTCACATGAGAAGCAGCATATATGATATTTAGACTTGCTTTTAGAGAATATAAGTATATTTTGTTTACTGCACTCGCAGAAGTATAACAAAGTGAAAAAAATACACTTATATACAAAATACACTTATATTTAAGATACATTCTCTGAAAGCAAGTCTGAATATCTTATATGTTACTTCTCAAGTAAATGTATCTTGTTTTAAGGATTTTTAGACCATTTTAAATGGAAAACTAAAACACTTGATAACAACAGGATTTTTTGCCGTGAATTTCTTTACTGAATTTAACTTAATAAAAAGTATTTTTTTCCCCTTTAATTCAGTGAATGTCATTTAGAGGTATTTTTAAAAGATGATTTTGTCCTCTTTATTGTTAGTAAACAAGTTTAATACAACCTTTTAAGTCGAGGCACAAGCTGAATAATCGGTTAAGAGCTAATGATTAACCGTTGCAATAATCTCCGAATAGTCAAATAATCATTAGATTAATCGAGTATCAAAATAATCGTTAGTTGCAGCCCTAGGTAGTTGTGGCAGAAAAACTTTCTAAATATATTTAGACTGCTGTTTTTTCATTACAAAAATGCCATAGTTCTTTACATAGAAACCATAGTTATCAACTATGGTAGTGAGGAGCCATGCATGGTTTTACCTATGGATACCATAAACTATTACAAATATCATTGTTAAATGAATACTATGGAAGAACTATGGTGCATTTTCATAATTATGGACCAAGCTATCAGTTTTCCATCTGTGTAAAATCTGTACTCTTGTAATGCTCTCTCTAAGTTGTTTTGTTTGCCTTCAGAAATTCCAAGACATGACTGTAGTTTAATCAGTAGGAGCCAGATGAAAGGAATCTGTAAAGACCCAACTTAGTCACACTGTCAGAATATTTCAATTTAGCCGTATAAAAATGAGGTGTTTTTTCCACAGATGTTACTGTTGTTAATATCATAATTTTCATCTGCATTCCAACCTCAAAATCAATGCTGTACTGTCAAATGTGCATTTCAATGCACATAACATGTAATATTATTTGCATGGGTGCTACCAAAGCAGATGCTTGTGCCACATTTTCAAAGGGCCCTTTGAGGGCACAAATAAACCCTGATGTGGCCCAGGCTGAAACTGAGTTTGACACCCATTTTAATTTATTCTTTGACCAACACGTGTTAATACGGGTCCGGCATTGCAGGCTTGTGGACATGCGCACGAAAGCACAGCTGCTGAAAAAAAATCCTAGGGGAAACACTGTGTAAACACTTAACAAAAATCAAAATCTCACAAAGTCTGGTCCACTTTATAGCTCTTTCTGGATAGAAATATACTGTCTGACTGATGTGTAAAACCAACCACACATACCATTTTTTTTTAACAAGACAGTATGTTGTAGAAAGTTTACCTCTTTCTCTCTAAGTCTTCTCTCTTCTTCAAGCTTGTTCTGCAGATTTTCTTCCAGCTTGTCCTTCTCTTTGCAAACAGAAATGTAGCATTCCTGCACAGCTAACATCTCCTGACTAAGGTCAGTGAGTTTCGACCTGTGGATGGACATAGAATGTCAATGAACCACAGTAGTTATGCTGCCACATTCTTTCTAATGGATAGTTTCCAAAGTTTTTCAGGTTAAAAGTTGAGGTAAAAGTGCATTACTCTAGCTCTTGGATGTGATGCTGATGCTCGCTGGCGAGTTGCTCCATGTGAGTCGTGTGCTCTTGTGTGAGCTCTGCCCGTATACGATTCACCACGTCATCTCTGTACTGTTGCTGAGTCCTTTCATACCTGCACACATAAAGTAGAGCATCATATAGACACATATATTGGATAAAGTGACCTAAGGAGGAAATTTCTTTTATCATTTACATTTATGGTACATCCATTAATATTACGTCTTGTGTGTTTTGCAGCAGAAAGAAAGTCATACGAGTTTGGAACGATATATGTGAGTAAATGACAGAATTTTCATTTTTGGGTAAATTATTCCTTTAAAGAAGCACCACATAATAACAGGATTAACAGAGCATTTAGTGCCCCAGCAACAACGGTTCACCATATATCTAAATAGCTTTAAACAAATTTACAGAAACTATCCAAATACACATGACTTAAGGGCGGTTCAGACTGAATGTGATCTTGTGTTAAAACAAGCTAGACGCAGTGCAACACAGAACACAGATGTCTCGAGACATATTTAAAAAATTGGAATTTCTTTTAAATTGACATGGTGTCTCAAACATGGGACTTCTGTGCGAGGCGCTGAAAAAACAGCAAGGTCAAAGACCTTTAACCATTAAAAAAAATGGTGCAGATGGATGCAAAAACACGTTTCATGTGAACGGACCTTTACATTAGACAAGAATGATTGTTTGACCAAATGGCTAAGGTAGGATTGGTCAGTAATGTTTTTAAGGCAAGGCCTAGCACATTTTTTGAGGGATGGGCAGCTTTTCTTATTCATTCTATCATTAATTCATTAATTTGCATGTGTAAGATTTCTTCAGCACTCCTCACCTCTCTGCTGCTTCTTGCTTCTCCTGGTCCAGCTCTTGGATCATCTCTCTCATCTTGGTGCAGAGGTCAGAATTAGCTACCTTGACCTTCTCCTCACTCTGCTTCAGCTCCTGGTTCTTCTTCTCCAGAGCCTGTAGTTCACAAATGGCACAATTTGTGTGTTGCCAGGCCTTAAATTACTTCCAGAGAGAAAAGTCTGCAAACATTAGAAGATATGACTGGATGAAAAACAGATTCTGACCTCCACTCTCTCCTGCATGAGCTTCCGTTCCTCCTGCAGTCTGAGAATCTCTTTGTCAGGTGCAGCAGTCATGCAAGATGATTCCAGGTGTTTCTCCAAACTGCTCTCCCTCACCTGCAGTAAACAACATACATGAAAACTAACGTCTACTAAAGCAAAATAAACAAACAGGTCAATAATCGATACTGTAGTCGGTCGGTCTAACCTTGGAGTCCCTTACAGTCTTCTCTGCCTGCTCTAGCTGTATCTGTAGCTTCTCTATGGTAGACTGGGAGCTCCGAATTTCCACCTGCAGCTCAGAGATCTTCAGTCTCTTGGTCTTCAGGTGACTCAGGCAGCGCTGCAACTCGCACTTCAGTTCTCTGACAATATCATCCTTTGGCAGGCTGGAGTCTCCTTCTTCTGCTATACGAGGTGTGCTGAATAACAAAAGGTGTTTAGATTACAAGAGGTTTCAAATTTATGAATGTTTATAAACAATCTACAGACCTCGGTCAACATAGGTGTCATATTTAATTTGACACAAACTATGGCAGTGTTGATCTTCAGCTGATGAAATGTAAGTGTCAGAATCAGAAAATGTTAAAATCTAGATTTTTAAAATCTTTTATCCCCTTTTCTCCCCAATTTGGAATGCCCAATTACCACTACTTAGTAGGTCCTCGCGGTGGCATGGTTACTCGCCTCAATCCGGGTGACAGAGGACAAGTCTCAGTTGCCTCCGCTTCTGAGACAGTCAATCCACACATTTTTTCATGTGGCTCGTTGTGCATGACACCGCGGAGACACACAGCATGTGGAGGCTCATGCTACTCTCTGTGATCCACGCACAAATTACCACACGCCCCACTGAGAGCGAGAACCACTAATCACGACCACGAGGAGGTTAGCCCATGTGACTCTACCCTCCCTAGCAACCGGGACAATTTGGTTGCTTAAAAGACCTGGCTGGAGTAAAGATCAAGATTAAATTAATCAATCAAAATATAACCTGTGTATTCGTCCATTTCTCTGCTTGGACTTCTTGATTCCAAGGTTCATGTAGGACTCAGAAAGCTGGTTTTCCCAGTCTCCATTTGACTCTAATGAAAGGGCTCCATGTTTAACAGCAGACTCATAGAGATTTATCTGCTCCTTCAGCTCAGTCAGCTCCTCCTGTTAAGAGAAGACGACTAACTGTTTACAGTCTCATTATTATGTGCCACTCTAAGAAGTGTAGTGTAGTGGAAGTACAGAAGTAGTGGATTGGCCAACCTGCAGGGCTTTGTTGAGGTCTTCACCGATACCTCGGGCAGATTGAGCCTGTTGTAGTTTCATCTGTAACTGACTCATCTCTTGTACTGCGCCTGTAGAAAATAAATAAGCCATACAGAACATATAAACAGATGCAAAGGAGACAAATCTACATAAAATGTTGAATATATTATCTAGACAAAACTCGCTCCCTAATCCATCCAAACAATTTAATTGCTTCTTTTTTTTCCCCCATTCAATGAAAGAAAAAGCTTGCACACAATGTCCATGGAAAAAAATCTTAAAGAGTATTAAAAAATTGCATGGAGTACCGAAGTGCTCAGTGCAAGATTTTTTTTTCGATTAACATCGTCAGTGTCTTCGTCAAAGCAGCGCATCTGATCCCATTTATAGCTCAGAGTAGCCTAAATTACTATTTACTGCAATTCTTTTTTCTATAGAAATAAAAGTGAATTTGAGAGTTTGAGGCTAACATTCTAAGCTGTTTTAAATCGCATGAGAAAAAGTGTACTGGCCCATAAGATGACCCATGAGACTACAGCAGTAAGTAAACACATAAACAGCAGCACATAGGATGCCACACACACCAGTGTGGAGCAGTTTGGCACACTGCTGCTGGCTCTCCTCCAGGCGCTGCGTGAGCGTGTTGATGACAGAGGCTCTGTCCACCTGATCCTCCTCTCTCTGACGCTCCAGCTGTCTGAGCTGATCCAGCAGCCGCTGGCCCATCTGAGCCTAAAATACACACATGTTCCAACTCCATGTGAACGACAGGCCTGTACTGCCATCTGATGTATATTGGTTGTAGTGGGTTAAAGGGATAGTTCACCCAAAAATGAAAATTCTCATTTGTATGACTTTCTTTCTTCTGCTGAAGACAAACAAAGTTTTTAGAAGAATATTTCAGTGCTGTAGGTCCATACATTGCAAGTGAAAGGTGGCCAAAAAGCAGATAAAAGCCGCATAAAATTAATCCATATGACTCCAGTGGTTAAATCCACGTCTTCAGAAGTGATACAATAGGTATGGGTAATAAACAGATCAATATTTAAGTAATTTTTTCCTATAAATCTCCACTTTCACTTTTACATTCACATCTGAAAGTCACATATAGTGCGTGCTTAGGAATTAATGGTACAAAGGGACTTAAATATAAATCTGTTTCTCGCCCAGACGCTTCTGAAGATATGGACTTAACCACTGGATTACTTTTATGCTGCCTTTAAGCGCTTTTTGAACATTCATTTGCATTGTATGGACCTACAGAGCTGAGATATTATTCATTTGTGTTCTGCAGATGGAAAGAAAGTCATACACATCTGGGATGACATGAACATGAGTAAATGACGAGAGTATTTTTCATTTTTGTGAGAACTATCCCTTTAATTGCGCTACTACACATTAGTAGTTACAATAATTAATGTTTCCAATGCAGCATTAATTACAAGGTTCTAACGGTCTTAAATTATTTCTGAATCTACAAGAATTAGCAATGTATTTAACTTCCATAATGTGACCTATTTCATAGTGAAACTATGTGAAAACAGTGAAAATTCAGCTGAAAATAATGAAGGGAAAAACTTGATTGCATCCATTGGGATTTGATTGGATCATGAAATGTTTCAGGTTAACATTTTTCCCCACTCACATGGCCTTGGTTTTATCAGCAGAACATATATTTTAGAGGCAGAGAACGTTTTTAAACAATATAAAAAATTCTCTTTAGAATAACATGATCTGTTGAACTGAGCACAATTTCATGTTCTCTTTAAACATTTACATACATACAGTATGCAGTCAATTAGAAAAGATCAAATATAATAAATGTACTATGAAAGATGGCAGGTTCCCCCAAATTCCACATATCTAAAGCATAAAACACATATACACCTTATATTTCATTTATGAATACTTTTTACTAGATTTAGCCAACTTCTGGGGACTACCTAAGTATACCTGTTCGTCCAGACTCTGTGATTGGGCGTCTAGTTTCTGTTGAAGGTTGAGCAGTCTGTCCTCATACTGTCCCCTGATGGCCGCCACGTCTCTGTCGTGCTGCTCACGTGCTCGCGTCAGCGTATTTGAGCGACACAGCTCCATCATCTGCTGCTGCATGCTGTCCATCGCCGCCTCGGCTATATGCTGCTTCTTTACAATCTGCACACACATACACTTTCTCTCTTACAAGACACAAATACTTGTGGTGATCTCCACCAAGGGGTTATCACACAGTGTTTTAGTGCTTTGTAGCACTTTAACAAGCCCTGATTGTATGGTTTTACTTGTCAGGCTATTACTTGGTGTAGCTGCGGTTTGTGTGATTCATGATGATTTCATGAGTTTATCCTCTTACCTCCTGCTCTCTCTCTGTAAGAGTCTGAATCTGTTTCTCTAGAGATCTGATTTTTCCCTGCAGCTGAGATTCTCTCTCTTTCGCCTCCTCCACTAGACTGCTGGACTCCTTTAGCGATATCACCAGACCATCTTTTTCATCTAGATAAAAAAAAACAAAAAAAAGAAAACAGAAATGGCACAGTTCAAATCATTACTGGAACTGATGGAAAAGTTAAATACTTTGGGAAATAACACAGCAATAAACTAGTTAAGATTCACTTTGGTCATTGCATCGTGTCTAGCACCATGAATGTTGTATATTTAAAACACTGTCTTAAAAAAAATTTTTTAAGACCCTTGCTTTATGTTCAAGAGGTAGACCGATATATTGGTTTTACAGATGCCGATAGTTGCATTTTGGAACTATCGGTT
Organism: Myxocyprinus asiaticus; assembly: GCF_019703515.2. Classification (NCBI taxonomy): domain Eukaryota; kingdom Metazoa; phylum Chordata; class Actinopteri; order Cypriniformes; family Catostomidae; genus Myxocyprinus; species Myxocyprinus asiaticus. Next base: position 21,498,705 of record NC_059389.1, on the reverse strand, counting down.
ATCTGCAAAAATCTATGCAGTATGTGCCTGTTATAGTAAAGTAAGACTAGTATTTTATATATAAGTAAATCGATTTTTAAATTTTTTAATAATCGGCCGATTAATCGGTTGTCTGCCTTTTTCACCACCTTAGTTATCGATATATGCAAAATCCACATCGGTCAACCTCTATTCTGTTGCATTCTGTCTAGCGGTTTTGAATGCAAGAACACTAGAACAGTTCCCATCCCCTTCAAACAGTGTTTAACACTTACTGCCCCGAACTGAAAGTCATAAGGTACAGTTGCTGTTCCAGCTCCCAACTAACCAATCCCACAGAGCCAAAAAAAACAATCACAAAATAAAAAATGAGGCCCAATTTTGGTCTTGAGAAAAAAATAAAAAAAAAGTGTCACGCAATTAATGTGTTGTCGTAAACAATCACATGCCCATCCCTAAAATTTACTGGACAAGTGAAACGAGAAGTGTCAGAGCTGTATTTAAACTGGTGTTTTATCTTACCTTTGACGATGGCATACTGGTGCTCTACATATCTCATCCTCCTCCTGCAGTCCTCTAGTTTCTTTTCCAGCTCCTCGATTTGTCTGGACTGAGCTCTGTTCAAAATCTGAAGCTGAGCCAGCTGCTGACTTTCTGCTGTATCTGAACAATAAACATACAACACACTTGAATTCCCATAGTCCTTCCTAACATGTTTTCAATCCATTTTTAACTGGAAAAAAAGACAGAATTGTAAAATATCTTGAGCAGCTCACGCTGTGTTGAGTCCAGGAAGTCCCTCTGAAGCTGGTCAAAATGGCCATTCTGAGAGGCTGCTTGTGGATTGAACATCTTTGGTTGGTTTGAAGGCTGATGTGGGTGATAACTGGCCTTATAATGGTCAGCAGATTTGTTCTCAGCACCTCCATTTTCAAAAACCTTCAAAACAAAAGGCATCAAATTCATTATGTGATTCAGACCAAATTCAGATATTTAAATCACCAATGCTGTTTTGTTGAGTGAAGACTGAAACTAATGCCCCATGGATGTTGCTTGACAAAATCACCATGCAAGCTGCTGACTTACTATATTTTTGAGGTGCCTTTGCATGTTTATTGGAACAATTTAAGAGCGTGTAACAGGAAACATTGGGGAGAAACAGTGGTAATGAGCCTGGGAAACGTTGCAGGTCGGACTTAAACCTGCATAAGAACCCAGGCATGATGTCTGGACCAATTATGGTAACTGCTGCAACACGGCTCTGATGACATACTTTACTACAACCTTTATCATTGACCTGTTGTTAAGCCAACTGGTACAATAATCTTCAAAACTTTAACCCCATTTGATAAATCGTAGATTCCCAAGCCAAACTTATGGCTGCCAACATTCACCTGGAAGTGGTTTTGAATGTTGCTGTGCTCTCCATAGTTTTGCCCATTGCTCTGGACCTCTTCTCCATGGTAAATTTCCCCATGATGGAGAGCGTTATGTGGGATGCCGTCCTCTTCCATCCTTTCCCCAGCTGAGAAGTTGCTGCCGTGTGACTCCTCCTCGCCTGCAGATGAGTGGGCATAGTCTCCACTCTGGTACTGGTAGTTCTGGCCGTTCTGTTGGTCCCACTCTGTGGGTAAATGTTCAGTCCCGGTCTGGAGGTGATGAGGGTGACTGTTGGTCTGTGAAGTGTGACTCCTATAGCTGTACTCTTCATGGTAAGAGCCTTGACCATACTCCTCATAGTGCTGTAAAGACATTTAGAGCCAATTTAATGCACAAGTGACCATGGTGTACTTTGTGATGGTGTGTTGTATTCTTTTAAGAGTGTCATATCATGAAAAAAAAAAACAGGATTTGTCTTGCTCTTTTCAAATACAAGAGTTTGATGTGCTATGCAGACATATTCTAGCATTCATATTCATCGCATGGCCTCACAAAAAACAGCTAACACATCTGTAATTGATAAACTCACCTCCTCATGGGAAGATCTTGGAGGCTTCCACTGTGGCACATTCCAAGCATGCTGTTGTCTGAAATGCAAAGTCAGTCAAACAACAGAATATTTAATACCCTCAGCAACTCCTAATAAAACTTTAATACAATTAAGTGGACTCTTAATAAACTATCAGACATAAGTTCAAGTATTTCAGAAGAATTCTGTACAATAACTGAAAGGGAAGTGTACAGTACCTGTTGTCATCTCCCTGGTGACTGCAGTTGGATCGGTCGAGCTCAGGTGAGGAGCAGTCACGACTGTCCTCCAGCATATCATCAGGAAGATCAGTCAGGAGCTTGTGAAGCTAAGAAAAAACAAACATTTGTTCACTCTATCTGATCATTCATTCAGGAGCCAAGCCACTTTAGCAACAAGCCGTTTTCTCCCCCACCTTCAGGCAAACACTACTGTATTGTTTAGGCACTTCTCAATGACCAAGTGCATTGCACTTTTTAATGATTGTACATCTGCACTATGCACTGCTCTCAGATCTCTACTCTTTTTGATACATGGCTTGTTGACATGACATTTCATACAGTACATTGACAGCAGTGTCCTGCAGTGCGACAACGCACTTCATCTAAAATAATTTTATTCAATATTATTTTAATTCTTATAAAATGACCATGTGTCAGGCTGTTTTTATGACCTCATTTGAACTGAGTGGCTACATAGAATATTTGTTAGGAGTGGTTAAAATATCGATTTCCCGATGCATTGCTTTCGCTAATCGATATCGATTTTTAAATCCCAAGATCGATCTTTTACTCTATGTTCAACCCTCTTCTACAATGAGAGGAAATCACTCGCATTTGCAACCAAATTTCACGATATACGACTAGAAACGTATATACATTATTTGGCAACTGGCTGGTAATGTTTACATTTCACTGACCAGTGACTGTGTAGTATTGTGGCGGAGTATTCAGCAGCGAGATCCTTTCACTGCGTGTTGAGAGTAAAAGTTGTTCCGTGTATTATGTTTCCTAAGACAAAACCACGCAACCCATTTGTCACTGAATAATGTCTCTTTTAATACCCTTTCTGTTCTTTACAGTCTGATGATCAAAAACAACAAAAAATAAACATCTGATTCTAATCAAGCATAGCACAGATGAGATAAAGCTGTTCAAGTCTCTCTCGTTAACATGTGCTTATTTACAGGCGCTCTTTACAGAACTGCCAGTTTCCTTAAAGAGACAGTACTCAGCGAGTATTGATGCTGACTACCACCCCTGGAGTCGTGAGTTCGAATCCAGGGCGTGCTGAGTGACTCCAGCCAGGTCTCCTAAGCCCGGTTGCTAGGGAGGGTAGAGTCACATGGGGTAACCTCCTCATGGTCGCTATAATGTGGTTCGCTCTCGGTGGGGCACGTGGCGAGTTGTGCGTGGACTGCGGAGAATAGCGTGGGCCTCCACACGCGTTACGTCTCCGCGGTAACGCTCGACAAGCCACGTGATAAGATGCGCAGATTGACGGTATCGGACGCGGAAGCAACTGAAATTCGTCCTCTGCCACCCAGATTGAGGCGAGTCACTACACCACCATGAGGACTTAAGAGCACATTGGGAATTGGGCATTCCAAATTGGGGAGAAATGGGGAGAGAGAGAGAAAAAAAAAATAATAAAAAAAAAAAGACTACTGATTTTATAGACATTATATAGACTACAAGACATTATAGCTCAAATATACCCATATGAATTGACATTGAATCGATTTTGGAATTGAATCAGAATCGTATCGGTAAATCTGTATCAGTACCCAGCCCTAATATTTGTACTTCAAGTACTTCGTACTTCAATACCTGTAAATTTATATCATAAATTAAATTTTTTGAAAAACTTAAAATGGAGATCAGTAAATATACACTTCCAGGTTTAATACAAGTTCAGCTCAATCAACAGCATTTGTGGCATCATATTTATTACCACAAAATTAATTTATTTTAAAAAAGCACAAAATTTGGTTACATTGAGACACTTACAATGGAAGTGAATGGGGCCAATCAATAAAGACATAAACAATATGCATGTTAACATGATTTTAGTGTGAGAAAATAGCTTACTAACCTTTTCTGTGTAAAGTTATAGCCAATTTTACAACTTCATTGTAATGACGCCCTAAAACGTTAAAACAATAAAAAATAATAAGCTTCACATTTCTGCCTTTAAACCTTTCAACAATTGGCCCCATTCACTTCCATTGTAAGTGCCCCAGTTTTTTTTTTTTTTTTTTTTTTAAAAGGAGGGATGATTCAAATGTATTTTTGTGGTAATCAACATTATGCCACAAATGCTGTTGATTGAGCTTAACTTGTATCGAACTCGGAATATTCCTTTAAACCTTCATACCATTTTTAACCTCAAATCTAAATACTTTTTGTTGTCTATTGTTCTGTGTATACAATGAGTGATTAGTATATCTCCAATCCATTCTGATATACTTGTATATGGCAATAATGAACTCTACTACAGGGCTGTAGTGTTGAAGTCCAACAAAAGACCCCTTGGGTTTACACTGATAACCAACTAATTTTCATGTAGGCCATTTACTAACTGAACTTTTCTCATAAGATACTCAGTCTTTAAGTAACAAAGTTTACTGAATAACAATGCAACTAAAAGAAATGAAACAAGAGCATGAGCAAGCAACCGAGGTGTTGCAGTCCATGGAAAACCATGGCAACAGTTTTTTTTAAAAACACACCCGCCCAGTTACAGACACACAGAACCGCAACAACACAGACAAACACCAGCACATGGACCTAAGGCGTCTTAAAGGAGCCCTACACAAACTAAACTGTCAGCAACTGTTATCTTCTTAACACTAACACATTAAAAGCTTTACTTACTTTCACTCCATGTAAAAACACAACAGTCAGAAACTGCTTTAATTCAAACTCACCCTCCATAAATCCTGTCGGATAACCCTCACGTCCTCAAACGTTGCTTTGGAAACTAAACTTTCCCGCATTTACAAGGCAGAGCAGCTACTGCAGAGCTCTTGAGTTTAATCACATACTGAAAAACTATTGTGTTTGTTATGCTGGATTTCATCAGCATAAGTCATATGAACAACTCAGGAAAAGTAAAAAAGAAGAACTAAGCCATTCTAATTTGTCCATTCTTATTGGAGGTCGGCCCATTGTGGGGGTCAGACTATACGTTTCAGTTAACTAGAGCAGAAACATTCCGCTGATGGAAAAATACACAAACAGCCCGAGAAAATGTCACTGCATATGATGTACATTCAAATGGTCACTATTCACATCATTCGATTATTTTCTTGTTCTAATCCATGTGGAGTGCAAAAGTAGTATTTAGAAAAGTCCCAAATTCAAAATCAACTGGCGTCTTTTCATCCCTCCGTGAAAATCTCTTCTTGATCTGAACAGTAGTGCAGATCTTTGAGAGTATTAATGGTAATGGAAATGCAGGCTGTGACACAGCAAACACACCTGACTGCATTTCTCTTGCACCAATGGCAGCTAACGTTCATTCATACAGCAGATAGCATTAGAGTGAGTCAGAACACAAATGCATCTGATTGGAGAAGACTTTAGTCTTTAAAAACAAACACTAACTGACTATAAATAGCAAAGTCAGAAGACATGGATTAAACCATTCTTTTATACTGCCTTGGCCGCAACATTGGACGATTGTTAAACTTGTTAACATTGTTAATGCTGCCAAATGATTGGCTGATAAGATAATCACATGGATGATTGTTGGTGCCAGATGGGCTGGTTTGAATATTTCTGTAACTGCTGACCTCCTGGGATTTTCACACACATAATCTCTAGAATTTACTCAGAATGGTGCTAAAAACAAAAAAACATCCAACAAGGGGCAGTTATGTGGACGGAAATGCCTTGTTGATGAGAAAGGTCAGAGAATGGCCAGACTAGTTTGAACTGACAAAGTCTACGGGAACTCAGATAACCGCTCTGTACAATTGTGGTGAGAAGAATAGGATCTTAGAATGCTATTCTGAAATGCAGGTTGGCGCTGTTTTGGTGGCACAAGGGGGACCTACACAATATTATGCAGGTGGTTTTAATGTTGTGGCTGATCAGTGTATATACTGTATGTATACAGATGAAGTCAGAAATGTACATACACCTTAGCCAAATACATTTAAACTCAGTTTTTCACAATTCGTGACATTTAATCGTAGAAAACATTCCCTGTCTTAGGTCAGTTAGGATCACTATTTTAAGAATGTGAAATGTCAGAATAATAGTAGAGAGAATGGTTTATTTCTTTCATCACATTCCCAGTGGGTCAGAAGTTTACATACACTTTTGTAGTTGCTGGAATTTTGGCCCATTCCTCCATACAGAACTGGTGTTACTGAGTCAGGTTTGTAGGTCTCCTTGCCCGCACATGCTTTTCAGTTCTGCCTACAAATTTTCTATCGGATTTAGGTCAGGGCTTTGTGATGGCCACTCCAAAACCTTGACTTTGTTGTCCTCAAGCCATTTTTCCACAACTTTAGAGGTATGCTTGGGGTCATTGTCCATTTGTAGGACTCATTTGCGACTGAGCTTTAACTTCATGGCTGATGTCTTGAGATATTGTTCAATATATCCACATAAATTTCCTTCCTCACTATTTTGTGAAGTGCACCAGTCCCTCCTGCAGCAAAGCACCCCCACAACATGATGCTGCCACCCCCATGCTTCACAGTTGGGATGGTGTTCTTCGGCTTGCAAGCCTCACCCTTTTTCCTCCAAACATAACAATGGTCATTATGTCCAAAAAGTTAAATTTTTGTTTCATATGACCAGAGGACATTTCTCCAAAAAGTAAGATCTTTGTCCCCATGTGCACTTGCAAACTGTAATCTGGCTTTTTATGGTGGTTTTGGAGCAGTGGCTTCTTCCTTGCTGAGCAGCCTTTCAGGTTATGTCGATATAGGACTAATTTTTGCTGTGGATATAGATACTTGTCTACCTGTTTCCTCCAGCATCTTCACAAGGTCCTTTGCTGTTGTTCTGGGATTGCTTTGCACTCTTCTCACCAAACTACGTTCATCTCTAGGAGACAGAATGCGTCTCTTGGTGTTCCCATGGTGTTTATACTTGCATACTATTGTTTGTACAGATGAACGTGGTACCTTCAGATGTTTGGCAATTGCTCCCAAGGATGAACCAGACTTGTGGAGGTCCACAAGGATTTTTTGTTTATTTTCCCATGATGTCAAGCAAAGAGGCACTGAGTTTGAAGGCAGGCCTTAAAATACATCCACAGGTACACCTCCAATTGACTCCAATTAGCCTAGCAGAAGCTAATTAGCTAATTGCCTAAAGGCTTGACAAAATTCCAAGCTGCTTAAAGGCACAGTTAACTTAGTGTATGTAAATTTCTTACCCACTGGAATTGTGATAGTCAATTAAAAGTGAAAATCTGTCTGTAAACAATTGTTGGAAAAATGACTCGTGTCATTCATAACTGTGAATGTAAAAACATTAACGGAGCAGCTTTCAGCGAATCAGGCTTAAGACAAAGCGCAAATGTGTGTATATTGTAAAGGAACTGAATGAATGTGGTTATCTGGCAGGTTTTTGAAGTAGCTTTTTAAGAAAATTATCTATAAACAAAACACAGAGTAGAGCGTTATCACCCAGATTAGAACTAGAACATGGTAAAACCAGTGACTTTTAGATTTTGGCAAGGACAGTGTCATATATTCTTAATGCAAATATTATTAAGTAATAATTTAAAATCAATTCAAGATTTTCTAAATAATTTCTCTTTAGTTAATTCTGAATTTTGTACAGCATCTCCCAAGAGTCTACTTTTAAAAGAGACCTTTTTATTTTGAGAATGTGCTTGTCAGGCCTGTGCTCAAAAATGAGATTGTTTTTTTCTTGGAACATCAAAAAAAAGCAGCTTTATTCCATAGAATAACAGTTTATAGTGAGCAGGTGCTGTTAAGATTCAAAGAGGACAAATACTATAAATCACTATTAAAGGTTCTGTATAAAGACATCATAACAGTAGTCATATGACAAGTGCACTATATTACAAGCTTTCTGGGGCTATACAACAGCTATGTTGGACTACTTTTGTGGTATTTTAATAATGATTTTTATTTTTTTTCTCTTTGGACCTTGACAGCAGTGGTCAATATGAACTGTTTTTGTATGGAAAAGAGCAGCGTTAGCATTCTGGAAGAAAAGATTGTGTTAATATTCTACTGGGAGGAAAAACACAATGAGGGACAATTTGATGGCAATAAATAATTGTGTATTTTCTTTTTGCTAGCCAGCTGACAGTCATGTCATTTTACAGACACATCAATGATGAAAAGAAATTCTAATTATATTCATCTTTTCTTTGAGGCAGCACAAAAAAGAAAAGATGACTAAAACAGGCAAATTGCTAGCAATGCAGACAGTGTTTGTCTTGTACTGTGTGAACTTTAAAAATACATGTATCTTTTAAAACCAAATATTATACACTTTTGGGCCTTTATCGCATTTCAAGCCTTTATTCAGAAAATTATTGCATTCAGTGCCTTTACTATATTAATGGACCAAACTGGACCATTATATTTGTGACCTCAACACCCGTGACCTCAACCCCCAAGTCAGGTTTGACTTGGGGGGGGGGGTTCAAAACATGGTTCCGGCCTGGATTCTAGGCATATCCAATCACTCAGAGCGAAACAGATGTAAATTTATCTAGTGGGTGTGTTTGTGGATCACTATAAAATAACCACAGTGTTGAGTTAGTTGGACAGATACCTCTTGTTCTCTGGCATAGTCTTCCTGATCATACTCCTCTTCCTCCTGCTGAGTCTGTAAAGCTGCACTGTCAAAATCAATGGACATCCTGCCGACCTGAGAGAACAAATAACACACCTGAGACAGGAACTTTCAATCGCATCCTGTTATCCTTCAGTTTAGTCTTATTGACAGAACTAAGCGACAACTGCTTAGTTCACATATCTACTAGAACTTGAGCAAATGTGACACCATAAATCACTGTTTATTGTAGATATAGATACAGTAACGCTCTACCAGCATTCCGGTCCCCAAAAAACCCAAAATCACAGGACTTAATGACTACAGACCTGTCGCTCTCATGTCTGTGGTCATGAAGTCGTTTGAGAGACTGGTTTTGGCCTACCTGAAGGACATCGATGGACCCTTTCTGGACCCCCTTCAGTTTGCTTACAGATCAAAGAGGTCTGTGGATGATACTGTCAGCATGGGACTGAATTATATCCTGCAACACCTCGACAAACCTGGGGCTTATACAAGGATCCTATTTGTGGACTTCACAGTTCAGCCTTCAGTACCATCATGCCTGATCTTCTCTCAACCAAACTGACCCAGCTCCCCACGCCCACCCCACTCTGTCGATGGATCACCAGCTTTCTGACAGATAGGCAGCAGCTAGTAAAACTGGGGAAACTCGCATCCGGGACCCTCACTAGTAGCACTGGTCCTCCTCAGGGATGCGTTCTCTCTCCACTGATCTTCTCCCTGTACATGAATGACTCCACTGCAAAGGACCCCACTGTCAAGCTCCTGAAGTTTGCAGACGACACCACGGTCATCTGCCATATCTGCGACGAGTCTGCATACAGACAGGAGGTTGATCAGCTGGCTGTCTGGTGCGGTTACAACAACCTTGATCTGAACACGCTCAAAACAGTGGAGATAATAGTGGACTTCAGAAGAAATCCCCCCCCCTCCCCCCCAGTTCTACTCGGCCATCATTGAGTCTGTCCTGTGTACAACTATAACTGTCTGGTTTGGTTCAGCCACCAAATCAGACAGAAGGAAACTACAATGGACAGTCAGGACTGCTGAGAGGATTGGTGCCCTCCTGCCCACCCTCCAAGACCTGTGCATCTCCAGAGTGAGGAAACGTGCAGGTAGAATCACTCTGGACTCCACACACCTTGCCCAATCCCTCTTTGAACTGTTGCCCTCTGGACGGCGCTACTGAGCACTGAGCGCCAGGACATCCAGGCACAAGAACAGTTTTTACCCTCAGCCCATAGTGCAATAATGTAAATACCTATCTCATATACATATGTAAAATCACATATTTAATACAATAACTGTACATACCCCTACCTTGCACATATATTACCTCTTGCACATTTACAAATGCCATTCTTTTATATGTCCTATTATGTATGTCTATTTATACTCTTACCTTGTTTTCTATTGTGTCTCACTGTAATGTTCTGTGTGCACTTGTTTCTCCCATCACCAAAAATAAATCCCTTGTGTACGTGAGAACACTTGTCAATAAATCTCATTCTGATTCTGAGAATGTGGTCTGAACAAAGCAATTCATAACACATAACATCCGTTTACCACCTTCAGTATACAGACACGACCATATATGAGTTGGAGTTGTTTTTGCTTACCTTTAAAGCCTTTATAAAGTATCCACAGTCTTTAAGAAAAAGAAAATAATCCTAAATATAGTGTCAGGAGCATAAACATTGTACACAGTCCTTTACGAGCTCAACACAACCACGCTGATGAGAAATGACACGGTCACGATTCGTAAAATACGATTAAATACTGCCAGCGAGTGTTTGTACGGGTATTACAAAACTGAAACTGCGTTTGAAGATGTCTGAAAACGACTTTAAAGCAAATGTATGGTAAAAATTTAATTTATGAGTGTCGGCCCTTTGAAACATGGCGCTCTGAACAGCGGCAAAAGTCCTGATGTATGATTGGCTGAGAGAGGGATGACGTAATACGAGCGTTACATCCAATGGTAAAGGAATATTCCGGGTACATCATCACAAGTTAAGATCAATCGAAAGCATTCATGGCATATTGTTGATTACCACAAAACATCATTTCGACTTGTATCTCTTTTAAACAACAACAACAACAAAAACATTGAGGTTACTGTGAGGCACTTATAATGGAAGTGAATGGGGCCAATTTTTGGAGGGTATAAGGGCAGAAATGTGAACTTATAATTTTATAAAAGCACTTACAATTATTCTTCTGTTAAAACTCATGTGTCATTTGAGCTGTAACGTTGTTTATATCGTTATTTTAGGGTTTGTTTACATGACATTGTCATGACAATGAAGTTGTAAAATTGTCTATAACTTTACACAGAAAAGGTTAAGTAATTTAATCACACTATAATCATGTTCACACACATATTGTTTAGGTCTTGTAACTATATTTTTGTAACAGTGAATATTTTAATGTTTACGGATTGGCCCCATTTACTTCCATAGTAAGTGCCTCACTGGAACCAAGACTTTTGCTTTTTTTAAAGAAAAGGAGGGGCAAATCAAACTTAATTTTTGTAGTAATCAATATTAAGCCACAAATGCTGTTGATTGAGCTTAAGCTGTATTGAACCCAGAACATTTTTTAAAGCATAATACATTTCAACCAAAATTTTATTTCTTCTTCAGAGAAATGTACTGAGTCATTGAGCTGTAGCAGTAATAATAATAATTATAATATTAATAATAATAATAATAACAGTTCAATTTTCTAATATATATATATATATATATATTATTATCATTATTGGAAAGCCTCTGGATATCCTATTTTCTTCTTTCTGTGATTTGATTAACAATATTTCTGTTTTATTTACTTTTTATATTTGGTTCTGTCAGCTGCATTTTCATCTATTATTTTATATATATATATAAATAATTTATTCATTTCATACTGTGAAATGTGTAAAAATGACTAAAAAAGTTGTATTTTTTGTAAAAAAAAAAAAAAAAAACCAGCATACTATGCCTCTTTTACTGTTGTTAGTTTTGTTTAACCCAAATTCACAGTACATTGGCATGTATTCCAAATAACTTATAAATTTGCTTTTGCTGCTCTTATAAAAGTATCAGTTCCCCAAATAAAACTTAAGATTGAAGTTTTTCTTTAAATAATAAAAATCGACAGTTCTTGTAAATATTCCCTATTCATTCTCTTTTGAAAAAACTAGAATAGAGGGTTCAGAGCATTGAAACATCACTGCTTATCAAACATAAACACAGATCTTCTGATGAAGCAACCAATGCATCTTTTATTTTTAATGTTTGAAACTGAAACAAAAGAGTTCAGCCAGCACAGTTTGAACAGATCTGTCATGTTTCATGAGAGGAATTCTAGCAATGACTGCAATTTATAATACACTTGTGCTGTGGTGCAACTCCATAAAACTTAAATGAATTTTATGCAAACCAAGTAAAATATGCAGAAACAGTTCAACAAATGTTGCAATTTCACACAGCATGTCCTCCTACTTGCCAATAAAGACAAATGTATGCTTTTCGAATCTTTGCCATAACTAAGTGTCAATATGTGCTATTAATGTAAAAAATTTCAGATGATGCAACCACATTGGGAACATTTTCATATTAAAGTCTTAATTCAATACAGCAGACATACTGCAGGAATTGCTTCTTTGTTAAGAACATTTAAAACTGACTTAAGTGATTACAGCTGTAAAAACACAAACTAGCCAAATTTACATCCCCCTTTTTGTCAACGAGTGGGGAGTACAGGGCTTGAAAGTAGTTAATGTCACTGACAGCCTTAAGTCAAGCGGCTGCCTGCAGGGTGAATTTGTTTCCCCAGATCATCAGTGTCAAATCAAGCCAGTTTGCTAACAATGGCCTGGTTGAGAGAGTTCAGCTGATTGGTCCATTTATCCAGAGCGGTGTATCGGGCTCCACCTCTTTTCTGGTGATCGAGCTCCAACAGCTGATTGACCTGGTCAATTCTACCGTTGACCGTACTGAAAAAAAAAGATGAGACACACAAAATATGTTAAGGGAACGTTCACTTCTCGAAGTGAAAGGGCATCCACAAACTAGACATTTTCTGCTTGCCCATGCAAAACTTGTCACCACAATGCTAATGTGTTGTGGGTAAGTAAATTAAGAAAAACTTGTGTTTACAACATGCTTTACAGGAGGGGTGGTTAACTAGTTTTACTATCCGACAGGCAAAAACTTTAAGTCCAGTCGCTTAGAAAAGCCTCAAAGAGATAGTTCACCTAAAAATGAACAATTCTCTCATCATTTACTCACCCTCATGCCATCCCAGATGTGTGACTTTCTTTGTTCTGTAGAAAAAAAAAAAAAGATTCTTAGGAGAATATTTAATCTCTGTAGATCCATACAATGCAAGTGAATGGTGACCAGCAGTTTGAATCTCCAAAAAGCATATAAAGTCAGCATAACCGTAATCCATACATTTAATTCAAGTCTTCTGAAGCGATGCATTCGGTTTTGGGTGAGAACAGACCAAAATGTTACTCAGCAGTCTCCTTGGCAATCATGATTTTAAGCTTGATTCTTGGTCAAGCACTAGGAAGTGTAACCGAGCTTGAAATCATAATCATGTCTAGAGACTGCAATAGCAAAATGTAAAGTGAAAAAGGAGGTATATTTTGGTCTGTTCTCACCCAGAACTGATTGGATCACTTCAGAATACATGTATTAAAAAACTAGAGTCTTATGGATTACTTTTATGCTGCATTTATGTGCTTTTTGGAGCTTCAAAGTTCTGGTCATCATTCAATTGCATTGAATGGACCAACAGAGCTGAAATATTCTTCTAAAAATCATTGTTTGTGTTCAGCAGAAGAAATAAAGTCATACACATCTGGGATGACATGAGGGTGAGTAAATGATGAGAGAATTTTCATTAGTGGGTGAACTATCCCTTTAACAAGCCTCATAGTTTAAGGTATCATTCATGTCCGTAGCACAAATAGTGCAGGGTAAGTTACAACCCAAAGTTAGGGTTAATTTAGGGTTAGGGGTTTAGAACAAAACCGTAACCGTATGTACTGGCAATATTAACAGGGATTCTAGCTGTGGCAAGCTCAAAAAAAGAAAAAGAACACCATCTTAAACTTACTTGTCTAAAATACACTGCACAAGCAAGCTTTCCACATCTGCAACATCAATGTTCAACTCCTAAAGAAAAACAGTGAAGATATCAAGGTGGAGAATCAAAAGCATATTATAATGGAAATAATCGCATTAATTACATATATAAAAGAATAAAGGTTTACTTTTGAAATAAAAGGTATGTGTATCCTAGTGTAAGGCTTAATCAATTTGATGAGCACTTGTGTTCTTATGTTCCGTAACAATTCTGTAGGAAAAGGAGAGAGAGAGAGTTCACTTAGTGACATTCATGTATGCTGTAATATAAAGAAACTCAAGAAGGAAATACGCACAAAAGTGAAAGCCACCGATACTGACCCTCAATATGTTCTCTGATGAAGGGATCATCCATTATGTTGCTGTGATTCGTCTTCAGGATTTTCTCGAATTCTGTGATGTCATTGTTCTGGTAAGCACTAGAATCAAGTTATAACAGAATTCATGCAATAAAAATCTGCTTTACTTGTTTTTCCTAGTTAGTGCACGCTCACAACCCTTGCTTGATTAAATAAATGAAAATTGTTGCTATGCAATCTTACCTTACCAGGTTTGTCATTGCTAGGATTTCTGGATCATTTTTGTAGGGTTTTGCCTAGACATAGAGACACATTAAAAAAGATTTAGTTGATTTAGTCAAATTACAATGCATTTTAACTACAGGTCGACAGATAGTGGATTTTGTAAACAGTAAACAAGGCCAAAACACACCGGGAACTCTTACACTGAAAGGACTGTGACTTGGCCCTGTTACAATGCCATATTTTAACCAAATTAACCTTTTTATAGCCTATATAGACACCAGATGAAGGGTCCTGTATATACATACTTCACCAGATGAGGTTTAATGAGGAATAAGGTTTATTATTATTTGCAAAATATGAATGTAACAGTATAAGGATGGGCGAGTAGGAGGCGGGAACCGGCTGAACAGTAAACAAAGTTTTAATGTTAAACTCAACTTATAACCAACATAAACAAACATGCAGCGCGGCCACGTGCATCTCTCTCTCTTGAAATGGCACCTCCGGCTCGTCTTTATCCCCCTCCTGGCTGATTAGCCCGATTCAGGGCCGACCGTGTGTCTTCACGGCCCGGCCCCGCCCTCCTCCTCGTCACACTCCATCACCCGACTCAGGTCGGGGAAATCCCTGGCATGACGCACTCCCCTCACTTCCTGGAGGGGGGCGTTGCCTTTCCGACCGTTTGTTCACTGGCTCCCGGACACCCTGACGCCCGGTCCTCAACTGCTCCTCCGCCCTCCGGCGGACAGCAACGAGTCCTCTGGCCCCTGGCGGACGGAACCGCTACTCCCCTTCTTCGGCGGACGGCCACGGCTCCTCTGGCTCTCGCCGGCTGGCAGCGACCCCTCCGTCCCCAGGCAGACGGCCGCAGCTGCTCCTTTGGTGGACGGAAGCGGCGAGGACTCCGCGACAGCGCATCCCTCCTCCTTCCCGGGTTTTGGCAACACTATAACAGTGTAAGGATGGGCAAGGAGGAGGCGGGAGCAGGCTGAACAGTAAACATACATTTTTTGTGTCAAACTCAACTTAAAACCAACATATACAAACATGCAGTGTGGCCGCGTGCATCTCTCTCTCTCGAACTGGCGCCTCCGGCTCGTCTTTATTCCCCTCCCGGCTTATTAGTCCGATTCAGGGCCGAACGTGTGTCTTCACAGCCCGGCCCCGCCCTCCTCCTCATCACAATGAAGTTGGAGATATAATGCATGTGTTGAGGGGGTACGCTTCCATATAGTCCAATTTTTCTTTGCATTCCCTTGCTTAAATTTAAAACACTTGACTATTAAATCAAAATAACAAATATGCATAAATATGCATTGAAGTGAGGATAAAAATATGGATGAACATTGAGTGCGTTTACATGCACGTTCTTCCACCGATTATGCTTAATAAGCCTACAAAGCGTAAGGTCATTGGAGGTCATCCAATGTGCGCATGTGTTGAGCGCATGCCTCTACACGATTTGATGTCAAAAGTAGAGAATAACGCGATTATTTCCAATGTCATGTAAACGCAGATTTCTTGCCTTGTCAGATTTTTAAAATAAGCTGATTTTAGAGAATAATCATTGTATTGGTGTGCAGGTAAACGGGCTCACTGTCAATGCTGAAAGATTTAGATACAGCAAACCCCCACGAGGTGTCAGTGATTGTTTTTATTTCACTTCTAGATGCCGCTGTTATACTGTAGAATCAAGCCATGCCAGCCAAAGAGGAATAAAAAAATAAAAAAATATTAGCGACTATCAGCATAGATTTTTTGCAGATAACCGATTGTTCCAAAAAGCAACTATAAAACGATATAGCGGTATACCTCTAATTCCTCTAATTTAAAGTTGCTTGACAAACATGTTATACCTCTTGAGAATCAAACGGGTTGATTCCAGACTTCATCAGCATGTTGGCCAAGACCAAGTACTTAAGGCAAGTGGTTCGTCTGGGGCTTCCAGATTCGTCGTAGTTTTTGAACGCCTCAAAAAAATCTGTATGTGCCTTCTCAAACTCTCCCTCCCTCAAGTGCATTTTACCACCACATTCTAGAAAGAAGATTACAAATTAAACAAAACCAATGGTCTCTCCAATAGCAATTTCTACTTTAATATTTGAAAAGTACCTTGAAAGTAATCGCTATTTTTACTTGTTTATGCTAAATTCCAGAGGCTACTACTTTGGCATTAGAATGAATTAAAAATCAGTAAAACACCTCTGATGACTCCCATGATGAGTGGATGTGGGATGGCGGATTTGATGTGTAGCGACTGCTCATAGAGGGCTTTCAACTTTTTGTTGTTTTTCTGGGCGGTATACATCTGGATCTCCAAAGCATAGATCTCTAACAGCTGAGTGCCCTTCTTAAGATCGTCCTCTCCGTCATCCGTCTGATAAAGAACATTCGTCAGTTTTAGAACAATAGAAGACAACTGCGGTAGATTCTCTTATTTTTACATTCTGTTGATTATTTACTCTACCTGACATGACTGGTGCAACTGCCTGAGAATCTTCTGGAGCTTTCCAAATTCTTCTCTTTCAAGGTACAACTTGCCTAGCTAAAAAAATGAATACAAAGGTTATTCTGGAAGATATTGGACTTGCATCAATACGTAATGCAATATTATTAACCCCTTAAGCTCTGAGGGTGTTTTTAAAGATTTCCGGTTTCAGTGGCATACCCAAAATTAAAGGAGTATAACTCGTCAAAAAAACAAGAAAAAAAACAGAGGGTCAAGTGTTTGGCATCATTGCAAAGAAAACTTTTCACATTTTTTTTAATTATATAGACTAGGATAAATTCTGAGAATCTCAGTCTAAGAAACCGCTGAAAAATCACAAAAATACTTGAGCCAAAAATCTACTTTTTTTCTTATTTTTCTGATCTGACATGATATATCTCAGAGTGTAAATAAGGTGGCACCGAAAAACTGCTTTTGTTTTGTTTCCAATCATGTCACCTGTAATTGAGTGAAATTTTGTGTTGATTCAACAAAGCAATCAAAAATTATAGCATTACAAATATAATTGATCCTAGTGTACAAAAGCTTGCACATTTGTCTGCAAATTTCAAAGCACTTGTTCAGTTTTGGTCATAATGACTACATGCATGGAAAGTACAGTTTCTAAGCTTTCAAATGATACCTATTTTGTGTTGGTCAAGACTGTAGTTAATATTATTATGAAAACAAAATTTCAACATCCGAGCTTATAGGGTTAACAGTATTAAATATAAAAAAATTGGAAATATTCTTCCTGATAAATAACTCTATTTGCATATTTTGATCTGTAGTATAAGAAAATGTAATATCTTTCATATTTTTTTTTTTATTTTCCCCAAAACTGATCATATAAATACAGAATAAACATAATAATCTTCACAGTACTAACCTTGGTGTTAGTTTTGAACCAAAGTCTGTCATTTTTAGCATCTTTTAAAGCTTCTAGGGTTGTCTCATAAAACTCCTGTAGCAAGTCCATCTCAAAACAAAAGTGAGAAGATGAATTTTGGATTAGAAAAAAATAACAACAATAATAACAAAGAAGTGGTTACTGTACCTGAAGAACATTTTATTGCAACAAATACCTGTTTGGAGGTTGAGATATAGTCTAGAATAGAGTTGATGGACTTCTCAGAGTAATTTCTGGTGACAGCACTCCGTATATACGTCAACAGTTGTTTATACCGGTTCATCATTTCAGGAAAATTTGTCTGTATAAATAAGGATAAAAAAAAAGCAGTCATTATCTACAATAAATATATGTTCCTTAAATTACATAAAGACAGGGAAGACTTAATAAAACTTTAATCATCTATTTTTATATATTTTTTTTATAATTTGCTATGCTTACAGTTACGCACCAGTTTGAAGTTGATCTTAATCATCTGTTTTAGTGCTTTGAACCCCCATTCTCCTTTTTCACCCTCCAGTTCCAGCACCTACAAAACAGGAAACAGCGATTAATGCCTTTTAATGCTGTAGCACAACCTCAAAGGATCCAGACATGGCTCAATTTTAAGTGTCTAACCTTCTGAAAGCTGCTCAGGGCTGCTTTAGGATCATCTTCTTTGAGGGCTTTGGAGTTATAATACTGATTCTCCAAATCCACATTCGGTTCAGAGTTGCTGTCCTCAGAGTATTCCTGAAACAAACATAAACAAAAGACTCTGACATGAGATTTTACGTGTGGTTTTCAAAGCATAATAAACGGCTTAAGTGCACTCAATTAAACCTTTAATTAAAATTCAAATAAGTAACTTCTTAAGATACTATGCAGTTTCATAACAAGAGGCTGATTGGCTATAATTGATCCAACTTCACACATGAGCCTGCAAGTTTTATAATATTTACATCAAATATTCTATATGTAAAATAAGGTGTGTAAATTGATAATATCTCAACCCTTGTGTGACCTTCGGGACATTTTAGTCTTTTTCATTTTTGTTTTTCGATCATGTTGGCTGTGTTAATGCCAACGGCATACATTTTGCCAAAGGTGTGTATTTTTGGGGGAATTTGTATATTTCAAACTCAGTTCCTATAATACATTTATAATACACTGTGTACACAAAATAGTTACACTCAGGACAAAAATGTCCTCAATGAAACTCATTAAAACTGCAAAATTTGATCCCAGTGCCATTAAAGCATAAAATCAAATCAAATTATGCTTTCATTCCGGAGCCAGAGCTTAAAAGTTTACATATTTTCCACCAGATGGCACCATTTTTTTCATGTTTAGCGTATGGAGCAAATACATTCTTTCTTCCTATTTTCTGTTTGCTGTATTATAGAGCACTGCAGGCCAATTGAATAAATCATGCAGCTAAAATTGTGTGGGTATGTTGGTATGGATGTCAGAGTGTGTTTTGTATGTGTATATTGACAAATGTGTGCGTGTGTGTAAAAAACAGTGGCATTATGTAAACAAACTGGCATTTAAAGGGTTAAAATCCAGGAAACGAATGAATATTTGGTAGTTATGATCAGGACTTATGCTGGTTAAAAAAGTTAACTAACTGAAAGAGGAAAATAACATTAATATATAATATTATTATGGCAGTTTTTTTGACGCGGACAATTTTGTCCTCGAAGGACCTCTGAGTAACTTTTTTTAAATTGATGCACAAGGGTTAAATATGTATGTATAAATGTACTTTCATTTACTTTTGGCTGTCAAATGTGTTGACTTATTCTGCAATATTAGCAAACTAGCCACCTGCTAATCAACTCAGTGGTGAATTTCAGCTCACACGAGCAGCCAAAACACACATTTCTAATGCCACTATATTGCCCGAACATTACATTTCATGCATTTAAAGTTGCGTTTATTACAGTCAATCTTACCAGGTCATAATCCTCCTCATCATCGCACATAAAATCATCTTCCATGTCAGACATCTTGACCGGAGAGGGACTCTTTACCCACAATCCTCGGCGGGAAAAGCATTATGACGTTTTGTTCACGGTGCGCGCGCCGTTTCGATTCTTCCCGAATCCTTCCGAACCTAAGTACTTCTAGCAAGTCAGTCCACTATCGGCCATGTTTAGAACGCTCTCGGGAAGCTATTTCCCGTCATGACTGTTCAGTTCCTATCTACTTGAATGGGGAAAGACCAAACTCTCAAAAACGGTCGGTCAATATTACGAATAAGCAATAAAATATGACAATACAGGTATCATTAATTGTGATTCTTTACCTCATATTACGTTAAAAAACTTATTTTTCCCGGCATATAAAACTAATGCGCATGCGCGTTCCAGAGTTGATTGACAGGTGATGTCTGTATATAAAAGGTGATTGGCTCTTTTAACTGTAAGGCGGGACTTCATCCGTTGACCGTTGGGCGTTCAGAGCACCTTAGTTGAGCGTTCCAATTTCTCCAATTCATTTAATAAAAGTGGCCCATCTCTGTTAAATACTCTCTGTTCCGACTCTGGTGAATTTAGTAGGTGGGTTACAGACAATTTATATACAAACCTCATAATTTGGTAATTGCAAAATGATTACAACTCATATTTTTCAATTTCCAGGGGAACATATTGATTATTGAGGCTATGCAGTCCTGCCCATGGCAATAGAGCAGAATATTCTTGCTGCGGTTTCTGTCAATAACTCTCAGATAATACAACCGATGCTAAATATAAGTAAAAATGCTATGATTTTCAGAAATAGTGAATTTGTATTGGTCTTTAATTGGCCTACTAAACCAGGATAAAGTATGAACACTGCGAGACATGAAAGAAGATAACCCAGGATTATGTTCGCCCATAGTTAAAAATGGCCTTGAGTTAAAGGGATAGTTCACCCAAAAATAAAAATTCTCTCATCATTTACTCACCCTCATGCCATCCCAGATGTGTATGACTTTCTTTCTTCTGCTGAATATAAATGGAAATTTTTTAGAAGAATATCTCAGCTCTGTAGGTCTATACAATGCAAGTGAATGGTGGCCAGAACTTTGAAGGTACAAAAAGCACATAAGAGCAGCATAAAATTAATCCATAAGACTCCAGTGGTTTAATCCATTGTCTTCTGAAGAGATATGATAGGTTGGGTGAGAAACAGATCTTTTTTGGGTGAACTATCCCTTTAATTTCTTGAGTGAAAAGGTGAATTCAATTACTTTGTGTCACTAACTTGAAGATGTCATTATTAAATCATGCATCTGACTTATTGTATCAGTGTTGCAGGGATTTCAGTGTGTCTGCAGACTGTATCTCCATTGACAAAGAGAATCCTCAGTGGCACTATTACTTCCTTTGTGTAGTGAAAGGAATTCAGGTGAAATGTTTAGTACCACAAAATGCATGTCTGTAAGATGAGTGATTCACAGAAGTCTAGACATTTCACCCTTGGCTTCATGTCTGCAGGAGCACTTGAGCTTGTCTTCTTTGGCAGGCATGAGCTGTGTGGTGGACAGGACTATTCCTGCCAGCTCAGAGCTTTCCAGCTCCAGCGCTCTGGTGTGCTGTGCTGGTCTAGTTACTGTGAAAGCCAATCAGAAGTCTCTGTCTAAGGTAGTCCTTACTATAAATGTCCTAACTTACTGAAAATTGATGTCTAATTCACTTCTGTCTATAAATTTGATCAAATTTTGACTTCCATTTTCAGGTGACTCTTGCAGAGACCATTTCTTTTCTGGCGGAAGAGGGAACAGTAAGCCTTTTGTATTTAAAACTCCTCCATCCACGTATGTTACATTTGGGTAGTTGGGTACAAACCATCAGACTATGTCATTGCTAAATGTTTGATGGGTTTTGCTTGTATTTCCTCTATT
The DNA here is from genome assembly GCF_019703515.2 of Myxocyprinus asiaticus. Taxonomy (NCBI): domain Eukaryota; kingdom Metazoa; phylum Chordata; class Actinopteri; order Cypriniformes; family Catostomidae; genus Myxocyprinus; species Myxocyprinus asiaticus. The sequence goes on along the minus strand of NC_059389.1, from coordinate 21,477,023 downwards.
GTTTCTGATTTGTGTTTACATCTACATTATTTGTTTGCTTAAACCTTTTATTTTCTTTATCATAACTCATTTTATTATTCCTCCAGGCCAAGCTGATAGAGTTTATTCCGCTGCAGGCCACCGACATGAGGCTTCCCGATGGGGCTGTGTTTGTAATTGCAAACTGCTGTGTGGAGATGAACAAGGCGGCCATGTCTCACTTCATCATGAGGGTGGTGGAATGCCGCATTGCCACAAAGGTCAGAACTACGGGGATGCATGTTAAAACCAAATGCATCTATCGTGACAGCTTATTCTGTTGAAATAAAGCAATAAGCCACCAGATACGTTACAGTAATTTTACCATGGGTGATATTCTTATGAAACCCCATTTTACTTCAAAATCAAAAGAAACAAATATTTATTATATTTCTATAATAGAATATTATAATATAATATATTTTATATTTTGCTTATAGAAAATGAAGCCCTATTTTTAGGGCCATTTAGGGCTGGGCGATATGGCAAAAAAACCAAAAAACAATTATGTTGATATTTTTGATATATTGATATATAGATGATATTCGATATAATGTATATCTTGATAATTATGTATTTGCTCTGAAATGGCATTAGAAGTTTTTCTTTTTAATCAGAGGAACCATCATTTCAACTAAACAGCCATTGTAGCCAAGTAGATTAAAAATGTTTAATGCATGAAATGAAAATCGAAAAATAATGAAGGCACGTTTTTCCACAGTTTTTCACTAAATTAACACAAGAACGATATTTAACCATTTTCATTAGATGTAGCAATACAACAATACAGTAATAAGAAGCCATATTTACTGTCATATATTTTTACTAGAAGATTTTTGAGAACAAGTTCACTCACTTTTTGGAGCCCAGTTAAATTTGATAATGCAATATAATGCTGATTTATTCACCTTCACTTGGAGCTTTTATTTTGATGGAGCACTGAAAGTCTGTGTGTATTTGTCAGTTTGCAATGTTGCTCATTACACATCTGTTGAAATGCTGTCATGTCCTCCTTTTCTCAATAATGTGTCCTGTTTTTAGATTAGTATAATAACTTGTTGCAGGTACAAATGTTTGGAATTGCGCCACTGTGTGAATCTGCAGCTCTTTGCTTTCACAATGTACACAAACCGCTCTGAGAGCGCTGGAAACAGCGTATCATCATAGAACACATCACCTGCTCACTCTGAAGCACACACAGACCATGTATTCATTGAATTAAATTGCAGCCTTTTGGGATTTATTAATCACATATAAAAACACTGAGTTTTTGTTATTTTGATGAATTTTGCAGACCAGAAGGATCGTGAAACTACTTTCATGCCACACTCTTTTGGAAACTTAGTGGCCAAATAAAAAGCACACTACAATCAATGCAATATTTACAATATTGCTTAATTTTATATCACCAGCAAAATCATCATGATAATATTGTGAATATTCGATATATCGCCCAGCCCTAGTGCCATTACGATTTTTTACATTGTGACATTATTTTTATGACACATTTTACCCCCCAATTCTCATTACCATAATGCAAAAAAAAAAAAAAAAGATTGTCATTACAATATTATAATTATCGCAATGATAAAAAAATAATCAGAATTCATTTTTATAATTAGTAATATATATGTTTATGTATATACACACTGGCGGCCAAAAGTTTGGAATAATGTACAGATTTTGCTCTAAAGAAATGGGTACTTTTATTCATCAAAGTGGCATTCAACTGATCACAATGTAGAGTCAGGACATTAATAACATGAAAAATTACTATTACAATAAAAAAAGAAAATAATTAAACTACTTCAAAGAGTTCTCACCAAAAAATCCTCCTGCATCCGGTGTTGACAGAGTGTAAAGGCCAAAGTACAGTATACTTCGGTTGTTGCTCCACGTGCAGTATGCATGACGGAAATTTCGTCATTAACACAGTCTGCGCGGACTCATCATCAGCACAGTCTATGCCTGGGTATACTTCATTTTTGTGCGTTCCGGATCAGATCGTGCCCGGTCGTCCGCATTGCCTTTCAAAGTATACTCTTCTGACTGCGAGCGCATGTGCACAATGACTGCTTTGTAATACTCTTTTAGTACAGTCTTTAGTCCACATGGACTGTGTTGATGACGAAATTTGTGTCATGTATACTGTGCGCGGAGCGAACAGCAACTCGGACAACCGAAGTATTCTTTGGCCTTTTCTCGACACGCAGACAATCCTCGTCCGTGTGCATCATCGCCGCATGTGCCTGCCATTGACTGTACTAAAAGTGTACCACAAAGTAGTCAGTATTCAGACATTTGGTGTGAACAGACCCTAAGGGGCAAGGTGTTACGAAGGGTTTGTATTTTTGTTAAAGCACTCCGATTATTTTTCTATACAAAATTGCGAAGAATCTGACCTTTAAAATTACGTAAATCATAATTTTAGTGTTAGGGCTACTGCTGTAGTCTTGTAGTTATGCTTACTGACGTAATTGCTTTGAGAGGATTTTGTGGTATCCTTGCGTGTGTCGTGCAAAACATACCGGGTTTATGTCAAGTTCGTAAGTGATTTTAACACACTAATCTCATACGAACATATATTAAGTATAGTAGCTATATGTTTGAAACTATATTATGTGTATTTTATCCAATTGTGTTGCCTTGCCCCATGGGCTACCATTGTAAGTGCATTAATGTAAACATCTTTAATTTGTACTAAACCTGGAACATTCCTTTTACTTAAAGTGTAATGCTTATGGATATAATCCAGAAATATTTATGTGCTGATATGCATTGAATTTTTGCTGTTACTTGCTGAAGATTCAGTAGAGTTTGTCACATAAAAACTGACCTTATAGCTGCTTGAGTCACTGAATGAGTCACCTCTGTGTGGCAGTTTCTGTGTCAAACTAGGCGAAGTAGTTATTGAAATTCTGCCTCAATCTGTTTGTAATGAATTGGAGTATATCTTTTTTCACTCCTTATAGACAATCGGGTGCTGTTGGGTCGAGGTTAACCGGAGCTTTCGTCCACCAGGGAATGGAGGAGCAGCTGTCGTCCACAAGCGGTGGGTGAAGAAGAGTGTTTCTTTTCTCTCTCTTTCCTCTTTCTCTCTCTCTCTCTCTCTCTCTCTCTCTCTTCTCACTCTCTCTCTCTTTCCTCTTTCTCTCTCTCTCTGTCTCTCCCGCTGGCTCTTTCTCTCTCCCCCTCCCTCCCCGATTTAACAAACGTTCCTTATTTTTTAAGTGCGTTTTATGTGCTACTTAGTGTCACTGTCCGTATATGTAGTGCTGAAATGTGACTGTTGTGTTGCTCATCAATTTGGAGAATTGTGAAATTTCGTTGGGTTTCTAAGAAATATAAAGATGGGTATCGTTGACATAACAGTGGAAACTTATTCCATGATTCCTAATAATATCTCCCAGGGGAAGCATATATAAGGAGAAAAACAGAGGCCCTAAAACTGATCCCTGTGGCACTCCATACTTAACTTTTGTTTGATTTGACAATACCTCGTTTACACAGACAAAGTGGTAGTGGTCTGCTAAATAGGACCTAAACCATGCTAATGCAAGCCTATTTAAGAGAATGTTGTGATCTATGGTGTTGAAGGCAGCACTAAGATCTAAAAGCACTAGAAGAGAAATGCAGCTGCGATCAGACGATAAGAGCAAGTCATTTGTAATTCTGATAAATGTAGTCTTTGTACTGTGATGGGGCCTAAATCCTGACTGAAACTGTTCATATATACTTTTTCTCTGTAGAAATTAACATAGTTGGGAGGACACTACCTTTTCTAGTATTTTCGACATTAACAAGAGATTTAAAATTGGTCTATAACTAGCCAATTCACCGGGATCAAGCTGTGGCTTCTTAATAAGTGGTTTGATAACTGCCGTTTTAAAGTTTCTTGGGGTATGTCCTAAGGATAGTGAGGAGTTAATAATATTAAGAAGAGGTTCTGAGATAACAGGGAATATCTCTTTTAAGAGCTTAGTTGGAATTGGATCTAACATACATGATGTGGCTTTTTTTAAATTTTTTTTATTTTTTTTTATCCCCTTTTCTCCTAATTTGGAATGCCCAATTCCCATTACTTAGTAGGTCCTCGTTGTGGCGTGGTTACTCACCTCAATCCGGGTGGCGGAGGACAAGTCTCAGTTGCCTCCGCTTCTGAGACCGTCAATCCGCGCATCTTATCACGTGGCTCGATGTGCATGACACCGCGGAGACTCCGCATGAAGAGGCTCATGCTACTCTCTGCGATCCATGCACAACTAACACGCACCCCATTGAGAGCGAGAACCACTAATCATGACCATGAGGAGGTTACCCCATTTGACTCTACCCTCCCTAGCAACTGGGCCAATTTTGGTTGCTTAGGAGACCTGGCTGGAGTCACTCAGCACACCCTGGATTCGAACTCGCGACTCCAGTGTTGGTACTCAGCATCAGTACTCGCTGAGCTACCCAGGCCCCACCCATTTTGTGGCTTTTGATGTTTCGATAAGTTTTGTTAGCTCTTCATGACCTATGACAGCGAAGGATTGAAGTTGCTCGTGAAAAAAATTATGAGATACTGTTTTCTGTGGTACTGTGACAGATGACTGTATAATTCCAATTTTATTTCGGATTATTTAAATTTTATCAGTAAAAAAATTGAAGTCATTACTATTGTGCTGCAACAGAATATTTGGTTCAGTAAAGGCTTTATTGCTAACCAATTTAGCCACAGTACTAAATAAACACCTAGGATTGTTGTGGTTATTTTCTATGAGTTTGCTCAAATATGCTGACCTGGCAGCTTTTAGTGCCTGTCTGTAGCCACAGACACAATCCTTCCATGCTCCACGAAATACCTCTAATTTTGTATTCTTCCACTTGTGCTCCATTTTCCGAGCTGCTCTCTTGAGAGCATGAGTGTGATCATTGTACAATGGTGCGGAGCGATAGTTACCTTCAAACGTCTGTGCCATTATTCAGGTAAGTTGTTATAAATATTTTGACTTTACCCAACTTGCTCTCAGCAGTATTCTCTTCAAACTGTTGCTCTGTCATGACAGCAGTTGGCTTGAAATTGAAAACTCATGGTAGATGTGCATAATTCACACTAATGTCTGCAATAGCGCCCCTTGTGGCAATGCACGAAATTGAGCTTGTGTACCTAAAAGTGCCTGCAAAAACCATTATGAAGATATTGTTAGTGTGTGGATTAAGTATGAACATAAACAAATCATTTTAAAATAAGTTAAACAATGTCCATTTAATGCATTTCATATAAAAATTACATTGACTTGTATAAAAATCCATGCATTTAAATAAAAACAATAAACAATTTGCATGGTCCTTGCTGACAAAATAGCACAGCAGGAAAATAGTATACATTCATCATACATATTTAATAATATTAAATTAATGTGTTGACTGTACATTCGTGAAAAGGAAATGTTGCACAACCACCTTCATCAAATACATTTCAGATAGAAAATATGACCTTTACATTACATTACATCTTACCTGCAAAATATCCCAAAATATGAGGGCAATAATCTGATCAGCTAATTTATCATTTATGCCTGAAAATCATTGATATGTTGTAATGTCAGAAATTTTCAGAGAAAAAAAAGGCAATGGTGACACATTCAACCCAACATAGGAGAACTTAAAGTATTTCCTTAAATTAAAGGAAAACAAAAAAGGCACAAAAATCCTTTACATAAAGGATCACAGGAAAGAAATGCCCACTTTATAGACCTTTGAAGTAGATACATGGAATTAGTTTAGTCAGAGTAAATGCATCAGTCTATCGCTTGCAGAATGATGGAAGGCACAGCTATGTATTCCCATGACCTTTACATTTATATTCTCTCAATATTCTCCATTCAATGAGCTGCATGCAAAGCTGAGGATAACTACGGTATGAAGTATGTGCAAATGTGGAATATTTTATATATATATATATATATATATATATATATATATATATATATATATATATATATATATATTATATATAAGAGGTACAATTTAAATTTTGCTTTTTAAAATTGTTTAAACTCCATATAATGGGAAAAACAGAGCTTGCTTTGAAGATGTACACCCAATGTACGTTCTCTGTGGCATGGATATTGTGCATTTCTAATTGTTATTACACATCCCTAAAACCATCAGCATGATGCATTACATGTTGGTTCATTCAGTAGAGTATCTGAACAAGCTGTGAGTCTAGATGTTTTAAACAACATCCAACATTTTTAAAAAGGAACGTTCCTTGTTCAATACAAGTTAAGCTCAATCAACAGCATTTGTGGCATAATGTTGATTTCCACAAAAATATTTTGACCAATCTCTCATTTATTAAGGAAAAAAAAGCAAAAATCGTGGTTACAGTAAAAGACTTACAATGGAAGTTAAATGGAGCCAGTGCATAAACATTAAAATACACAGTTTCAAAAGTATAGCTACAAAATGTAAACATTATACAGTATGTGTTAACATGATTTTAGTGTTAATGTTTACATCTTGTGACTATACTTTTAAAACAGTGTGCATTTTAGCATTTACGGATTGGCCCCATTCACTTCCAATTGCTAGTGTCTTAATGTAACCGCAATGTTTTGGTTTTTAATTTTAATAAATGAGGGACGAGTTTACGTTTTATTCTGTGGTAATCAACATTATGCTACAAATGCTGTCGACTGAGCTGAATTTGAATTGAACCCAGAGCATTCCTTTAAAGGATAAGTTCACCCAAAAATGAAAATTCAGTCATTGTTTACTCACCCCTGTGTTGTTATAACCCTATATGACTTTCATTATTTTTCTTAACACAAAAGAGAAATTAGGAAAACATTTTTTCACAATTTCTCTCTTTGTGTTAAGAAAAAGAAAGAAAGTCATACGGGGTTATAACAACACAGGGGTGAGTAAACAATGACTGAATTTTCATTTTTGGGTGAACTTATCCTTTAAGATGTCCCCATTTAAACAGTGTTTAAACATTTTTGTGCAATGCATTTATAATCCTTCATCAAGAACCCCTGCAGATGGCTGTATCAGTGTTTAAATTATTTCACACACGTGTAAATATTTGCTCCCTGATGCCTTGTTATTCTGAGCAATTTGTAGAATGTAAACTCATGTTTAAATGCCCTCCCTGCAGTTAATATTTTCTTAATTGTTTTTGTTTTTTTGTTCCAGTAAAATATTCTAAACATTCTTAAAATAAGACACATTTACTTGATAAAATAACTGTTTTACAATTGTTTTAAGGGAATGCATCTTGAATAAGTTTATTTTTTATACTCCATTGTTAAATTTGGTAACGCTTTAAAATAAGGTTGTATTCAATGACCTTAGTTAACAACATAAGTTAACATGAACAAACCATGAACAATACTTTTACAGCATTTATTAAGCTTGGCTAATGTTAATTTCAGCATATAGTAATATATTTTTTAAATTAAAAGTAGTACATGTTAACATTAGTTAATGCACTATGAACTTGAACATTTATATATTTTTATAAATTAATATTAACCTAGATTAATGCATGCTGTAAAAACAGATTGTTCATTGTTAGTTCATGATACCTAATGCATTTACTAATGTTAACCAGTAGAACCTTATTGTAAAGTGTTACTTTTTTTTTCATGTTTTAAGCATAAACCTCAAATTCTGTTAGATTCATGCGTTAAACAAGAAAAAAACATGATTCTTAATACTTAAGACTTAATATTCTACACAATTCTGCTTCTCAAGTAAATGTATTTTTTTTAAGGATATTACTGTGGGGGTTTTTTTTTTTGTCTGTTTGTTTGTTTGTTCGTTTTTTTTCACAGGAGAAATGCTGATTGAGAAAATAATTTTTTTGCAGTGCAATTGTAGAATGTGAACTCATGTTTAAACTTTGCCCACTACTAATAATTTGTGATGGCTACAAAATAAATAGGATTTAGTGTTTCCAATCCCTAAAAGAAATGCAATTGACTTTGTGTACAATGGAAATTTATGCATTGCTTTTGCAGTGCATATGAATCATAAGAGGAAGTCATTAAAACGTAAAACATAAAAATGTCACCTTTTGAAGGAAACATTGCACTTGTGAATCTGTGCCAGAAAATACGAGGAGATAACATGAAATCAAAATGAAACCGAGGTTCATTTTCAAATTCAATGAACCGTCACAAAAAGAACGGATGCATTGTCAGGAGGGAAATGATCTGCATGAGTGAAAACTAGGTGAAGAAAATTTGTATTATCTGTGCTTCATTGTGCTGGCTCTTTGGAGTCTCCTGTGCTCGTCTCATCACTCATAGTCCAGTTGTGCCCAAGGGCATCTCTAAGAGTCTAGAGCCTCTCTGTTCAGAATCCATCATTATCATCACCACATTAAAGGGATAGTTCGCCCAAAAATGAAAATTCTGTCATTATTTACTCACCCTCATGTTGTTCCAAACATATATATATATATATATATATATATATATATATATATTTAAAAAAAATCTTCTGTGTCACTTCCAACTGCTATTGCTGCAAATCTCCTTTTGTGTTTCGCAGAAAAAAGAAAGTCCATATGGGTTTGGAACAAAATGAGGATAAGTAAATGAAGACAGCATTTTCATTTTGGGTGATCTATCCCTTTAAAAAGACAAAGGGACAGGCACTAAGTCCTTCTTTCTTCTGCAAAGGAAGAAAAACCCATGAGTGTTCATTGAGTTTACTGTATGGTTCTTTATGTGGCTTCCAAGTCTTCCAGTGTTATCTCTCGACTTTGGTCACTTTCCCTTCTAAATCCAGTGATCTCCACCACCGGGGTGGTAGCGTCCATGTCCCCTTTGTTTTTCATCAAGCCCTCGATCCATCCGGATCTGGCAGGTGCTCTTGTGGGAGAGGATACAGGGTATGTGAAAGTAGAGGATGTGAGGACCTTCATGTTCTTGCCAGAGGTGATGAGTTCTCCGTATCCCTGCTGGTGGGCGAAAGCGTAAGCCGAGCGCCGAGAACTCGTCCTGCGGACCCGCCTGAGGTTCTGTTCTTGAGGACCCTGCCTCCTAGTGGCCTGCTGAAGTAAACGCACCTACGAGAGGGCAAATAGTTTCAACAGCTCATTATGATGTATGTAGGTCTGAAAAAAGTGTTAAGATGTTACACATCAACTTTTTAGAAAACCTAATGAGTACTATGACACTTTGTGGTTCTCAACATTTGGACTTCAAGGCCGCCCATTGTCAAAATGGATCTATGTACCATTGTCTCATGTCTGCCAAATATGTTGAGATGGTCCAAACATCATCTGCAGCCTAAAAATTAACTTATGGTCGCATTTTAGGAGTGAATGAACTTAGCTGCATAAAGAATAGGATGCTCCCTTGCTTCCTATTTAGTGAATTACTTAACCTCCAGTGTGCTGTCTGACTTCACTGGTCTCAGAACAGTTTGAAATGCACCTTATTTTCATCCTAACTCCATTTAAAGTCTCTGAAAGCAACATTTTTCAACTTTTGGATGAACCCACTTATTCTCAAAGTGAAAATGTAAGTATAGGAATACCTTTACTAATATTAATTAATTGAACCATATTGTACATAAAAACAAAGCAAAATAACTCACAGATGTGTATATGTTACAGTCATTCAAAATAATGTTTTTTTAACTTTTGAGGGAATTATGTCCTGAAATCCACGTATGTGGACATCATGTTTATCAGCACGAAAAATGAATGCATTTTTTTAAAGTGGCATATCAAACAAAACTTGAGACGCTACTCTTTACACCCAAACAGGTTTAAATTAAAAAACCTAAATACGTTTCTTACCAGAGGCATTTTTGTTGGCTCTGCGCCTGCATAAGCACTTCACGGAAATCGACAGCATGCTGTTGTGTCATGTGACACGGTGCGTCAGAAGTTTAACCCTTAAATGACAGTCTAGAGTCTAGAGTCGGTTTAAATAAATTTTAATTGTGCGTTGCGTATAGCGAAGCCAAAATACAACATCCACGCATGTGTATATGGGGTCGCATGAGGTTAAGCATTTTTAAAATTCACTATTAGTCCATGTGGCCCAATTATGCCGGAACTATTCATAAAAGGGCAATTCATGACCAATGGCCATTGTGCTCTTGTGAAAGGCGTTTACAACAGAAAATAATTTAGACTTGTCCATCAGTTTGTAGAAGTGTAGCCATAAGACCTGAAACTAAAGTCATAAAAAGTTGTATTGAATCTTTCATCTCCTGTCATGAACATGTAAAGCCATAAAGTTACAGTATGTCTCGCGTTATACGTGCAAGCAAAAATGTGGAGCAAATAAGTCAATAATGCAGCCATCACTAAAATGACAATTTAGACATATCTGTACAGTGTCACAGAAGAAATAGGGTCTGTTCCAAAACCTAGTGAGCTTCTTCGAGATGCAGCTTTTTAAGGCATCATAGGCACACTCCTGACGCAAAGGCTGTTCCAAAAGCAGACTGATCTCATGAAATTTACGTGACCATGGTAACATTTTTGCAAACAAAAATTACGCACGTTTTGGTGCAGTTTCCTGGTGAAATGTCCAACGGGGGGCACTAAAACCGAGGGAAATAATTTCGTAATCAGACGAGGTTTTTAAGGTGAGGTTTTTATGGATGAAAAACACTTCCCTAAACAAAAACTTTTGTAAAAACCTAACTAATAGTGTTTAAAAAAAGCAAATGAGAGGTAAACAAAACCGACGTCCTTACCCTTAACCAACACCTAAACCTAACCAATAGTGTCCTAAACTTTATTCTGACAATCCCAGAATGCACCGTGATGAGCTCGGTGGATGAAGCGAATATTGTTTTTGTTATAAATTTACTTGCAATCACTTCAATACTGAAAAGTATCGATAAAAATAGTTTAATGTGATAGAAAACTGACTATTTTACCCAAAAGGTGAGTGTGCTATGTATTTTTAAGCTCATTAGAGTATTACGTCATTACTCTCGCTTCACCTGTACTGAAAGCAGTTGCGAGTCGAGTCTCCTGTGCGCTGCACGTAATGAGTGCTATTTTAATGTCACGTGGAACTGCTGCCATTGTAGAGCATTCCAAACCTCTCTCTTATGAGGATCCATTTCAGTTACGATAGAGGACAGCTACCTATGTAGGCAAGATTAGGCAAGTACGTTTTGTAACAGACCCATGATATAAGCGCTTTAACAAAACTATAAGATGTACATTTCTGCTACAGAAAATAAACTCCCCTGAATACCTTGCCCCATAGACTTCCATAGTAAACATATTACTGTAAATACAATTTTTGTGTGCTTTAACAAATTGAGGGATGATTCAAATAATTTTCTATGGTAATCATATGGAAACATGTCACAGATGCCGTCAATAGAGATTAACATGTATAGAGCAACCTAATTTTAAAGGAATTCAAAACCTGTAATGTTCAGTAAGATGCTTTTGATTAAACTTAAATTGATAATTAACTGGTAATTAATTAGTAACAGCATTGTTACTAATATTTTTTCCTATAATAACAGTAGCATATTGGTCATTTTATCTTCCCACTGCATAAGGAAATGTATATACAGTCAAATAACCTTGTCAGTCTGTGTGGGATATAGGTCAGTCTTGATGAATCGGACGGCCACCATGGGCATTATGCACACGACAGTGATGAGGAGGATAACCAACCACACAAGCTTCTGATTCAGAGAGTTACGTGCCGTACCTAGAATCAAAAACACAACACAAGATATAAAAAGACATACTGAAATGGCCAAAATTTACAGTACAGATTGTGATTAGTATGTAAAGGGGTATAAGGACCCAATAAATTCAAGCATGTGAAACTAGGACAAAATTCTGAGATTATTTAAAGGTGCACTAAGTAATTATTTCCGCTTAAAAAGTTTTTACACCTAAAGAAATCAATAGTACTTTTGACAGATTTGTTTAAAATGATGTACTCTGACATGAGATGTTAAATTCTACATAAGTGTGGTTCTCCCTTATGGTGGCCAGCTGATTACTACTTACTTTATCCCGTTAACCCCCTAATAACACTTTCAGTTGTGGAATAAATTAATCATGGGTGACAAATACAATTAAGGTATTTCTGCAATGCCATAAATAACTGAAAATGTGTGCTTTTGTGTGATGCTGCATCCATGCCAATAGGTGGCAGCAGCACTGTCCAATATAACTGTTGTATCAGTTGTTTAGGAAGCAAAATAAAAGCTGGCTAAATGTAAACAAAACATTATTTAGTGGACCTTCAAGCACATTTAAATTCTTACCTATAAATGGAAACTGGTTTGGGAATATGGTAAAAATACCATCGCTGTGCATTGCAAAAAGTATGGCAAAGTATACGGCTAGACTCCCCCATATGAAGAAATGATTCACAGCTGTCCAGTAGTTTGTGTCAAGACCAATCTATAATGAGATGTGATATTTTAATATTGTTAAACAAGAATACATAATGAAACATTTCTTAACTCCAAAACATTTTTCAGTTTATTTTTTCAATTTAAGCATTTCAATTGCATGACCGATTTCCATCATTAAACTGAGTCATCTTTAATAGTGTACACATATTTATTAACATACGAATTCAAAGTAAATGTGTACTACACTCAGAACATAATTTTAAGATTTATGCATTTGAATATCATAACAAAATTCCATCATTAATTGAGTAATCTTAAAAAAATAAAAATAAACTCAGTATTTTAAGTTTTATTACTTTAATTTCATTAAAAAGTATACAACTCAGTTTGATGGAATTTTGTTATGAAATTGAAATGTGTAAATCTTAAAAATAGGTGAAAATATTTGTGTGTTTAAATAAAATTGATGAGGAGCATGAACTTTGGAAAAAGGCAAAGCAATTACACTTGCTTAGGCATTAATTGAGCTAATTTTAAACTTAGCAAAGCTAAGTATATTTAACTAGATCTAATTTAAACCATTTGTTTAAATCTTACTTTTAGGAGGAATAATTTTTTTAGTGTTTCTACATTAAATTACATTCATCTTTTACATTGCAAAGTCAAGATAAACCTAACAAAATTAAAAGAAAAACATTCCACAATGAAAAAGCAACAACCTTGTACTGTACATGATCAGTTATGTCCAAAGTGATTGTTTAAAAGATTTAATACACAAACACATTCAATGAGTACTTAATTAGTTGTAAAATTGTCTCACCTGGCCACTGACAACAATGACCAAAGAGGTAGCTATGGTGACGGCAAAAGTTTGTTGATCAGAGATGTGGGCGCCATCATCACGCACAGCAGTCATGAAGGCTCCGTACGGGATAAAGAAGAGGATGAAAGAGGTGCAGACTCCCTGAAGCGTGCAGGTAAAGAACTTCCTCTTGTTGAACAGCTGGTTAAGCTGCCCCGGTCTGTACAAGTTTGGATAGCGTAAACTGTACTGCTCGTTCACATCCTGCAAAATCAACAGACTTCAAAATTAATCAGATATATAGTTAAATAAGAACAATCATCAATGATTGTGTAACAGGTTTACCTGGTCAAACAGGCCCATGGCCAGCACTGGAAGCGAGGTGTAGACTATGTTGAAGAGCGTGATGAACCATTGGTCGTATACTGTCTGCAATGACAGCAAAATATTATTTATAATCTGCAAGTCAAACATTTTTGTAAACACCCCTTGCACATCTGCGAGGTCAAGCACATGTATATAGGACGCATTAAGACATTTAAAAAAATTCTTTACATTTTAACTAGCCAGTCAGGTTACCTTCTGTGCCATTGGTTGTGTCTCGCATTTAAAAATAATTTTATTTGCTAGGCTGTATTTCAAATTTGTCGGTTGATCCAACCGAAATGCTGACCATTGAACTTAACTTTGACCTTTTCTATTCTATCCTCAAGTGAAATCACATGCATAACAAATATTGTTCAAGGCTGAAATATTTGCATAAACACTGTTCTGCTGTTCATAGTACATGAGCTTTACCTGTGCTGAGAATCCACAGAGGAATCCATACCAGAAATGAACCAGTGTGAAGGCGAAGTTCTTGTAAAAGAAGTAACAGAGGAAGTTGCACATGCGGTGGTAGGACCAGCGGCCGTGGACGAGCAGGAGGCGCTGCAGGTAGCGGAACTGGGCGAAGGAGTAATCGGAGGCCAACACCGCCTGCATCCCCTCCTGCCCGCTGATGCCCACGCCAATGTGAGCCGCTGGGGAAGAGCAGAGACAATATACACACATTACAAACAGCCCTAGAGATCAAAAAGCACAGCATATTTCCATAGCAACCACTCAATGAGACCTGCAGTGAATCTATATTTCAGCAGTATACACTGCAAGTGCCAGAGCACTTTGAGTATTACGGGATGGATGAATGGATGGATGGATGGATAGAATATAACAGGTCAGTTACGTCTTACTCTTGATCATACTGACGTCATTGGCTCCGTCTCCAATGGCAAGTGTGACCGCTCTCTTGTGTCTCTTGATCAGCTCCACCACCTGTGCTTTCTGCAGTGGAGTGACCCGACAACAGATCACTGTCTTGCAGAGACACGCCAGATCCACAAGGGTCTGCTCCAGGTCAGCCTCCAGGGCATGAGCCTTCATGTTAAACAGACAAATAACAACAGAGACGATTTAAACTTTAAGTGAACAGCTGACCCAAAAATGACCAAAAAATAGGTTTTTCTATCTTCTCTGGAGATGTTAGGCAGAATGACAGCCTCAGTCACCATTCACAATCACTGTATGGAAGAAAGAAACGATGAAAGTGAAGGGTGACTTAGGCTTACATTCTGCCCAGTGATGTAGGAGCTAATTTTATTAAACTCATAACTTATTGTGGTTGAACTACAGTCAAGCTACTCTTTTAAAAAATTAGTTAGCTACACTACAAGCTACTTAGAAAAAATTAGCTTACCACATTGGTGCTATTTAAAGAAGAAAATATTAAAGTAATATCACACGAGTAAGAGTGCTGTATGTCCAGCTATCAGCACGGCTGTTATTCGGCTGTAGGCACGAGGCCACAGGTGATCACAGCTGTGCTGATAGATGGACATACAGCACAATTGCGAGTGCAATATTGTTTTTATTCAACAGTTCAACGAGCAAGTAAATAACTAAGAAATGTCTCAAAAAATAGTTGTGTGTGGAACTACTTTCTTACGCCACAGAATCTGCCATTGCTAGTTCGAAAGATGTGCCCAAGCCTCCATTACTAATTCAAAACAACACTTTAGAACTAGTAATGACAGCTTGGGCTGTTTCTAACAAGTTATTGGAGAAACAAGGATGTGTGTGTATGAGAGTAAGAGAGAGACGTAGAGTGACTGAGCGTGTGATTACCTATATCTGTTAATTTAACTCTACTATTCCTCAGCTGTAATGTGATAAAAGTCTGTTCCAATCGTGGAGTGATGCTGCCAATCCTACGAGTATTTACACTCATGATCAAGTGTTTTGTTGTCTGAGGGAAAACATGGAGGACAGCAGTTTCTTGGGGAACTCTTATTTTGACACCAGCACAGAAAGCGTACTCTTCTCTGCCATGTTGAAAGTTTATGTCTTCTCCCAAGTCGTATCAGGTAGGTGCCCTGAGCTTGTTTGATTACTCCGTCTGTCACGACCCTCAGCTGTGATCGGTAATAATGCTGAAGCTGTTAGTTTAACTCTATTTCTCAGCTATAGTGTAGTAATTATCTGAGCGATCATGGAGTGGGAGATAATTCCAGATGACTTCAAAGAAATTCACGCACTGACTGACAACACACAGCTTGTCAACGTCAGCTCAACTCACTCAAAACACAAGATGGTCTTTTGTCAGCACCTATTGTCTCTAATCTTTAATGTCACAGGGATGAAGGAAAATTTACAAATCTATCTGCTGTTACACGTTTGGAATGCCACAAACACAAGTGGAGTCATAGAAACGGTAAAGAGTCTCAGTGCTGATGGTGTGAGCTATCAGCACTTATGGAACGCCTCTCCTCCAATTCGATTTGAGGAACGGAACTACTGTAACTGTTGAATAATTTTAGATATAAAACAATCATATGATATTTTTTAACTCTGCTATTAGTTCTGCTAGCATAATTCACTTATATCACCTGATTGTTATTTATTTAATTAGTGTGACATTCCCATTGATCAAAAAAGTCTCCCATTTCTTACTAACATATACTGTATAACAATTAAGAGGATTTCAAAGCATAAAGATTCATTAATTCTTTTTCACGAAGGACTAAACCACAAAAAACCCAAATAAAAGCCCTTACCAAACTGTGTCCATTGATGATTAATGCATACTCTGCGATGATGGTCTCTTCAAAGACAGAGTCACTTGAGTACAAATCTGTTTTTTCTATGTCGACAGCACTGCTGAGTTTCTCTCTGCTGGGTCCCACGATTCTCTTTTTGGCATTCCTGAGCACAAAGCAAAAACAGTGAAATGGTATATAAATGTATATTGAAATAGTGGTGAAATGTTCCTATGATTAATTAAAATAGTCCTTAACGCCTTATAATTTAAAATGAATATGTTATGATACACCTTATAATCAACTGCAAGTTCTCAGACATAATTGCATCCACAGTTTCTTGTATAATATATAATAAATTGTTAAAGAGTATAATGCATCAAAACACAATATAAACATCAAATTTAATGTGTTATATCAGGGGTCGGGAACCTTTTTTCACTAAGGAAACAATTTTTACATTTTTGGTTGATGCATTTTTTCGAAAGAACCATACCACAAACAAATAATTTACTTTTCAATAAAATAAAATGTTTATATTGCCCATAGACTACTCAAAAACAAACAAATATGCAACAATTAATAGGTAACATGTGGCAATAAGGAATTGAGTACACGTGTTTGTGCGGGTCTCCATAAAATTACTTCATTTTACAATTGTTCATGAAAAATTTAACTTCCCTTTTGGGCTGGGCGATATGTAAAAAATATTTTAATGATAATCGATTTAAAAATGATTTTGCTTCAGAAATTTAATTAATTTATTGAAACACAAAAAACTTAAAAGACATTTTTAAATTCAAATTGCACTTTAAATGAAACAAAGTGATTAAAAAATCGTATATATAACCACCTCCCCAAATCCAAACATTTACAGTCTCTAACGGCCCCATTTGCCATCACGCAAGCATCCGTCAACGACAACAGGTGAAAAATTACTAATAGCATACAAATTAAGAACTAAAGACAATTATAAATGTAAAGATAATAATAATAATAATCATAATAAATAAGTCTAATAAATTTCCATTTGTTCCCAAAAAATGCTGCCAAATGTGTGTTCTTATCGAATGTGTTTGTATTGCGTTTTGGTAATACAGTTAATGCTGCCTAAAAAAAATAAAATGGAACTTAATTTTAGGTTCAATGTGAATGTGTCTTGTATTACTTTATGATTTAATCACTTACGTATTTGTTTCTTTAATACAAAGATACCTGTATATATTACTGAACTGCAGAGTTGCTTTCACAATGTGTAAGAGCGAACTGCCTCACGAGCTGATCGGAGATCATTTGCAGCATTCTCATAGATTATATTATTCTTGCAAACAGCGGAGCTCACTGCGCACACATATCAAATCAAACACGCATCGGCTGTTCTTAAAAATATAATCACATGTTTCGTCAAACGCACGTCTTTGTGTCTAATCTCTTGTCATATATCACTCTGAGAAGTCTTACAGGTCGCCCTCCACAGTGGCTGGTACATCAGCAAAATTACCCGCCACTGCGCATGAAAAATCAGCATTTGACGGGTGTTAATTTCAAACCTTGTTTACCATGAGTAGGCTGTATGACAAATTCAGGAGAAAGGAAATCAAAACTGTCACTGACTTCAAGCTTTGCAATCACACCAACACTTTCTGCAGGAAAATTATCTCTAGAAAGTTTTAAACGTTCATGTGTTGGGGAATGGTGAGACACCCGGCGAGCCACTTGATTTTGAACAAAGAGCCATAGGTTCCCGACCCCTGATTTATATCATGTGATATCAATTTAAACTCATTAATAGAAGTTGTAGGTATTATAATGTATTAAACCTATGGTTACTATTATTGATTAATAATGTATTATAAACACCTTTATAATTTATTTAAGGGATAGTTCACCCAAAAATGATCATTCTGTCCTAATTTACATACATTAACCCTCATGTTGTTTCAAACCTACAGTATATGACACTCTTTCTTCCGTGGAACACGCAAAAAAAAAAGAAAAAGTCAGCCAGAATGGACTGATAGCATCAGTCATGTTCCACGGAAGAGAGTAAGTCATACAGTTTTGGAACACATAAGTGTGTAAAATATTTTTTTCGGTGAACTAACTTTAACGATTAAAATATTTAATCGTGATTAATCGCCTAATTTTTCATAGTTAATCGTGATTTATCGCAGATTTTAAAAGTGCTAAAATTGAATAGAATTTACTGTCAAAATGCATTTAGTTCATTCTTAGAAAATAAAACAATATGTTACAATAATGTTTTATCAACATTTTCCAAACAATGTATTCCACAGTATAAAGACAGAAATGCACTAAAATAGCACCAATCAAGTAACATTAAACATTTTCCAAAGTGAATCATGGCTATTCACTTTGCTTCAGCGATCGTGAAGCCACAAGAACGTCTTGTTTTGCTCTGAACACTGGTACTGTGCACATAAATGATACTTCATCTGAATTGTCTGGTAAGATGGAAACACTGATGCTTCACTCCAGCAATTCATATATATGAAGATTTTCACAGGTCTGGGTTTGTTTTGTAAAAAAAAAAAAATATGATTAAGAGGTCCTTTCTCCATCACTTGATCACTGACATAACACCACTGTTGTGTGTGTTTGTGATGTTTTCATCAGTGTAATGACCCCGTACACATCGCAAAGGTTCCGCCCTATTCCAACCAGTGTTGAAGGACTCACACGGAGCTGAATAAAATGTCAGAATCTAATGTGAAAATTGGTAAATGTGTTAATCGGATGAAAGAAAAATACACATCAAACATTTTAAATTAACTGCATGTGTTAACCCGTTCATTTTGACAGCTCTACTAATTAACAAACTTTTTTTTTTTCAAAAAGCCATATAATAATAACAAAAAAAAAAAGCCAAATAAATTCCATTCAATTTATAAAATCAGGCCTTTAAATTGAAATGATACCTGAGCTCCTGTTGAACCTCGAACATGGTGTGCCCTGAGATTATAAACACCTCATTCATATCATCTCTCAGCATGTTACAGGAGTAGCCGATGTTCATTGCGGTCTCTGCAAACACAACAGGAACAATTTCTCATTTCACCATGTGAGACAGTGAGAAAGTGGCCCAATTAAGGTGGAGTAATCTTAAATGAAATCAGTGTGTTCCAATTAGCACACGTTACCTAGCTTGTCCCCGGTGAGCACCCAGATCTTGATGTTGGCCAAAGTCAAACAAGCGATTGTCTCTGGAACTCCCTCCTGCAGTTTGTCCTCTATGGCTGTAGCACCAAGCAGCTTTGGGAAAATGGGAGACATACACTACCGGTCAAAAGTTTTGGAACACTTGACTGAAATGTTTTTCATGATCTTAAAAATCTTTTGATCTGAAGGTGTATGCTTAAATGTTTGAAATTATTTTTGTAGACAAAAATATAATTGTGCCACCATATTAATTTATTTCATTATAAAACTAAAATTTAAGTAAAAAACAAAATGTTTTTGAAATTGATGACTTGGACCAAATAATAAAAGCAGCCAATAAGTGCCCAACATAGATGGGAACTCCTTCAATACTGTTTTAAAAGCATCCCAGGGTGATACCTCAAGAAGGTGGTTGAGAAAATGTCAAGAGTACATGTCTGCAAATTCTAGGCAAAGGGTGACTACTTTGAAGATGCTAAAATATTACACAGTTTTGATTTATTTTGGATTTTGTTTAGTCACAACATAATTCCCATAGTCCCATTTATGTTATTCCATAGTTTTGATGACTTTACTATTATTCTAAAATGTGAAAAAAAATTATAATAAAGAATTAGTAAGTGTTTCAAAACTTTTGACCGGTAGTGTATTTGTTTCAAAAGTTAAAAAAATCACATATAAACCCTTAAAACCCAAATGTTTTAGTGCTCTAATTATTTTTCCAAGTAATAAACAGGATATTCACATTACCATCAGGCCCTGCTCTATTTCTTCATATAGAGCCCCGAGTTTTTCTTCTCTGTTATCCAACACCGTGCTGGCAAAGAGAAGTTTCTTCATCCATTCATCAAACACATCCTCATCCAGGTCTTTGTACGCCAGCGCTAATGTTCTCAAACCCTCCCCGGCAAATTCCTACCGCACAGATACAGATCAGAGGAAATTCAGTTATCTTAGGAGAGATATTCATCTTCGCCTTATCTCATCATGAAAATAGAAACCTCAGTCAATTATATTTGACAAATCCACACTCTATATCAGTGCCATGCATGACATGTCTACTTGCGACTTTCAGAAAGTCTTTATAAATATTGGCCACCCACCAGGTTGCTTGTTTCTCTTGTAAGATCTGGCAAGACTGGACAGTGCTGTAAATAATTCTCCTTTCAAAATAAGGAGCATATTACGCTCTCCTGTCTTCTTTCTGACCTGCGAAAGCATCTATTTCCTGTTTGCTATCATTATCCATAAGCTTATAAAAGCATGCTATTTTTACCCTGATAGGACGGCAGCTCCCATGACGTGAATAGGGGCTGATTGCTCTTTGAGAAACCACAGAAGACAGTAAACGTGAGATGACTGATGGACAGTGTCTCATAATAGTCTCGTAATAAGTATGGCCCACAGTCTGCATTTAGATAGACTATATCAGCTCCAGACAATACGCAACTGATCTCTGATACAATACAGTTTCTTTAAGATTTTAATATTTTCTGAAGAAAATAAGATTGGCGCTTGCCTGTGCAAAACTCCAGAATGCTAGGGTGTTATGGATGATGGCTTGGCCGCATTGCTATGCAGTTGCTAGGGTGTTCTCAGTGGTTTTTAGCGCATTGCTAGGCAGTTACTAGGGTGGTTGCTATGGATGGTTGCTGGGCAGAATGATCTCACTGTGAATTCAGCAACCAAAAGTTCTTAAGTGGAAATCAGTTTGTGCGTATTGAAATTCGAATCACTGTGCCCAGTGGCCAAAGCTGTAATTGGTGTACATATGGGCATGTTTGAGCATAGATATACATACGTAGATGCCTCACTCAGCTAGTTCAGAAACGTAAACCGCGGCGCCATCTTGGAACGGTCAACAAGGAGAGCTATTTGAATGAAAGTGGATGGAGAAGAAGCCTCAGACTGCTACATAAACTGCTTTTGTGTGGAAACAGTTGGTCATGTAATGAATTGACTGACTGGATGCTAATTTTCAGTATGTTTGCCATGATATATTCATTTGTAGAGGACTTTGTTTGCAGTTTGCTACGGGGAAAAAAAAAAGTTTTAGAAGTGAAGTCAGGCTTTTTTTATATCATCTAAAAAATTGGCCAATGATTGTGGAAAATCAGATAATCTAAAAGTTGGCTGGAAAAGACAATAGACTTTTGCAGACCATATCTGTCAGTTAACATTCATGTGTTGATGGACGGCTCTTGACCTATCCAATATGGCAGACGCGCCGACGTATCGCGGCCCATAGAAACAGCTGCTAATAAGGTATCTACGTATAGATATCTACGTGTTTGAGCTCCAGTTTCGGAGTGAAATGTCCACAGAGTGGTGCCAAAAGCGAGTTGTAAAGCGAGTATTTTTAGTTGTAAATGATGTAATAGTATACAAGAATACATATTTTATCAACCCTTCCCCCTAACACAAACCTGACCCTAAACCTAACTGTCAGTGGTTTTAAAATGTAATTTTAGAGTGAAAATGCACCTCAGAGTCACTCTCATTATTTTTTATGTGAATGCGATAACTTCCTAGTTTCTGTAGGACCAGAACCTGCATCTCTGAGTTTGCTCACGCAACGCGCTATCAATAGCACAACAAAAAAGGGTAAACACGTTTGATTTGATGCAGAAATGTCTGATGGGACATGCCGCTTATCAGTAATTCAGTATAATGGGGTCAGTTTCAGGGTAATGGAACATTCGGTAACACCATGTCGATTTCCAGTGTGATCATGGTAGGTGGATGCTTACTGGCTCATGTTAAAAGAGCCTGATGAAAATGATGGTACTGTGGCGTCACTTTTGCTAAATATATTACTTGGTTCCTTACACGTACTGCGACAGTTCAGAGGGGAAATGTCCACTGCGTTGTGCTAAAAGCAAGTAAAATTTTCTCCCAAATATATGAGGTTTTTAAAGCTGAAGTATGTAATTTCTGCACCACTAGCGCCACCAAACAGAATTGCAAAAATACATGATGTTTTCAAAACTACTTTCTGAATTCCCCCCTCCATTTGCCATTGATCGAACAAACAGATAGTCCCGCTCCCAACTGAAGCTATTGGTCGAGTCAATGCTATTGTACTGTATGAGACAGGTCGTTCAAAACAAACAAAGGACTTTTCATAGCGCCACAGAGACACAATGTTTACAGTTTTCAAGAAAATTTACCTTTGAATGGCTTACTTATACATACTTCAGCTTTAAGTTTAATGCCCTATAAAGTTTAAAATCAACAAAACTTACATCCCTATCCCAAACCTTAAACTGATAGTGTCATAAAATGCAAATGTGACACAATTGCTGAAGCAACCAAGTCATTTTGTGACACTTTCGGCTCACATGTTGACTCGCGTGCTCTCCTGGACTTGTACCCAAGAAATTTGAAAAATTTTGTTGAGCTACCGCACAATATGATCACTCTCGAACAAGCTTGTAAATGTATTTGGTTATGTAGTGCAAAAGTTAAAATGTATTGCCTTACAAGTCATTCGCTATAGTAAAAGTGTTTAGATGTCTTGACACAGCATTGTGTGAGGAACAGGGCGAAAAGTATGTGATAGTAAACTGATAAAAAAATTTTTTTTTGCAAAAATGTAGGTAGTAACAGGAGACCAGGTTTTGCCATTTTGCGTTTTTATTGACATTCATTTGGTATAAACTTAATCGATGCACCTTTGTTGAAGTAGCTAACATGGGAACAATAATTTGCTTGTAAGGGTTGTTTCTGTGTTTGAATCACGCTTCACGAATGCATCAAGTGTGTTTCCATCTGAAAAGTCTACAAGAACCTTAATGGAACTAATCTGAATAAAATAAAGGCCCATCTCTACTAAGAGCTAGCTCTTAGCCCAGAAGAAAATGAGACTCCACTCTATCGATTGTGCCTCTATGACACTCACAGTACCCATTTGTGGCAATTTGTCATGCCGAATCGTGCACACAGACATCTGTAAGTGTCAGAATTCTAAAGTGCTTCAATAGTCAAGGCTTGTCAAATGTGTGGAGTATGAATAAATACAGAATGTTGCCGCTTGTTTGTTGGACTCCTGGCAAGACTTGTTTGAAAATACAGGGAACCTGCATGTTCTGAGGTTTGTGATCTGGATTTGTTTTGGTATATTATTGCTTTTGAGATTTGTCACCCCATTACAGCATTTCCATGCTGGTCCAAGCTGGTTTATGCTCATGGTTTGGATAGATACATATAGGAAGTGTTGCTGTTAAGAAGCCTGGTGGGGGCACCAGCACGCTAGCATCCCATACCGGGATGGTATGGCATCAAATGGAGACTTACATTAAGGTGCTCTGAGGTAGTATACATAAGCTCTTCATTAGACGAGTCCAGCCTGTCAAAGATTATTGTGTCAGCTCCTTTTGAGTAAAGCTTTAGCTGCCCTTTTGGGTTCCTCACTGCGGACAATACAGGAAATGACAGTACTAGTTATAAAGTGTACAATAAAACATATTCAGCAGACTGGGCTGCTATTGAATTCTCTATGTGAATAGATGAATTATTCATGCATAAGCATCAAAAGAAATATTTGACAGGGTTGATGAATAGCTTTTGTGAAATATTATCAGGCAATACTGTTCCATATTGAATGTAAACAAAAAGACTTTTACATAAAAAGAGGGGCAATAGTGGGGACCTGGGTAGCTCATTATTGGTAGTAGTGAGTATTGACGCTGACTACCACCCCTGGAGTCATGAGTTAGAATCCAGGGAGTGCTGAGTGACTCCAGCCAGGTCTCCTAAGCAACCAAACTGGCCCGGTTGCTAGGGAGGGTAGAGTCACATGGGGTAACCTCCTCGTGGTCGCTATAATTTGTGGTTCTCGCTCTTGGTGGGGCGCGTGGTGAGTTGTGCGTGAAGCCTCCACACGCGCTACGTCTCTGCGGTAACGCCCTCAACAAGCCACGTGATAAGATGCGCGGATTGACGGTCTCAGACGCGGAGGCAACTGAGATTCGTCCTCCGCCACCCGGATTGAGGCGAGTCACTACGCCACCACGAGGACTTAGAGAGCACTGGGAACTGGGCAATCCAAATTGGGGAGAAAAGGGGAGAAAAAAACCCTGCAAATACATCGATTATGCCCTATACTATTAAATAAATAGTTCACCAAAAAATTATTTAGTTACCTTATGTTGAACATAACCTGTATGACTTTCTTTCTTCTGCTCACACTCTTTTGGCTGCTATTTTCCATACATTGAAAATAAATGGGGACAGGTGCTGTCAAACTCCGAAAACAATAATAACAAATTCATATGAACTACTTTTATAATGCTTTTTTTTTTTGTTGTTCTCCTTTTTGGAGTTTTATAGCCCCTGGTCACTGTATGCTTTCCTTGTATGAAAAAGAGCAGCCTGAACATTCTACAAAGTATCTACTTTTCGTGTTCCATGGAAGAAAGGGTAAGTAAATGATAACACAATTTTCATTTTTGTAACAATTCCGATACAAAAACAAAATCAGAACTGACCAATAACGCTCATTCTCTTGCGCACATTGTTGAAGTCTAGGATGGCCAGTAGCTGGTAGGTGACCGGCTGACTCATCTCATATAAAGTGATGGTTTCTGGTGTTCTGGACCGAAATACGAAACCAAAGTTGCGTGCTGCAGTGACCAGGGCTCCTTCATCTGGAGATTGTGCTTGGTACACCAGCTCACCTTGAACAATTAATTTCAGAGGCATTTCAGTCTAATTCAACTATAACTGGACATAAGGTAAAGCCCTTTGCTTTGATATATTGTTATTTAATGCAAAGACATTTATTCAAGTTTTGCTTTAAGTGTCCAAATACTTTTTGGGGCTACTGTATATTCAAACATCTGTTCTTCAGTATCTCTGCTGCTGAATATACAACATATTGTAAGTGCTTTAGGGATGTCAAGGTAATGTATGTGTTTTGGGGGTTTAGTTTACCCTCATTTCTCTCTTCTGGCATGACGGTGTGGCAGAGCGCTAACAGACGGAAGAATTCCTGCACCAAAGGCTCTTCCAGTTTGATGGCCTCGATCAAGCTGCTGTCATGGAAACGGAATTTCCTGTCCATCAGTGGGTTGAAGGAGAAATCCACACATGGTGTTTTCTAAAAGAGTCAGAAACAAGTGCCACTGCCAAATACTCCACTCAGACTGGACAGGATCTTACAATTGGCTGAGCACAACCATTCATATTGTATCAAATGAATGTGTTATTCCATAATCTTGCTAATTTACAATAAACCAGGCATCAGGATATGAACATGCAAGTTATAACTGAGCAGAGACTTGTATAATAACAAAAGCAAAAGAAAAAAGTATGTAAATTATATTGTGGGGTTCAAAAGCGTCCTGTGTTTCAAATGGCATCTTGTATGCTGTAATGGAAGCAAGGCAATCTGACCTTATTTGGACAGGTTGTCACATGTGTATTAACCCTTTAAGCTCTGAGGGTTTTTTTCTTCTTCCCTTTTCTCTCCAATTTGGAATGCCCAATTCCCAATGCGCTCCAAGTCCTCGTGGTGGCATAGTGACTGCCTCAATCTTGGTGGCGGAGGACGAATCTCAGTTGCCTCCGCGTCTGAGACCGTCAATCCACGCATCTTATCACGTGTCTTGTTGAGCGCATTACCACCACGTGAGAACCATACATTATAGCGACCACGAGGAGGTTACCCCATGTGACTCTACCCTCCCTAGCAACTGGGCCAATTTGGTTGCTTAGGAGACCTGGCTGGAGTCACTCAGCACGCCCTGGATTCGAACTTGCGACTCCGGGGGTGGTAGTCAGCATCAATACTCGCTGAGCTACCCAGGCCCCCTCTGAGGATGTTTTTAAAGATTTCCTGTTTCAGTGGCATATGCAAAATTAAAGACCAAAAAAAAAGAAAAAAAAAAAAGAAAGGAGGGTCAAGTGTTTGGTATCATAATAAAGAAAACTTTTCACATTTAACAGCCTAAGGAACTGCTGAAAAATAAACAAATAAAAAACAAGAGCCAAAAATATACTTTTGTTCTTAATATATCTCAGGCTGTAAATAAGGTAGCTCTGAAAATCTTAGGCCAAAAATGTACTTTTTTTTTGTTTTTTGTTTTTTGACATTATATATCACTGGGTTTAAATAAGGTATCTGCAAAAAAAACTGCTTTTGTTTTGTACCCAATCATTTCACCTGTAACTGAGTACAACTTTGCATTAATACGACAAATTAATCAAAAGTTATAGCATTACAATAATGATTTATCCTAGTGTCCAAAAACATCTCCAAACAAATAAAACATAATAATTGTACATAAGAACTAATTACACATGCAAATACAACAATGACTAAAGCTATGCTCTCTCTCAAAAGCATGCAGGCATGATTTACGAGATCTCATTCTGTGTCATTTGAGCCACTGAGTCTGTGTCATGTTCTTGGCACCATCTCCTGGTGGCCATATGTAATTAGAGTGAACGATCCTCTCTGTCCATATTTGGATGACTTCCACCTCTAGTTGCAGTGATCTGAATCCTATTACGATTGGTTTAGCATTCCATGATGCTGAATAACATACTACATCATTTCAGATGAAATCATCTGATCCAGGAAAGCGAATGTGTTTTTAGTTATATAGCACATTATGTGCTGTGTGTACATTGTGCTTCATGTGGATTATCTAATGATCTATGCATCTGAATACATTGTGTGGGAGCTCATTTTAACGGGAATTCCCTCCTCTAAAAAATAGTATGTGATATTTTATGTTCTGTTTTGTTTTTTTCATGAAAACACGGCTTATGAGCAACACCTGTTTACATGTAAAATGTACGTCAAAGTACTCGCTATATTTTTGTCTGTGAGTAAAACAAATATGCTGGTTGTATTCTTCTCTTTGAGAGCTTTCCAATGACATATGAGACATGACTGTTTGATCAGTTTGATGTTTTTACAGATTACAATAATATGTACAGTGCAAAATTATTAATAAATTATCAAAACGGAACACTTCTGGTTTGTCTGAAAATTTCAAAGCACTTGTTCAGTTTTGGTCATAATGCCTACATGCATTATAAAGTACAGTTTCTAAACTTTAAAACAGTATCTATTTTGTGTTGGTCAAGACTGTGGTTATTAATATTATGATAATTATCTTTTTTCTCGGCGGGTCAATACGAGCTAAAAAGGTTAAGTGACCAAATCAATGTCTTGATATTTTTTGTACATTAATTCTTGTATTTTTAGTTTTTTCATGATTTGTTTTGTGCAACATAATTGTTTTCTATTTAAAATTTGCTGAAACACCTATAATAGGCTGTTTAATGCAGGCGTAGATTAAAAGAGACATGTAAATTTTGCTTTGGTGGTTGTGATGGTGGAATGATGTGGAAACCTGGCCCCCTCCACTGTTCACATTAAAAAATACACCAATGGTATAATTTGCTATGTAAAAATTGACTTTCAAAAATAAAAAGTCAAAATGGAGTAAAAAGTGTGACAACTAGTCTTCCTTATTCGTTTATGTAAATAAAATCCAATAAAACTGCAAATAACTCAAATTAGACCATTCCAAGGCTTTCCAATACTTTCAATATGTGGCATTGTTATTCTTATTGTTATTCCTTACCTCTGTAATGTCAACTTTGTGCCCAAACTCATCATAAACGTCACCTAGAAAAAGAAAAAAAAAATCAATCAATAAATATCCAGACATGTACTGTCTGTACATGTGGACATATAACAGGAAGTACCATAGATCTTCCCATTGATGGAACACTTATTGAACACCATGATATTCTGGGTGAGGGTCCCGGTTTTGTCTGAGAAGATAAACTCCACCTGTCCCAGCTCCTCATTAAGGGTGGTGGTCCGAGCCTCTGCAGGAGTGTCTTTACGACTGTAATACATTCGTCTGTCCCAGTTTATGAAGTAACTATGGCCCAGCCGCAAAACTTCTACGCTGTAATGCGATAAGTTTCATTTATACATTTAGCTTTATTTAGTTTCATTTAATTCACTTTAATTAAGTGCACACTAATTCTATTCAAATCAAACCTAGTCATTAACCCCAAATTAATTAATTAAACCTTATTACTAAAAAGTGATAAATACTATCAGTTTCCTGTAATGAAATTGCTATCTCACCATATGTGATTTGACCTACCTAACATAGAGTGAGATGGGTACAACAGTGTTGAGGATGATAACATAGGACCAGAAGGTCAGGAAGCCGGAGAAGACTGCATTGATCGTGAGTTCCTTCCACTGAAGATACGCCCAGAAGTTGCTGCCAACTCTCTGCTCCCAAATGGTGTTGCCAATGGCCAAGATGATTCCCATGCAGATGAGAAATCCAAAGATCTGGGAACCCAAAACATCCATTATCCCTTAAAATATCCCTTAACACTTAAGCCTTTCCTTTTCACTATTCACTTTCATTGTATGAAAAAAAAAAAATGCAATGAAAGTGATTGGTGACTAGAGCTGTCATTCTCCCTATCATCTCTTGTGTTCTACAGAAGACATTAAGTCTAAGTCATACTGGTTTAAAACAACATGACAGAATTTTTTGGGGTGAACTATCCCTTTAACCCCCTTTAATGGTCCAGGTGCATTGTTTCTACTGTTACTTTAGATACAAAGAAAACAAAATGAACTGCCTGTTAGAAAGTCTCACGCAGTGAGTAAGTGAGATGCCACATGTCAATCAGTCCCAGCATGCCGTGTACATACTCACCCACAGCACTAACGTGTTCATCAGTTTATCGATGCTGGTCCTTTTGAATGTGGTCCTCCCACAGTTCTGCATTAGCTTGGTTTGGAGTCCTGACATGGCAAAAAACCCATAAGACACACATAGGTGAATGGCAAATAAGGGTGTCCAGGATAAATAAAAAAGTAGATTTCTTTTACAATATATAGTTTAAAACAAAGTCAAGTTCTTAGAAATGTAATCTTTGAATGACTCTAAAATTGTCAAATGGTGTAACCATCAAGTAAGAAGTACTAAAATACTTGCCCGTCACCTTGAATACACATGCAATCTTAATCATATAAAAACAAATATATATACATTTCAAAGAAAATGTATATTTTGGGTAGCCCAAAATACATACGTACCCATCTGTAATCAAACATAGTCTATGTTTGACTGCTCATATCTTAAAAAATGCATAAAGGTGTTTGCACGATTTTTGGCGTACTTCTACAACTTTTTATAAACAACAAAATGACGTCATTGTGTTGTCATCATGAGCAACAACTTAAATAAAAAAAGATACAAATAAATAAATAAGTTAAATCGTTTAGCCCCCCCAAAAACGGGGCCTCATGGCTAAAAGACAAGCGCCTAAGTTTGCTCCCAGTGACGTCATTTTGTTGTTTACAGAAAGTCGTAGAATTATGCCAAAAATCATACAAACGCCTTTTTTAAGATATGAGCAATTAAACATAGTGGCCCCGTATTTTTTTTGGGGGGGCCCACCAAATATATATATAAATATAAAAAAATTATAAAAAAAATGTTTAATTGCTCATATCTTAACATATATATATATATATATATATATATATTAGTTGGCAGTAGTGGATCCTGGCATATATATTAGTTGGCAGCAGCGGATCCTACTGCCAACTAATAGGCAGTAGGATCCACCCCCCCAAAAAAAAGAGCTCGCAAGATCGTGATGGGATAAAGGTGCCCCAAATCGAGCCATCCGCCTTCTTCAGAAGTGACATGATAGATGTGGGTGAGAATCAGATCAATATTTAGGTCCATTTTTACTCTAAATCTCCACTTACACATTCAGATGTGAAAGTGAAACTAAACAGGCATCAAATGTGAATTTCAGATGTGAAAGTGGAGATTTAGAGTATAAAAAGGACTTAAATATTGATCTGTTTCTCATGTTGTTGTTGTTGATATAAAGGGGGCGCCACATCGGATGTCGCCTAGGGCACCAAGTAAGCCAGAACCCCCACTGATAAATGGACAAAATCTTCTGCCGTTTTCCAGATAACTTTTTAAAAAACAGATCAAATGGGCAGATTTCATTTATATTTTTATTTATTTATATAGTAATTTTTCATTTTCTGTATTTATATAGTTAGGGACAATTCACAATAATATATTGTAACAGCATTAACTAGAAGCTAAATTTCAACTGCAGTCCCTCGCAAGCTTTACTATAAAAAAAACAGATACTGAATTAATTGCATTAATTTCTTATACACATTAAGCAGTCAACTATTAATCGCAGAAATTAATGCGTTAAATGTCCCAGCCTTAATATAAGGATGTGAAATGATTACATGTTTTTAACCAATTAATTAGTTTGTTACACAGTTATATATATATATACATATACTGGTGGCCAAAAGTTTGGAATAATGTTCAGATTTTGCTCTTATGGAAAGAAATTGGTACTTTTATTCACCAAAGTGGCATTCAACTGATCACAATGTATAGTCAGGACATTAATAACATGAAAAATTACTATTACAATTTGAAAAAAATGTTCAGAACTTCTTAAACTACTTCAAAGAGTTCTCATCAAAAAATCCTCCACGTGCAGCAATGACAGCTTTGCAGATCCTTGGCATTCTAGCTGTCAGATTGTCCAGATACTCAGGTGACATTTCACCCCACACTTCCTGTAGCACTTGCCATAGATGTGGCTGTCTTGTTGGGCACTTCTTATGCACCTTACAGTCTAGCTGATCCCACAAAAGCTAAATGGGGTTAAGATCCATAACACTCTTTTCCAATTATCTGTTGTCCAATGTCTGTGTTTCTTTGCCCACTCTAACCTTTTCTTTTTGTTTTTCTGTTTCAAAAGTGGCTTTTTCTTTGCAATTCTTCCCATAAGGCCTGCACCCCTGAGTCTTCTCTTTACTGTTGTACATGAAACTGGTGTTGAGCGGGTAGAATTCAATGAAGCTGTCAGCTGAGGACATGTGAGGCGTCTATTTCTCAAACTAGAGACTCTGATGTACTTATCCTCTTGTTTAGTTGTACATCTGGTCTTCTACATCTCTTTCTGTCCTTGTTAGAGCCAGTTGTCCTTTGTCTTTGAAGACTGTAGTGTACACCTTTGTAAGAAATCTTCAGTTTTTTGGGCAATTTCATGCATTGTACAGCCTTGATTCCTCAAAACAATGATTGACTGATGAGTTTCTAAAGAAAGTTGTTTCTTTTTTGCCATTTTTGACCTAATATTGACCTTAAGACATGCCAGTCTATTGCATACTGTGGCAACTCAAAAACAAACACAAAGACAATGTTAAGCTTCATTTAATGAACCAAATAGCTTTCAACTGTGTTTGATATAATGGCAAGTGATTTTCTAGTACAAATGATCAATTTAGCATGATTACTCAAGGATAAGGTGTTGGAGTGATGGCTGCTGGAAATGGGGCCTGTCTAGATTTGATCAAAAATGACTTTTTTCAAATAGTGATGGTGCTGTTTATTACATCAGTAATGTCCTGACTATAATTTGTGATCAGTTGAATGCCACTTTGTTGAATTAAAGTACCAATTTCCTTCCGAAACAGCAAAATCTGTACATTATTCCAAACTTTTGGCCGCCAGTGTATATATAATTTAAAATATTAAAATATAATATTACAAATATACAATATTTATCATTTTTAAGTGATTAATTTCAAGAAGTTTTCTTAGGGTTACTCAATTTGACCTCAACAAAATGTGCGTTTTCATAAAAATGTCAAAATATATTTTAATGACCTTGACACAAAGGGTCTAAATGGGTCGTCTCTGTTTTATGGTTTTCTTGTAGCTTGCCAACAGACTGGCTTCCTACATGTTAGTTTAACCACACTGACTTTGATTTGGTGAACAAAATTGCTTCTCTGCTTATTTACAAAACAAAATATGAATACTAGAAGATTATGCCAAACTACTTTTGCGAGCAATTATTTTATACAACTTGCAGACAGTTACACCATCTAGACTTTAAAAATGATCAGAATTACTTTTAATTTAGAAATTAATAAAATATTCATCATAGAATAGGTATATTCAAGTCATTTTTGCATTTTTTAATATATTTTTGGATAACTTAATGGATCCAGCCAAATAAATCAGTGTCACATCATTGACCTGCATACAATTAGCGTGTTGAGTCCGGCAAATCTCAGGACATATAATGGCTTACATTAGGAGCTGTGCATAGTTA
The DNA here is from genome assembly GCF_019703515.2 of Myxocyprinus asiaticus. NCBI lineage: Eukaryota > Metazoa > Chordata > Actinopteri > Cypriniformes > Catostomidae > Myxocyprinus > Myxocyprinus asiaticus. The sequence continues at coordinate 21,444,416 of NC_059389.1, read as the reverse complement.
ATAAACATTAATTACAGATGAGAAAGTAGAAATAGACATTCAATATGTCTCAATGGAATGTCTACACAAGGAGCAGGATAGTTAATCAATCATCCATGTAAAAGCCATTCTGCTAGGACAAATAGAAGGGAAAAAAGAAAATTGAAAAGAAATGTACCAGCAAAGATAACCAAGCCGAAGCACCACTCAGTGTTACGGAGCACGCAGCCTCTCAGGAGCATTTTCTCATTGTCCAGTGGGTACTTATTATCTCTCCAGTACAGAGTCCCCATGAACTTGTCCAGTTTATTGTTGGGAGGCTCGCAAATGACTTCCCCTGGGAGACAAATTGGAAGACAACACGCAACAGGAGAAAAAATATGCCGTCAATTCTGAGGCAATTAGGGTATTCTTTTCTCAGTTATTTCTGGTTTATCAATAGCTTCGCCCTTATCATGCTGTGTGTTTACTGTGACATTTCTGCCTATTGGTGCATTATCAAAAAGAATGAGGCATACATACAGAAACCAATTAGCAGATAATGACACAGCACTAATTATAGCTACTGTATATAAAAGGTCATCGTTGTTTCACTAACATAACAGCAACACCCTAAGAAAATAAAAATAAAACATTTCTTTAGTGCTTTTCAGGGCAAAAGTTGCCTCTATGGCGCTAGGGTGTTGCAACCACCGCCAAGGTTTTGCTAAGTGGTTGCTATGGTGTTCTGAATGGTTTTTAGGGTGTTTTAAATGGTTGCTAGGTGGTTGCTTAATGGCCCAAGTCAAAAGAGCTCAGTCTCAATGATATTCCGGTCTCAAGGTATGGCCTGGGTCCCTTCTTCAGTATAAGTCTATGGGGTTTTCATTGCCCATACCAAGCACCACTAAATATTGTTTTTCCAATTTCAAGAATACTGGAGCTACACTTTAAATTAATTGGATTGGAATCCAAGCAAAGACACTTAAAATCTCATTACAAAAGTAATGAGATAGCATTGAAAGACATGTGCTAGCATACCAAAGGCCCAACAAAAGAAAGCCACAGGGATCAATCTAACCAGTGTTGTTGAAGCAATGAGTGTTTTGTGTTTACTCCTGTTGACAAGTTCATTTCTGGTGACAATGCACTAATTGAATGTTTGAATAAAAGCTTTACCATTAAAGTCTGCCAGCTTCACAACATCATCCCCGAGGTCTGAGGTTACAGTCAAGGCTTGGCGCACCTTCAGGTTGGTCTCCCTGTTGGAAAGAGTCGATAGCTTGAAAGAAGCATTTCTATGTCTTGCTTATGCTATGCTCTTGCTGTAACATATCATCACAAAATCAAATTTGAGATCAGGGATGGACTGGCCAATGGGACTTTTCCCAATGGGCTGGTCAAGTACTGGGCCACTCACCCTCCCCCGATCAAGGGTCATACATTTGTCACACTCTTATTTATAAATAGGGATATCCCGATAAAAAATTTTTAAGAATGTTTTTTTTTTTATTTGTTATATGGAATCAATAAAAATTGTTAATAACAAAAAATATAATAACATTACTATTGACTGATTATTATTATTAGTAGTAGTAGTAGTAGAAGAAGTAGTATTACAGTGAATATTACATAAATATACGGTAGTGATCTATTTCTGTCTTACTTGTTTCCATTTCATTTGAGCTTTTATTTTGACAGAGCTTTTATTTTGAAGTATTTCTGTGAATCCGGAAAAGCCGGTTGCTACGTGACTCAAAATTATTATTAAACCGCAAAGGCTGCTATTTCATTAAATAAATATATAGTTGAGTGTGATGAAACGGCGCTACCTGATTAAACCGCACAGCGTATCTGTCACTCACACAGTGCTGAACCCGCTCTGTGATCGCACCACACTGTCCAGTGTTAAACACAGCTTGAGTCTACTTTGAATATTATAAAATATGCAATATTAATTTTGCTGACTTGCCAATCAATAATATCCCCCCTCCCCCTGGTGAAACAATCATGGGGGAATGCATAGGCCGGAAGAGCTGGAGTTTTCCAGAGACGATTTTTACTCCAGTCCAGCTCTGTAGGGAAGTCACGTAATATCATTGCCGCTGTTGTGCAAAATTCAATCCCCCCACAGGACCCTATTCCCCTTGGGCCTCAAGAGTTATCCATTTGTAATGCCTGGTCAAAAACATACTGTATATTTCATTCTAGATCATTAAAATAACCAATCAGCTAGCAGTGTGCTAAGATTAGAGGCTAACCAGTTAGCTTGCAAACTAACTAAAAAACAAAGAACAAGAATGTTTATTAAAATTAGAGCTGTCAGAATTAACGTGTTAACGCATGCGATTAATTAAAAAAGTTTAACACCTTAATTTTTCTTAATGGTGATTAATGCATTGACAGTTAATACAGCATAAACACTGGTGTGAAGGACGGAACCTTTGTAATGTGTCCACCCGGAGTCATTACACAGACACACACCCCACAGCGCCAGAGCCCTTTTACCAAGAGAGCCTACAAGCTTAGCATAAAACAGCATAATGTGGCGGTCCCGTAGGCATTCTATGGGCAGTACTATCATAACATGCTAATTTACCATTACGCTCTCTCCTATGATAGAGCCACGGAGGTTGTGATCTCAATAAAAAAAAGAATCCTGAAGCTTCCCTGTCAGTGATAAAATGATGGAGAAAGGAGCTCTCAGCGCTATTTGATGTAAGCTACAAAACAAGTCCAGATGGGACTTGTGATAGAAATCAAGTATTTTTCAGCCTTGGTAAGTGTTTTTGTTTGCAAGCACTTTTCATTGTGAGTTCAAAGTGCCGTTTGACACTGGCATTGCCGCCCCAATGCGAATCATGTACAGTATGCAGCTTCATGATTGCTGCAACAAATCGAATAGCCACAGTCTGCTGGTAGATTAATATTGTAGAGGATGATAGTTTAAGGGATTTAATGCCCACTGCAATGAATATGCAACCTATCTGGGGAACAGTCCTTTTAGTTAGTCAAACTCCCACTTAGGCTTTGGGAAACATTTAATGTTACTTGAACTGGTGTTATATTAGTGCATTTCAATATATACTATAGGAGGCTTTGTTTGGAAAATGTTAATAAAGCATTATATTGCTACATATTATTATTTTTTTCTTTCATAAAATGGAAATAAATGAATTTTTACAAGAAAAGAAGTATATAAAGTGTCAAATTTCAGCACTTTTACAATCTGCGATTAATCGTGATTAACTACAGAACATTATGAGATTTTATTTATTTTATTTATTTATTTTTTTTTTTGTTATTAAAAGTTTTTATTGATTCCATATAATATATATATATATATATATATATATATATATATATATATATATATAAAAATAATAATAATAAAAAAAATAACAGAATATTTGGAATCATATTATATTATTTACAACCCTTCCTCCTGAACATTATCAACCCCACCCCACCACCCAACACAAACAGATACCCCAGTGGTCAAATACAATTGACAAAGACACACAAACAGACAATAAAACAGAAGAAAATATCTAGAAATAAATTTTTAAAAAGTATATGTTCAAAAACAAAAAGGCTACAACATACACATTTAAACAACATGTCTCCCTCCACTGCCCCTCCCCGAGAGCCCTCCAAAAAGGCCAAATAGCTGCCCCACCTCCTGATGAACATATCCATGTTGCCTAGCCTTCTATATGACAACTCTTCCCAAGCTGCCACCCTTCCCATCTCCTCGCACCACTCACGGAACGAGGGGGCTCCAGCTGACTTCCATCCTATAAGGATAACCTGTCTGCCCACCATAACACAGGCCAGGATCCAATTCTTCATGTACTTATCTCCTACATCAATGACTGCCCCGTCACCCAAAATACAGAGCCTGGGGCAAAAGGAGATCCGAGTACCCAATATGTCGGCCATAAAATTCTGGACCCTCAACCAGAACTCCTGTATCTTACGACATCCCCAAAAACATGGGTGGTATCTCCATCTTCTGAATAGCATCGCCAACAGGTGGGTGTGTCCTTAAGACCAAGCCTATACAATTTAGAAGGGGTCCAATAAAATCTATGTAGAATCTTACATTTGCATCTCTAGATGCAGACTTGACGTTTTTAAGAATCCTAACCCACACTCCCTCCTCCAAAAACAAATTTAAATCTCCCTCCCATAATCTTTTGAGGGAATTTAAAGCTCTGTCCCCCAGACTCTGAATTAGCAGGGAGTAATACACTGATGCCTCATGACCTTTTCCAAAAGCAGTAATCACCACTCCCAGAGAATCTGCTGCACTAGTGGGGTGCGTGCCACTCCCAAAAACAGTGCAGAGTAGGTGGCGCAGCTGTAAATACTTATAAAATTGAGATCTGGGAATCCCAAAATTTTGAACCAAATTTTCAAAAGGTCTCAATAATCCACTATCATATAGGTCACCGAGTGAATTAACCCCCCCTCACAATCCAATCTGACCAACAGAAAGGGGACTTATTAATGCATAGTTTAGGGTTCTGCCATATGTTCGAGGCTACGTTTAAATAAATATCCGAATTTAACACTCTGGACACTTTTGTCCATATCAAGTGTAAATGCAAAATAACGGGGTGTGACTTAACTTCTCCGATTAATTTGATCAAAAGGCTTTGCAGAGGCAAGATAGGGGCAAGAGCTTCCTTTTCAACACAAAACCAGGGGGGGCTCTCTCAGGTGGAAGCGACCAATGAGCCAAATGTCTGAGACCGAATGCATAATAATAAAACAAAATCTTGGGTAGGCCTAACCCACCTTTGTCAATCGGCCTATGTAACTTAATGAAATTTAACCTGGCACGCTTACCATTCCAAATTAAGGACTTCGCTATGCTATCAAATAGCTTGAAATAAGAGAGGGGGACATCTATAGGGAGAGATTGTAACAGGTAGTTGAATTTTGGAATACAATTCATTTTAATTACAATAACCTTCCCAATCATCGAAAAGTGTAATGAAGCCCACCTGTTCACATCATTCAAAAACCTTTTTATTAAGGGATCAAAATTAACTCTGACTAAATCAGAAAAATTTGCTGGGAATAAAATTCCCAAATACTTAATGCCCTGTTTGGGCCACTGGAAGGCACCTGGCTAGAAGGCCATTACTGGACAATACACTGTCAAAGCCAAAGCTTCGGACTTAGACCAATTGACTTTGTATCATGAGAACTTGGAAAAGGAATTAATAATTCTGTGGAGGCAAGGCATAGATCTAGTGGGGTTGGAGACAAATAATAAAATATCACCTGCATAAAGCAGAAGCTTATGCGCCACACCTCCTGCCACCACCCCGGAAAATCATCCTCCTTTCTTTTCGCGGCTGCTAATGGTTCCAGGGCAAGACAGAACAATAATGGGGAAAGAGGGCATCCCTGCCGAGTGCCTCTATTCAGAGTAAAATAATCTGAAATTAATCCATTTGTTTGTACCACTTCTATAGGGTGTCTATAAAGTAACTTAATCCAACCAATAAATGTACTCCCGAACCCATACATTTCCAAAATCTTAAAAAGATAATCCCATTCTACCAAAATCAAATGCCTTTTTGGCATCAAGTGAGATGGCAGCGACTGGAGACTGATCATTCGCTACTGACCACATAATATTGATGAGACGCCTGATGTTATTAGAAGAGCTGCGGCCCCGAATAAACCCCACCTGATCTATATGTATAAGAGATGTCATAACCTTACTTAATCGGTTAGCCAAAATTTTTGACAAAATGTTTACATCTAGTTGGATCAGGGAGATTGGACGGTAACTTCTTTGTCCTTTTTAAGAATCAGACTGATCCAGGCTTGTGTCATGGTTGGAGGAAGCTTTCCATTCTTTAATGATTCAGTATAAACTTCTAACAAAAGTGGAGCCAGTTCTGTAGCATAGGATCTAAAAAATTCTGCGGCAAAACCATCTGGCCCCGGAGCCTTGCCAGCAGGTAGGGACTTAATTACCTCGTCAAGCTCCTCCAAGGTTATCTCAGAATCAATAGAGTTTTTTGCTCAGTCATCAGTTTAGGAAGAGCTAATGGTTCCACAAAGTTTCTAATATCTTCATCAGTAGATGAAGACGTGGAACTATAAAGATCAAGGTAGAACTCTTTCAAGGCATTATTAATATCAATGGCCGAGGTAAATATTTCACCACCAACAAATTTCACTGAGGGAATGGTAGAAAGAGACTCTCTCTGCTTTATATATCTAGCCAAAAGCTTCCCTGCTTTGTCCCCCAACTCAAAGTATGACTGTCTTGCCCTGAATAACCAAAACTCCACTTTCCGTGACAAAATAGTATTATATCTGTATTTCAATCGAGTCAATTCTCTGAGGCGTGATCCGAGACTAAGATGTTTCCAATTGAGCAATCAACAACAGATGAAATGAGGGATTTGGATATAAAAAAAAATCTATTCTAGAATAAATCTTATGGACTGATGAAAAAAATGTATAGTCCCTACCAGATGGGTTCAAAAGTCTCCAAATATCTGTAAGACCAAGATTTTTACACATCCTGTGAAGCGTCAATGTTGCTCTAGGGGGCTTACACACTTTTGCTTCACTATGATCAAGGACTGAGTCCATCAAAAGATTAAAGTCTCCTCCCAATATTATATCATGAGGGGTGCAAGCGGCTTGCAGCATCCCTTCAAGATCTATAAAAAAGCCCTGATCATCAGCGTTAGGTGCGTAAATATTAGCCAAAATCAACCTTTGCCCCTGAATTTCAGCTAAAACTATAATGACTCTCCCTAATTTATCTTTAGTCTGTTTGAGACATTTTAATTGTAGCTGTTTATTAATCAATATAATGACTCCCTTGCTCTTACTTGAGCCAGCACTAAAGAAAACATGTCCACCCCATATCTTCCCAACTTCTTCAGCTTCCTGTGGGGAGAGATTTGTTTCTTGAAGAAACACTATATCATATATCTTACGTTTAATAAAAGTAATAACCTTCCATCTTTTTATGGGGTGCCCCAACCCATTTACAGTCCATGTGGAGAGAGACAATCCACTCATATTAACATTTGACATTTTGATATAGTAGAAAAAATCAGTTGTGTGTCAAAAACAAAATTATACAGACCACATTCCCCATTAGTGAAACAATCAAACCCCGAACTGCCCCCCGAACAAAACAAACAGAAAAAGAAAAACGTGCGCATTAACCCCGCGCACAAAAGTGTCAACCGGTGACAATCCCTCTAAACTCAAAAGGTCCATGAATGTCCACGAGCCCCCACGACAACTTTGCCATCGGATTGCTCAATTTTGCCTCACAAATTTGTGAGGCAAACGTAATCATTCCAATGTCCCGTAAAAATACTCAACAAAACAAACTCCAGTCAGCAGGAGGAATAAGCACGAAGAATGAACAGATTAATCCACAGCTGTTCCAAAGGAGTGTTATTCAGTAGAACAAGCTCCAGCCGCTAGGCGGAACCGATACAAAAAGAAACAAAACCAGCATCCCGGTTCCCCTGATGGTCGAGTCAATTCACTCGAAGGCCACATAAAAGTATATACCATGACTTACTCAATCCGTCAACTTTATAAAAGACATCCTTTGTGTGAGCATGTAGATATTTTGCGGTCATCCGTAGTGTCCACTCTCAAACTGGCCGGGAACTTCAATGCAAAAGTACTCTTCAGTCAAAGCAAATGTTTCTTTAAGGAAAAGTGTTATTCACAAAACAAACTCCAGCCGCTCGGCGGAGCCAACGCAAAAAGAAAAAAGAAACCAAAATGATGCCCAGCTTCCTCAAAAGCCAGAGTAAGTACAGCGAGTCAGACCCACTCAGATGAGAAACATCCAATGGTTTACTCACCCACTGATTCTATAAAAGACATTGCCTGATTGGGACATGTAAATACTTTGCGACCATCCTTCGTTTCTATTCTCAGTTTGGCTGGAAACATCAGAAAAAAGTGATCTTTCGCTGATGTAAGAGTTTCATACATTCCTTGAACCAATCGCGTTTCTCTCTTGTCGAACTCGCAAAGTCCGGGAACAAGAAAATATTATGGTTCTTCTAAGAAAGCTTCCCTTTGCTCCTCGCCTGGCGCAACACGAGATCTTTATCGGATGATCTCAGAAATCTGGGGCCTTTCTCCCTCAGCAAATCTGTGAGCTGGGACTCTGTGAGCTTGCTCGATTTCCAGTTTATGGCCTATTATGTCGTGCGGACTCGGGAAAGCTCATCTAGGAATTTCACCATATCTCAGCCCTCCTCATGCTCAGGAATTCCAACAATTCGAACGTTATTCCTGTGGCTTCTATTCTCAAGATCTTCAAGCTTTTCAAGGAGATGTTTCAAATCAACTTTGGTCGTGGGCGGATTAGCGGTTAATTCCCTCTCCGAAGACTCCAGACAATCAATTCGTCTCTCAACATCAGTCACTCTTGTAACTAATTCAGAGAATTTTAGATCCTCCAAGTCAGCAAGAACCTTCGTCAGCATCACCGACATGTTGGACAACTGACGCTAGACTTCCTCTCCCGCCGCGCCATCCAAATCGAGTCCCCGGTCTGTAGACCTGTCGGGGCTTTCATCCTGAACACGTAAGTGTCTTTTAATGTCTCCAGAGCCTGAGAATTTTGACTTCTTTGCCATGTTTTGCCTCAAAGAGCAAATGTGTATCAAATTTCACCAGATTATAACATGAAAATAATTAAAAATTTAGCAAAGTGCGCTGAGCTCGTCGCTCACACGTCTGCTTCTTGCATGGCATCATGTGACCCCCCAAATATTATGAGATTAATCGCGATTAAAAATTTTAATCAATTGACAGCACTAATTCAAATACATAAATTGCCATATTTATATATTTAAGACCACGTACATCATGGAGCGATTCTGTAGGATTTGTTAAATATTCTTTTAACCAATAGAATCACTTCGGGGTCTGAGGGGGACAAGATTCTGCAGGGGGCATAGGACTACAGCATGGCAAAATCAACACACATTTTTGTGCAAAACTTCTCACCCATCAAGCTCTGCCGTCTCAATATAGCACAGTCCATAGGGCTCACTGCTAGAGAGGAGGAGAAGGTCAGCCTGGAGACAACAGAGATAGAGGATACTTAGAGTCAAGTAAAACTCTTAAATCATGCACTGTATGACACTATACTCTAGAGAATTCTTTACAGTACAAAGGACTCTGTTTTCGTCCACTACACATGATCACAATGCAGATAGTGCTTGTCATATTGGCATCTTCGAAATTTAAGCAATAGATTAGAATCGCTTTTTTGCGTTGATTTGCTGGTACAGTCAAAAATATTATTTATCATGACTGAATCAACCAGAATACATCAGGTTACACCAATAAAAGTCATTTTTCAGGGTTATATCATATAGAAAGAGACCCTTAAGACCCCAATTGCAGGTTATCAGTCTTTACAATGTAATATATTTGCAAAAGATTTAAACTTACAGCAACAAACTGATTGTTCTCAAGTTTGACAATATCACCCACTCTTACATTCATCCATTTTTCATTCTGTAGCCTGAAACAAAGACGTTATCGTGTTTGTTCTGATGCACATTATTCACATTTCTTACACATCTCTAAAAGCATTTAAGCAAGATATTTCTGACTCAACAACACAATATACAGCAGAAAATACTGACACACAGCTTAAAGGCACTTACTTTCCTTTGATGAGTACCTGAGACTGCCGGGTGTTGACTTGTTGATCACTTTTATGGCGGAACTGAAATCCAAAATAAATCAATCACAGCAATCATTAGTTTGGCTTACTTCAAGCAGGCTGCAGAGGGTTGAACAGCCTGCCTTTGTAAATACAGTATTCACAATTGTAAAGAAAAGCAAGACAAGAATAGATTCTCACGTAGTCATCTGTAGCATCTTTTACAGCTGTGATAGACAGCACCAACACCAAAGGCACAATGGTGGTAAACCAGGACAGAGAGGAGATTTCTGGAATTAACTGGAAGGAGGAAATAGAGTATTAGTGTTGTTACAATAATTACCGGTAGTAACAATCCAATATTTATTACATCACCTGGTGCTTCTGCATATTAAATTATGTTCATTAGTTTTACGTTGTTTGTTTTACATAAACATCACTCATTTATTCAATCAGTCACTCACTCACTCACACACTGTATTCACACTTGCATTACCCAAAGTCATCAGAAAATCAAGTCAGCACGCATTGGTGTTCTGGTGCGTGAGAACAAAAAAGATTGTATATTTGTACAATTGGCGTACATATCCAAATATTTTCACATCAGTTTCTGCCTTAATATATCGCAATATGCTCATCACTGTTATTGTAGGATCAAATTTTATTGTACATGCATATTATAATTGAGACCCCCGATCTTTAATACAGCAATTTCATAAAAATTTGTGCAAATTTTGTAACTCAAACAGCTAGCATACCTGCAGTATCAGCAGTACTAGAAAGTAGGCGTTCGCAAAACGTTGGAACTGCTCAAACAAGTTAATGGGCAGGAAGGTGAAGATGTTATATTTTGCCGTCTTGATGCGATTGTCCTGTGGAAAAATTACACCAAAGAAAATAATTATATTTTTGACAGTTGTACTAACAGTCCTAGATGCTGATTGGTCAATGCAGTGTTCACTGCACAACACCCTATTAACATTGGTTAACCTTATTAATTTAGGGACTATATCTTGTTTCTGAAATATGGCAATCAATGAAAAAGAATGTATATGAAATACCCTTTTTTTTTTTTTTTTTTTTACTGTGTCCTTTACTGTGTCCTTATAAAATAAAAAGCAATAAAGCACTCTTTTTATATGTTATGAATATAGTCACTGATGAGGGGTTTGCAAACTCCACTGCATGATTTGCCAAACAAAACCCTTTATACGTGACTATATTCCCAATTTAGCAAGGCCTTTTGTACCTTATTATTAAATTACGTATTTGTGTGTTTCGTCAACTTTAGGTACTTTCATGTCCCAGAGGGACTGTTTTAAGTCTTGACCCAGACCCAAATGAAAATCCATAAATAAAATAAAAAGACATGTTTAAAACTATGAAAATCCTAACAAATAGTGAAATAAACAAAAAACATTTCAATATTTATTGTGTGAAAATTATTTCTATAGTTTTTTTGTTTTTGTTTTTTTTCCACAAATTACAACTGTCCCACAGTTTTGGAGTCATTTTCACCACACCAAATAATTTCGTCCCTTTTTTTTTTTTTTTTTTTTTTTTTTTTTAACGTACTTGTTAACCCTTTAAGCTTGGATTGGCTGGCTCAGAAATAATTATCAAAATAGACAGAACATAAACAGAACATAAATTATCACATACCATTACTTAAAGGAAGGAATTCCCGTTAAAATGAGCCCTCACAACTTAATCGGATGCATAAATCATTAGGCACACAAAGCATAATGTGCACACAGCACATAATCTGCTATATAGCTAAAAACACGATAGCTTTCCTGGATCAGATGATTTCATCTGAAATGATGTAGTACGTTGTTCAATGTCATGGAACGCTAAACCAATCGTATTAGGATTCAGATCACTGCAACCAGAGATGGAAGTCATCCAAATATGGGCAGAGTTCACTCTAATTACATTTTGTCACCAGGAGATGGCGCCAAGAACATAACACAGACTCAATGATGGTTTAAATGACACAGAATGGAACTGAATGAGATCTCATTCAGTTACTCATGCCTGCTTGCTTTGGAGAGAGAGAGCATACCTTTAGTCATTGTGTAATTAGTTCTTATGTACAATAATTATGTTTTATTTGTTTGTAGCCGTTTTTGGACATAAGGCTAAATAATTTTTGAAATGCTATAACTTTTGATTGCTTTGTCGTATCAACACAAACTTTTACTCAGTTACAGGTGAAATGATTGGGAACAAAACAAAATACATTTTTTTGGAGCTACCTTATTTACACCCTGAGATATATCATGTAAAATAAGAAAAATCAGAAAAAAGTAAATTTTTGTCTCAGAATTTATCATAATCTGTATCAAAAAATTTTTTTTTTTAAAGTTTCCTTTAAAATGATACCAAACAATTTACCCTCTTTGTTTTGTTTTGTTTTTAGTTATAAGCATTTAATTTTGGGCATGCCACTGAAACAGGAAATCTTTAAAAACACCTTTAGAACTTAAAGGGTTAAGCAAGTCAACAAAAGTGTAAGTAAAGAACATGCTTGAGATGGAATATTAGGCAAGTAATGTCTGAACAAAACTTGACAAAACCTTGAAAATTCAAAGTAAATATTACTTGTGAGCAGAGTATTTAATTGGACATAATTTCCAATAAAGCTGTTAATTTTCCAAATTTTGTAAGAAGTGTGAAAATATTATTTAATTGTATGTAGGATATTTAGAATGTAAGCTATGAAATTAGCCTTAACAAGATAAAGGTGTCAACCGAATAATAATAAAAAAGTTCATATGTAATTTCCGTCAAAGTAATTTCCATCATAGAATTCTATCAAACACAATACTGTCCAGAATTTGAGATGTGCTTTAAATGACACTTTGGTGGGAATGATTTTCTATGACTTTCAGAATAAAATGACATAAATCTGTTATATAATGTACATACACTGTTGAACAAACAATGGTGAGAGTGTAAAAATGTTTTAACAAGATTTTACTTTAGATGTCTGCAGTGCTAAAAGTGCCAGAAGTTAAAGAAACATAAATTTATGGAAACAGGAACTTATGCCTATACAACATACCACAATGCAACAGTTTACAGACAATTACAGACTTACAGCATAAATGAATTTCTCATTGTAGTCCCGATCGTTGGCTCGAACATGTCGTTCATCTTCTAGAATTGAGCATAATGTTAGTTTAGTTATCATTGAGAAATAAAAAATGAGAAACCTACAAATACAATTTCACAAAATTCTACAGTCCAACTGAATCTTTACATTTCACAACAAACATGCATTGATGCAACCAAACTCCTCTATTAGTATCTAAACTAATCTACAATCCCTCCAATTTCAGGGAAAACAAAACCTAATATGTTCCACCATTGTGTCAATTCCTGGATTGTTTGTTCACTAAATTGATGTTTCTCATAATCTATCTCCTCTTACTGTGCAGTTTTTAAAGGTGAGTGGGAAGCAATATGTGGCCTTAATGTTTTCAAAAGAAACTAACATCAGTGCCTCAAGAGAATCACAATATTATCAGGTCATCAGTGAATATCACTCAGCAAAGGATTGCAGTAAAATGAGTGCACAAAGCTCTTCTCAAATGTAAGTGAGCTCCTTTTATTGATTCTTTTGAAAGCATAACAGCCTCCTCCTGGAAGAAATCTTGGATATTGTTTGCATTTTAAACATTTGTAAGCCTTAACGTATGAGTCAGAAGAAAATAAGTCCCATAACCCATAAGTCATACTTGTATAACATAGAATGACGTAGAAGGTTATTATAGTTTTAACTTTTTCAAATTTTGTTTCAGTTTAGTTTGAGCTTTTTCAGTATTATCTAGTTTCATCTTAGTTCAATAATTTCTATTTTAGTGTAGTAATTTTGGCCTGCTAAAGTAAATACGTTAACTGATATTTAAATGTTAAAATGTAAAAAAATAAAATAAAATACCGTGCATTAAATAAAGCAGTTGATTTAATACGTTAATTAAGTGCGATTGATAAAGCCCCCTGACCATACATAAATTCCGTAATAGGGAATTATCCAATTCTAGCTTGAAGCACCTCCTTCATGTTTTTGCAAGTCAAAGTCAGAAGGGGGCAGTCAGCGCAACTCCAGCTGTACAGGCAATGCGCAGCTGTACAGACAACAAAACAACAGCTGCAGAAAACACGGGTGTCGAGATGTGTTTTTAAAGTTTCAAAATATATTTAACTTGACACAACGTCCTAAAAATGCAGCAGTCATAGATAAGATGCTGAAAACCAGTGAAATGCGATGCAAACACAGTTGACGAACACAGACCAATGAAAATAGCGCATACGGAACACAAAAATGCATCCTGTGAAAACAGCCCAAATCATCCTTGGACAAATCGACTCAATGGCAAAATGGATTGTTCTGGACTATAGGCCAGTAATAGGCTTACAGGTGCATCTCAATAAATTAGAATGTTGTGGAAAAGTTCATTTATTTCAGTAATTCAACTCAAATTGTGAAACTCGTGTATTAAATAAATTCAATGCACACAGACTGAAGTAGTTTAAGTCTTTGGTTCTTTTAATTGTGATGATTTTGGCTCACATTTAACAAAAACCCACCAATTCACTATCTCAAAAAATTAGAATATGGTGACATGCCAATCAGCTAATCAACTCAAAACACCTGCAAAGGTTTCCTGAGCCTTCAAAATGGTCTCTCAGTTTGGTTCACTAGGCAACGCAATCATGGGGAAGACTGCTGATCTGACAGTTGTCCAGAAGACAATCATTGACACCCTTCACAAGGAGGGTAAGCCACAAACATTCATTGCCAAAGAAGCTGGCTGTGCACAGAGTGCTGTATCCAAGCATGTAAACAAAAAGTTGAGTGGAAGGAAAAAGTGTGGAAGAAAAAGATGCACAACCAACCGAGAGAACCGCAGCCTTATGAGGATTGTCAAGCAAAATCGATTCTAGAATTTGGGTGAACTTCACAAGGAATGGACTGAGGCTGGGGTCAAGGCATCAACCACACACAGACATGTCAAGGAATTTGGCTACAGTTGTCGTATTCCTCTTGTTAAGCCACTCCTGAACCACAGACAACATCAGAGGCGTCTTACCTGGGCTAAGGAGAAGAAAAACTGGACTGTTGCCCAGTGGTCCAAAGTCCTCTTTTCAGATGAGAGCAAGTTTTGTATTTCATTTGGAAACCAAGGTCCTAGAGTCTGGAGGAAGGGTGGAGAAGCTCATAGCCCAAGTTGCTTGAAGTCCAGTGTTAAGTTTCCACAGTCTATGATGATTTGGGGTGCAATGTCATCTGCTGGTGTTGGTCCATTGTGTTTTTTGAAAACCAAAGTCACTGCACCCGTTTACCATGAAATTTTGGAGCACTTCATGCTTCCTTCTGCTGACCAGCTTTTTAAAGATGCTGATTTCATTTTCCAGCAGGATTTGGCACCTGCCCACACTGCCAAAAGCACCAAAAGTTGGTTAAATGACCATGGTGTTGGTGTGCTTGACTGGCCAGCAAACTCACCAGACCTGAACCCCATAGAGAATCTATGGGGTATTGTCAAGAGGAAAATGAGAAACAAGAGACCAAAAAATGCAGATGAGCTGAAGGCCACTGTCAAAGAAACCTGGGCTTCCATACCACCTCAGCAGTGCCACAAACTGATCACCTCCATGCCACGCCGAATTGAGGCAGTAATTAAAGCAAAAGGAGCCCCTACCAAGTATTGAGTACATATACAGTAAATGAACATACTTTCCAGAAGGCCAACAATTCACTAAAAATGTTTTTTTTATTGGTCTTATGATGTATTCTAATTTTTTGAGATAGTGAATTGGTGGGTTTTTGTTAAATGTGAGCCAAAATCATCACAATTAAAAGAACCAAAGACTTAAACTACTTCAGTCTGTGTGCATTGAATTTATTTAATACACGAGTTTCGCAATTTGAGTTGAATTACTGAAATAAATGAACTTTTCCACGACATTCTAATTTATTGAGATGCACCTGTATGTTCAGTTGCTGGGTTTCCATCCAACAATTATTATGAAAATGTAAAATTTGCACTTAAGAAAACCTGAATGGAAATGCTTGAAACAGTATGCCCATAAACTCGTAAAATTATCTTAAAACGTTTATGAGCTAGGTAGAGTTTTCTAGAGTCAACACGTGCATTAAGGTGATGGAAAGAGTTTATTCACAAAATGATGACATTTTCTGACCATTTATGAACAAGAACAAAAGGTCCGGCCTTGACACATAATTGTTCGAACATTGCCCTTGACATTCAGAAATATTTAACCCACAGCTGGTCCTCAAAATTCATCAGAGCAGTTTTGAACGTGGGCACTCCCAGGTATGAGGAGGCTGGCAGCATATGGGCATAGCAGCCACTTCATTATATGAGATATTACACTCATTCTGTGGTGTCTCCTGGCAGCATTTAATAAAACTATGTACAATTGCTCAAACACTGCTTATACAACTCTACCCGAAGCAAGCAGGTCATTCAGGTGCTCCATCATAACACATCCTAAAGATAATGCACATAACGTAGTGGATGGAAACACGCAATGATTCACATTTTCTTTTTTCTCAGATTTTTAGAAATGTGCTTAAAAATGCAAAACATTTGAATGGATACCCATGATATTAAAATAAATCAAACAATATATTAATTTATAAAGTCACTTTTTGTATTGTCTAATCAATGCTTTACTCATCTGCTACAATAGTGTAATGTCTTTGAATTCTCTGAATTATTATTTATTATAGATTTTTACACAACAGTTAGTTCCGGTCCTTGATTCTGATTGGACAAGAGATGTTCCAAGAGCACTTATTTCTCACACCATCAGCACTCGGACGCGTTACTGTTTTTATCACTCCGCTTGTATTCGAAGCATTCTAAACTAAAGTGTAAGAGCAGCGCAGATGTCAAAAAACAGCTTGATGAGTGTCTTTTCATTTGTGACTGTGACATTAAAGATTTTAGCCAGCAGCTGGCGACATTTTTTATGTGCTGATTTAAGTGAAGTGTTAAGTTAATTGTTGAGCCAGTTAAGTTGACTGAGTCAGTGATGTTAGTCAATGAGCGGTTTCTTTGAAGTCATCAGCATTGTCTTTCACTCCATGGTTGCTCGGATTACTGCTACAGTACAGCTGGGAAATAGAGTTAAACTTACAGCTTCAGCATTAAGGTGTTGGGAGCAGATGTAAACATTCAACATGGCGGAGGAGAGAACGAACCAGCTACCGCAAAATACACCGAATCACAGCTGTGCTGATATAGGGCCATACAGCACTCTTGCTTGTGTGATATTGCTTTAATAATTATTTTTATAATTACAGTATATATTGAATAATCTTTATTTGTGGTCCTTTTTCAGCAAATATTAATATATATACAATTAATTTTGATTAATTTGATTAATTAATCGTTATATCATAATTCATTTGATTAAACATATTTATTGATTAACAGTCCTAGTATTAAAATTTTAAACAAAATTTGTGGTCATTTTTACTTAGATTCGGAATCATGAAAATGTAACAAAATTTTAGTTTAGTTTCAGCTTTATGTTAGTTAGTTTTTAAGTATCAATTTAGAAAAATATTTTTATTATATTGACAATTAACACAATGTTGAACAACTGTCCAAAACTAAGTACCCCCCCACCCCCCCAACCCTTGCCCTCCCAGTCCCACAAGCCTTTGCCACTCTACCTTGTCCAGGTGCTTTTGAACTTGGGTTCCAACCTCCTCTCCATGGTACTAACATCCATAGCCATCGCGGCGCCATTGCCTGTCTGCAATGTCATTCTTTGTGCAGCACAAACAAACGTTCAGACATTAGTCACTGCCATACATCAAATACAACCTTCATTGCAAATCAAATTACAGGGTCATTAAAGAGACAATGCAATCATAAAATACTCCATAGTCTGCGGCGCCTGCTTTCTGTTGGGCAGCTTATTCTGAGGAAACTGGATTCCTTTGGAATGTACCAGACATTGCCTACACTTGCCTTTAAATGCAAGAGACTGAAGCGTGTCTTGGAATTTTCATCGCCTGCAGGGCTTATGTTTATTAACATAAAATGATGCCTAATCATTTACTTGCTCTAACTAGGAATTAGTAGGAAAACTGGTATTATAAACACAGAGATCTTGGCTTTGAAAAACCTGAGAAGCAGGAGACTGAAGCAAAAGTGTCTATTGTCTCTCCATGAAATCTTATTCCTGAAACAATTGAGATCTCCTTTGTGATTTCTCTTTCTGACGGGAGTGAAGGACACTTGCAGCACTGCATAATGCATCCCTAGACAAAACAAACCAATTAAACTGTTTATATACGTACCTGTAGTGAGTGACTCAACAACAGATGAACTTGATGAACTTTCAGGATGGAGTACTTACTGATCTACTGAAGGACTTACTGTACAACATGGCAGACGTTCTTAGTGTTGCCAGAATCATCATGGTGACGTGAAACATTAATCATTACAAGGTTATGTTTCAGAATCGATTGAAATTTGGGGATCTGGGCTCGGATACAGTTTACATTTTTCTGAAGGTCACATAATATTATGGCCTGAACAAGAGTCATGTTAGGTTACACAGACTGGCAAATGTAATATTGCACTGCAGTTGCACCGTACACTCCAGACTTCCTTCAAGTACTGATAAATTTCATGTTTACTGCCAGATGAGCTGTAACCAGGGTTGGGAGTGTTACTTTTGAAATGTATTCCACTACAGATTACAGAATACATGCTGTAAAATGTAATTTGTAACGTATTCCATTAGATTACTCAAGATCAATAACATATTTTAAATACTTTGGATTACTTCTTCAGCACTGGTAGATTTTTTTCACTTGTTTTGACTATAAAAACTCTGCCAGTACAGTAAGACAAAATACACATGTTAAAAATACATTCTCTGAAAAACCTAAATATCTTACGCTGTGTTGTTTCTAAAACAAGATAAATCAAATTGATTTTTTTGTTTATTTTTACAGGAAAACAATACAAAAATTATTATCAAGAATATGATTTTTGCCCTAATATCAAAGGTCTTACTAGAAATAAAGAAATTATGACCCAATGTGAATTTTCTTGATAAAAAATATGATCGTGTCTGGTAACGTGCATGTAAAATGGCTAGAAATAGCATTTTAGCTTAGTGTAAAGCTGACCATTTACACAAGGTTTATTTCTATTTCTTCTGCTCCAAACTTACTTCAAACTTACTTCTCTGTCTGCTCGTATGAGTGTAACACATTAAAAGAAAGTGTTTCACCGCTGTTCAAATGCACTTTGGATCGCATCATTTATATGTATAAATGTTTCCATCTGAAAGGACTAAATATTAGATGAAAAATTGACAATAAAATGCAAAGTAATCTCTTCAGTAATCAAAATACATTTTGAATGTAACTGTATTCTAATTACCAGTGATTTCAATTGTAACTGTAGTGGAATGCAGTTACTTATATTTTGTATTTTAAATATGTAATCCCATTACATTACATTAATTCCGTTACTCCCCAACCCTGGCTGTAACTATGCACGACTCACCGAATGAGCTTGTTCCTTTCACAGTTTTGAAATTATATAAGTCATAAGATGTTTTCTCAGCATTATTGCAATGAGGGTCCTTCAAAAGTTCATATCACAATAATATGCCCTTGGAGTGATCCGTTCTGTCCATGTGTGGTTTAATCTGGCTGTTACTATAATTTAGGGTTTTAAAAAGATCCTTAACCCCAAGAATTAAACTTCAGCATGTAACTCGTCCTACACCATTTGTGTTATGGAGGTGAATGATACCTCCAACCATGTGGCCTGTTGAGGAAAGATGTGCTATTACTTTTCAAACCGATCAGGCTTACAATTTTAGTTTTGGCGGATGTTAAAATGGGACGAAAAAATACCACTAGACATACATTGAAGGAGAGACCTGAGCCATATCTCAGGTCTAGAATGTCATAGAGACTCTTTTGATATGAGACTGGAAGTATCCACCTTCAAACCAACTATAACACCATAGCAACCACCTAGCAACACCCTTGCAGCCATCCAGAACACACTAGAAACCACATAACAATGCCCCTGGCAACCACCCACAGCACCTTTGTATTGTGATGCTGAGTTTTGCACAGGCAAGCACCACTCACACTGTCTTTAGGAAATAAAAAAAAAAAAGCTTATTTTACTCAGAATCCGATTGCAGGTTTTAACAGTAAAACACACAATCCTTTACTGCAATTTCTACATTTCTTCTGGCTTAGCCCCTTCTGTGGTACAGTGGACAAGGAAAATAAACTAACCACACAGCTCTTTACCGGAAGAGCCTAGTAAATAATTTCAAAATTAGCACGTACTAGTTCATTGCATACTATAGCAGTGAAACATGAGAATTGTTAGCCCAGGTGCTACAACTGTTGTCAACCATTAATAATTGAATAGTTTCCACACCCAGAGATCCTCCAGATGAGTTTACACTCCATTCACACATTTGATCGCAGCAGACAAATGGCAAGTAATGCATAACATTTCATATCAATTTGAAAAATGTTTATGCTAGCTCAACTGGTAGAGCATGGTGCTAGCAATGCTAAATCATAGGTTTGTTTCCCAGGAAACACAAATGTATGGGCCAACCTTAAATGCACTGTACGTCACTTAATGATAATAATGCATGTGAAATGAATAACTGTAAACATAAAATAAATAAACTTACAGACCCTATGAAATGGCTTGACTTTAAACCCTATGACCCATGAAATGGCTTTAGCCAGAGGAGAACTGAATCCCCCAGCTGAGTCTACTTTCTCCCAAGGTTTTTTCTCCACTTATTAACATTTTATGGAGCTTTTGTTCCTTGTCGCCTTTGACTTGCTCACTGGGGACTTAAAAATAAAAAAAACGAAGGCATGATTTTCAATGAAGTTTTTCAATGAAGCTGTTCAATGGGGACTTATATTCGATTATGGACATTATAATATGATTTTCTGTAAAGGTGCTTTGAAACTACAGGTGCATCTCAATAAATTAGAATGTCGTGGAAAAGTTCATTTATTTCAGTAATTCAACTCAAATTGTGAAACTCGTGTATTAAATAAATTCAGTGCACACAGACTGAAGTAGTTTAAGTCTTTGGTTCTTTTAATTGTGATGATTTTGGCTCACATTTAACAAAAACCCACCAATTCACTATCTCAAAAAATTAGAATACATCATAAGACCAATAAGAAAAACATTTTTAGTGAATTGTTGGCCTTCTGGAAAGTATGTTCATTTACTGTATGTGTACTCAATACTTGGTAGGGGCTCCTTTTGCTTTAATTACTGCCTCAATTCGGCATGGCATGGAGGTGATCAGTTTGTGGCACTGCTGAGGTGGTATGGAAGCCCAGGTTTCTTTGACAGTGGCCTTCAGCTCATCTGCATTTTTTGGTCTCTTGTTTCTCATTTTCCTCTTGACAATACCCCATAGATTCTCTATGGGGTTCAGGTCTGGTGAGTTTGCTGGCCAGTCAAGCACACCAACACCATGGTCATTTAACCAACTTTTGGTGCTTTTGGCAGTGTGGGCAGGTGCCAAATCCTGCTGGAAAATGAAATCAGCATCTTTAAAAAGCTGGTCAGCAGAAGGAAGCATGAAGTGCTCCAAAATTTCTTGGTAAACGGGTGCAGTGACTTTGGTTTTCAAAAAACACAATGGACCAACACCAGCAGATGACATTGCACCCCAAATCATCACAGACTGTGGAAACTTAACACTGGACTTCAAGCAACTTGGGCTATGAGCTTCTCCACCCTTCTTCCAGACTCTAGGACCTTGGTTTCCAAATGAAATACAAAACTTGCTCTCATCTGAAAAGAGGACTTTGGACCACTGGGCAACAGTCCAGTTCTTCTTCTCCTTAGCCCAGGTAAGACACCTCTGACGTTGTCTGTGGTTCAGGAGTGGCTTAACAAGAGGAATACGACAACTGTAGCCAAATTCCTTGACACGTCTGTGTGTGGTGGCTCTTGATGTCTTGACCCCAGCCTCAGTCCATTCCTTGTGAAGTTCACCCAAATTCTTGAATCGATTTTGCTTGACAATCCTCATAAGGCTGTGGTTCTCTCGGTTGGTTGTGCATCTTTTTCTTCCACACTTTTTCCTTCCACTCAACTTTCTGTTAACATGCTTGGATACAGCACTCTGTGAACAGCCAGCTTCTTTGGCAATGAATGTTTGTGGCTTACCCTCCTTGTGAAGGGTGTCAATGATTGTCTTCTGGACAACTGTCAGATCAGTAGTCTTCCCCATGATTGTGTAGCCTAGTGAACCAAACTGAGAGACCATTTTGAAGGCCCAGGAAACCTTTGCAGGTGTTTTGAGTTGATTAGCTGATTGGCATGTCACCATATTCTAATTTTTTGAGATAGTGAATTGGTGGGTTTTTGTTAAATGTGAGCCAAAATCATCACAATTAAAAGAACCAAAGACTTAAACTACTTCAGTCTGTGTGCATTGAATTTATTTAATACACGAGTTTCACAATTTGAGTTGAATTACTGAAATAAATGAACTTTTCCACGACATTCTAATTTATTGAGATGCACCTGTATATGTAATAATGTCATAAAATATCAATATTGATAGGCATGTTATTTTACTGATATATTTTTGAGGCATCAATATATTAAAATTAGCCATCATTTAAATTAGAAGCCCAATTTGCATGCTTTCCAATTCACTCAGTTGGCATTCTGTTGAATAGTGTGGCGAAATAGCATTGGGAGACCAAAAGAGGGTAGTATGACATTTGCTGAAGCCGTTTGTGGTCAGGAAAGGCACAGGTATCTCACACACACACACACACACACACACACACACGGGATGAGCTGATGCGGCGCAGCAGATGGCAGTCCAAAGTTACGAAGGTTTTTGTTGTTCTTCAAGAATGAACAAAGTGAGGTTGATGAGTTTGCACATTAGTGTATGGAACTGGTGTAACTGCTCAAACTGAACGAATAGAAATGGTGACGTTTATCAAGTTTTTTTTGTCTCTTCAAAAAAAAAAATTTTCTCTCTTCAAAACGTTTTTTTTTCTCTCTTCCAAATTTTTTTTTTCTCTCTTCAAAAAGATTTTTTTTTAACCTTACGGTTCAGGGCTTCCGTAGTTCCGTAGTAGAAAAAACTTTTTTTTAATTTTTTTATTTAAAAATGTTTTATTTATTTTTTAAAGAGAGAGAGAGAAAAAAATTATTTGAAGAGAGAAAAAAAATTTCTTTGAAGAGAGAAAATTTAGCATGCCCAATTCCCAATGCGCTCTGGGTCCTCGTGGTGGCGTAGTGACTCGCCTCGATCCGGGTGGTAGAGGATGAATCTCAGTTGCCTCAGTTGGTCTGAGACCGTCAATCCATGCATCTTATCACGTGGCTTGTTGAGCGTGTTACCGCGGAGACCTAGCGCGTGTGGAGGCTTCACCGTATTCTGAATCCACGCACAACTCACCACGCGCCCCACCAAGAGCGAGAACCACATTATAGCAACCACGAGAGGTTTACCCAATGTGACTCTACCCACCCTTGCAACCGGGCCAGTTGGTTGCTTAGGAAGCCTGACTGGAGTCACTCCAATCTTAGCCAAATTTACTTATCCCAATTTATTTCTGAAAAAAATCCTGATATATATATATCAATAACCGTCGGGAGAATCTTCTGATTATAGATGCGTGAAAAAGGCATCGATCCAAAGCCTATTATGTAACAATGTGAAAAAAGCTATAAAAATAAATGTGAATTGGCTTGACGAGTGCAGTTTTCTTTCCAGTGTTGATGTATTTCATATATATTTCATAGTGCAAAACATATCGAAGAGAACTCACTTTTTTTACTTGCTGTTGCTAGTTGGTTACAGGTGATATTAGGGGAAGATAAATTCTCATTGTAGAGAGCATTTTATGCTGACTTCACGGGTTACCATAATACAAGTTTCCTACATGGAAATTGCACCCCTCAGGTAGTAAATAAAAATGGGAAACTCTGATAATATTTTTATACTGAGTTTCCGAGTTGGGAGGAGCCATAATCACTCAATATGACGGTGGAGAGCATGGTTTCTGTACAGCTACGTTGTTTGCGCTTGACATTTTGGCCATATACATTTACATAAATTAGTAACCATTTGTTGCATATTGTACCTTTTTTTACACAGAGAAAATAGCATGTATTTGACCAAAATTCCTTTAGCGTCAGCCAGCTGACTAACATGTATTATAATGTCAAAATAGGAGTTCCTCAAGAAATATGCAAGAAAGAAACTGGCATCCTCCATGTTTCCTATTCTCTCCGTCAACAAAACACTTGAACATGACATACTCCTCATTTCGACAGTAGGCAGTAGGATAATACTAATAGCATGTGAATTTTTGGTCAATTTTCCCAGAAGATACTGTAGATTTTAAATGTGTATATCTGCTAAAAGTTAATTTTGTCAAGTTTTAGGATATTACTAGCATATAGATCAAAGTTAACAGACATGGACTAAAAGCAACAAAACTACATTTATTTTCAATTTCATGGGATATTTAAAAGCGTTCTCCTGTGGCATCAATCCTGGAAAGTACTTATTTGGCTCTAATCTGGAACCTTTTTTTGTATGAGATGAAGATAAAATTGCATTCAACTTTTGATTTTGCATGAGGGCGCCTTGACAAACATTTAACAAATTATGGAAATTACGGTATGAGTGTATTACAGTACACTAAGCATCAACAATGATTAAATTACATCTTAAAGTGACTAATACATGGAGTTGTATGTGTACTTACTATTTTGGGCAACATTCTTACATCGCTGTCTTCCAACTTCCCTCTTTAAACACACTTTAAGTGTATTACAACAGCGTGACTCTAATACACTCTAAAACTTCACTGCGCAACACAAAGTAAAACACAAAAGAAAAATACCTGCAGGTTTCACCTTCATGTCCCCTTACAACACTGTAAATGATCTCCATCCAGTCTGCCAGATCACGTTAAAAAAAATAAAAAAATAAATAAATAAATGAATACACTGTTGCCAAAGGGCAAATAACATAATGATCTGTGGTTTATCCAAGGTCAAAGAGTCGAAACCTTGCGTCATTGGTGGATCCGTTACCTGTTCCCCATGATCACAATTGCACACACTTGAAGACTCATACTAACATAAACACATGGCACGCTTCACACGTCAGTATCCCTATAGCAGCAAAGTCTCTCCTTTATCTCTGTGGAGCAGCACACCATGGAATAAAGGAGCAATGAGTGATGATGTCACAGGAAGAGGATGCAAACCGTCCCTTCTTTATTAAGGACTGATTAACTATGACTGGGTATTAAAATCACTTTCATTTGTTTGTGCACAAGAGACACCAAGAGCAACAGCAACAAACACACAAGGGTGTCATCAATGTTTCTAGGCAACAAGACCTGAGAAGAGGAGAAGACCTCATCTCAAACACATGGCATAGTTGAAATACTGTAGCTAACACTATAGCTATTAAATGCAGGACTTAAGTACGGGCTAAAACAGGAGATCCTTTGTTCCGCAGAATTTGATCTAGAGAACTGTGAAAACATTGTAGATGCTGTTATTATCTTATTATTACATTGTTTGGTTAAAGAGAAGTAACTGCCCAAGCGAAAGCGTACGCAGATGAATCTCACAAAACATGTCCTTGTCATATTTCACCCCAAAATCAAAACAAAAATATGTCTATTTTTCAGTACTGTAATGTGCCAGTAATATTTCGGGTTCAATACAAGTTAAGCTCAATCAACAGCATTTGTGGCATAATGTGGATTACCACAAAAAATTATTTTGACTAGTCTCGTTTTCTTAAAAAAAGAAGCAAACATTAAGGCTACAGTGAGACACTTACAATTAAAGTGAATGGGGCCAATTTTTATTGAGTTTAAAGGCCGAAATGTGAAGCTTATAACTTTTTTTTTTTTTTTTTTTATGCATTACAGTAATGAGATGTTTTTTTTTTTTTTTTTTTTTGCATTACAGTAATGAGAGTTGGATGGAATACGCATAATAATATATTTTTTAGGTTTAATATTCTTCATCCAAAATATTATTACTTATTTTATTTTATTTTTAATTTTGGGTTGATGTGACCTGTTCATATTTTTTGTGAGATTCACCAATGACTTCAGGTAAATTTAAATGAGAAAAGTTACCATATTATCAATAGAATATGACAGCAAAAGTACATTAAAGGAATAGTTTACCCAAAAATGAAAATTCAGTCATTGTTTACTCACCTCTGTGTTGTTATAACCCTATATGACATTCTTTTTCTTAACACAAAGAGAGAAATTGTGGAAAAATGTTCAGTGATGTCATACAATGGCAGTTTATGGTGACCACCTCTTCAAGCTTCAAATGCAGAAGTATAATTCAGAAGTCTAATAAATTATTGTATATGACTCATGATTGTTATGAAAGCATTTAACAAGGTTTGGTGAGAAACAAACCGAAATCTAATTGATTATATAGTGATACTCTTGACCGACCATTGATCTCCTGTGCACGTTCATGAGTGCACGAGAGCAGCAGTTACGTAGCCTCCGCTCGCGAGATGGGGTTTTCAAGCTTTTTATCTAAAAAAGGTCTGCTACAGCAATAGTAACAACAGAAAACAACACAGCTGCACAAAAACCAGACAACAGAACTGAAGAAAAAAAAAAACACGTCTGAAGAGTCAAAGAATTGGTGCATTTCTATGCAAAAACTCTGGTTCAAATAAATAAGGCTGGGCATAGAAATGCATCTATTTTTCTACTTAAAATTCTTCACTCTCAGACATGTTTTGTAAGTTCTGTTCTCTGGTTCGTGTGCAGCTATGTTGTGTTTTCTGTTGTTAATATCGCTGGTGGTCCTGCAGAAGCAAAATTATGCAGTTTCTTGCTTGAACAGCCCATCTTGCAGAGGCAGTAAAGCTTGCGTGCAGCCTCATGAGATCAATGGTCAGTCAAGAGTTTTACTAAATAATACATTAGATTGTGGTTTGTTTCTCACCACACTTTATCATATTCCTTCTGAACAAGACATGAGTCACATACAATAATTTATTAGACTTCTGAATTATATTTTTACGTTCTTTTGAAGCTTGAAGAGGTAGTCACCATAAACTGCCATTTTATGACATCACTGAGCACAACATTTTTTAACAATTTCTTCCTTTATGTTAAGAAAAAGAAAGAAAGTCATATAGGGTTATAACAACACAGGGGTGAGTAAACAATGACTGAATTTTCATTTTTGGGTGAACTATCCTTTTAAGACACATTAAATTGATTTAAACACATGCTTTTACAACATTTGGGACAATTGACATTGTAAACATAAATACACATCAACATTTTTAAACATAAATGTCATGTCTTTTTTGCATTTTTTGGCATGTAAGCATATTATTCCTCCATTTTCAACTGTTGTTTTTTTCTGAAGCTATTCTTACCAAAGCGGATGTCCTTCTTCGAGATTGCCATAATATCAGGCCATCTTCGACGGGTCGTAAGGGTTTCTCTGAAAAACATCATGCCAGGAGAAAAGGAAGTGTGTGAGCATCAAATAATACATCATGCTGATCAAAATGACCAGAAATAAATTTTATAGACTTTAGCTATGTTCACGCAGCAGCAGAATCAGGTTGTTAGTCCTGTTTGGAGTGTTAAATATGGTTGTGTTATTCTGTTATTATATGACCGAAATGACTCCATTTAACTTAAGTTAAATGTTCAGGACTTACAACCAAATTTTGAGTTCCTCTAAAGCCATATTGTTCATCTAGATGTATTTGTTTGTGTTAGAGAGCACAACAGATGACATTAGTAATTAGCTCCAGTCACACAGCACAACAGGGTAATTGTCTTTTAAAGAAGCATGCAATTCTAGCTGTTTTTAATGTCTGACGCACACCGGGTATCTTCTTCCACATCAACCTAATGAAAACCCAAAGGAACTGCAGCCCGTGGAAACCTGTCAAGGGTCCGAGAACACACACCTCTCCACAGGGGACACTGCAGGGCTTTGGAGGTTGCTGAGGATAGCATGCAGAAACATAGGTGATCCCGATAAGAGCGAGAGTCTGCAGTTTCCTGCCATATGGTGGCTTAGCACGACAAAATGATTTGCAGAGAAAAGGCTATTACTGTAAGTGGGACATTGTGCTGAAAGTATCCTCATTGAAAATAAACATGACTTTAGGGGAAATGCAGATTTCAAGATAAAAAGGCACCTGACATACTGACCCCAATTGACTGCAGATCTCCACTATACAAAATTAAGTGAACTAAAGACTCTGTGGTGAATATTATCACTGAGTTATCAAAAAGCCTGCCAGGAAATTGAAGTACAGAAAAATATTTAGAATATACTTCAGAATAAATTGAGGTTTACGAAGATTATATAACAAATATAGATCCACTTGCAGAAGAAAACACACATGCCATGCAGTATATAAGCAATATAATCATATAATTGTTAATTTATTTATTCTACATGTATTGTACTATTATATTTATTTATTATTTTATATTTATTCAACATTTTACATATTATTTATTGTTATTATATTATATTATTTATTACACATTTATTGTATTTATAATAAATAAATATGTAATACATTTTGTTAACACATTATCTGTTTTCATGAGTGACCACATAACTTAATTAAAAACATGGCAAAAGATCTCATCTGTAACCTCAGTCGTACAATCATTAAGCTTAGTCCATTAGTACGCCTTAGTTGGGATGTGGATGTAAAATGAATTGATTAAGCTCGATGATTACTATAAATTATCTTTTTTTTATACAAGATCTGCGACAAAAGGCGATAACATCCCATTGAATCACACGCATAGCCATCAGACAGTAACACAGCTGTAACGCTCATCGTTCATAACTGCGGAGCATCAATACACCTCATACACCAGTACTCTATCATGATCAATTATTTACAATGTATCAAAAATAAAACGCTTACCGAAAACATGCTCCATCCATTCATTTATGGCTCTACTACAGAGGCATGGTGGAGTAACACGTCCATAAGAAAAAAGCGGAGAAAACACCAGACAGATTCACTATCACCCCCCCTACCCCTCCCGCCCTCTCTCTCTCTCTCTCTCTCTCTCTCTCTCTCTCTCTCTCTCTCTCTCTGTCTCTCTCTCTCTCTCTCTCCCGCTTGCTCGCGCGCGCACACACAAACGCGCGCGATTGTTATGTAGAAGGTGAGGTTAGTTTCACGTTAAATCCGTAAAGCGCAAAACATCGTTTGTTCTTCTGACCACACACAATTTGATCAAACGTGAAAACAAACCTTGAAGAAATATATACATTCTGTTTTATCAATTATCAATAACATTCCCACAGAATAATGTCCGTTATTTCGGTTAATGACGCAGCATTCGAGCTATTCGAGTATACATGATTGGCAGCTGTAAATTAAAGTAATGTAATGATATAAAAAACTGTATTTCATTCAATTATTACACACTTTTTGTCCTTAAACCAATTTTTAGACTGTTACATTTGCTGTAGACATAGACATATACTTTTACTTTATAGAATGACCATTAAATTATAAAAGCGTTGATTTGAAGCTAATGGTTTTATACGTAGTTATATTGAATCTACATAAAGTCCAACCTCCCACATAAAATCATAATAATAAAAGTCTTACAATTTAACTTTTATAAATGTCAGTGTTTGGTGCATAAAAAGCACATGATAATATATTTGTAATAATTAATAATAATAAATAATAAGTGTATATATACATATATATACACTCACTGAGCCCAGGTCAGGAAGCAGACAAACTGGTTAATCCGAACGTCTGCTAGCTGCCTTGAGACGTCACACAGGTCACATAAACTACAACACATAGAGACTGTATCACCTAGAAATCACATAGAGACTGTATCTGTTCCCCGAACTACCAAACACAAACCCTTCACTAAATCATTTAGAAAAAAATTAAGGTCAAACTTTAAGGTAAAAAAAAATAAAATTAAATGTAATAAAATTAAAAAAAATTAAACATACAAAACAAACTGAAGATAAACATCATATAAAGGTAGGGCTAATAAACATTAGATCTCTTTCAAACAAAGCATTAATTGTAAACGAAATTATTACAGACCATAGTTTGGATGTGCTTTGCTTGACTGAAACCTGGCTTAAACCAGGTTATTGTTATAAACATGAGCCTCGTCTGAAGATTCGAGGAGGAGGTGTTGCTACAATTTACAGTGAAGTTTTTGGTGTTACTCAGAGGACAGGATGTAAGTTTAAGTCTTTTGAACTAATAATGCTTAATGTGACACCGTCAGATGCAATTAAAAAAATCTCTGTCATCTTTTGCCCTTGCTACCGTATATAGATCACCTGGGCCATTTTCTGATTTCCTTGGTGAATTGCAAATTTTCTATCAGATCTTGTAGTTACTGTAGATAGAGCTTTAATTGTTGGTGACTTCAACATTCACATAGATAATGAAAATGACACATTGGGATTAGCATTTATCGATATTCTCAACTCTTTTGCAGTCAGACAAAATGTGACAGGACCAACTCATCGCCATAATCATACGCTAGATTTAATTCTGTCATATGGAGTTGATGTTGATACTATAGAAATTCTACCACAGAGCAATGACATCTCGGATCAGTACCTCGTCTCTTGTTTGCTGCGATCAGCTAATGTCACTCAATCTACACCACGCTATTGTTCAGGTAGAAGTATTATTTTGACCACTAAAGATAGCTTCACTAATAATCTTCCAGAATTGTCTCACATACTCAGTAAGCCAAAAAGTCTAGAAAAACTTAATGTAATAACAGAAAATATAAATACAGTCTTCTCTAGCACTCTTCATAGTGTCGCCCCCCTTTGATTAAAAAAAATTAAAGAAAAAAACCCTGCTCCATGGTACAATGATCACACTCATGATCTCAAGAGAGCAGATTGGAAAATGGAGCGCAAGTGGAAGAATACAAAATTAGAGGTATTTCGGGGTGCATGGAAGGATAGTGTCTGTAGCTACAGACAGGCACTAAAAGCTGCCAGGTCAGCATATTTTAGCAAACTCATAGAAAATAACCACAACAATTCTAGGTGTTTATTTAGTACTGTGGCTAAATTGGTTAGGAATAAAGCCTTTACTGAACCAGATATTCCATCGCAGCACAATAGTAATGACTTCATGAATTTCTTTACTGATAAAATAGAAATCATCAGAAATAAAATTGGAATTATGCAATCGTCTGTCACTGTACCACAGAAAACAGTATCTCGTAATTTTCCTCATGAGCAACTTCAATCCCTCACTGTCATAGGTCATGGTATAAGTTTCCACTGTTATGCCTTTATATTTCTTCTAAATCCGATGAAATTTCACAATTCTCCAAATTAGCAGTGTATCAGTGAAATCAAAGATTGGATGGCCAGAAATTTCCTTCTACTCAATTCTGACAAAACAGAGGTACTAATTATTGGACCAAAAGCCACTAAAATATAAATTGACCCTCGATGGATGTACTGTTACGTCGTCTTCTACAGCGAAGAAATTAGGTGTTATATTTGATGCCAATCTGTCCTTTGAAAATCTAATTTCCAATGTTTGTAGAACTTCCACCTCAGAAATATTGCAAAGTTAAGACACATGCTTCTGTTGCTGATGCCGAAAAACTAATTCATGCGTTCATGACTTCAAGACTAGATTATTGTAATGCATTACTGGGAGGATGTCCTGCAAGTTCAATAAATAAACTTCAGTTGGTTCAAAATGCAGCTGCCAGAGTGCTGACTAGAACCAAGACATATGATCATATTAGCCCAATTTTATCGTCGTTTCATTGGCTACCTGTTCAATTTCATATTAATTTTAAAATTCTGTTAACTACACACAAAGCTGTCTAGCTCCACAGTGCTTAAGTGACCTTCTACAACGTTATATTCCATCATGTTCATTACGATCACAAAATTATGGCCTGTTAATAGTTCCTAGAATATCAAAATCCAGAAAAGGAGGTAGATCCTTTTCCTATTTGGCTCCAAAACTATGGAACAGTCTCCCTTACACAGTAGGGATGCAGACACACTCACTCAGTTTAAGTCTAGACAAAAGACTCATCTATTTAGCCAGTGTGGCGGGGTAAGCAAGAGACAGACATGGTGAAGGGCAGGGTAGTGTCTATGGAATGGCCCAGGCATGAGCTAGGTCTGTCGGCCGCTCACGCTCCCCTCCAGGGTCCACGGTGCGAGGGGTGGCAGCGTCCTTGGCGGCCTGACTTCCCAGGCCCGCGGCAGGTGAAAGGGGAAGGTGGCCTGGCCTCTAGCTCATCGGCCGCGATGTGAGCTGTTCTCCCCCGGCGACTCATTAATCCATCCGGGGGTCCAAGGAGCGGGTCCGGCGGTGCATCCACTCATCCGAACCCTCCCAGCTCTGGTCCTGGGCGTGCGAGGATGCCAGTGTGTGCACACGTGGAGATTTGAAGCCGGCTCCCCGAGAAGAGGTGCGCTCTGCATTTTAAAGACTGCAGCGATGACGCATTATTCACATCAGGTGTGCTTCATTCACCGCTGTCAGAACGAGGCTTATTAATTATGCACCTTTTCTCGCTCTCCTGCCCAACTCCTGTCATGAGCCTGGCTAAAGGGCGGCCCTAAGAGGCGGGGTGACGATGACGAGCCGGAGGGGCGGATCATTCCACCACATCTCCCCCCAAGCGTCAACCCGTCGGCACCTCCTCCCACGCTCGTATTCAACCATGGAGTTCAGAGCCGGAGGTGCACACTCTTTAGCCACCCACACGGGAATGCTACTTCCTCAACCAGGCCCTACAGTCGGAGTGGACGTATGGGGGATACCTCTCCGGGCCAGCTCTCCCTCTCACTCGCACCCGGGTGGGAACAGAGAAAAAACACTAATTAATCTGACAGCCTCAGCCAGCCACAGGGTAAATGCTTATTAAATGCCACTTATCCTTTTGCTGCAGCTGGGAGGCCGTCCCCGTGTTTTCTCCGACCCACTGCAGTCTTTCCTTCTAACTGGCAAATGAGAGGAAGAGCGACATCACTGTTGGTGCCCAACTGTGCCATCTCTGCCCACAAAAGTGCCCACATTCTCCATCACTATGGCGGGGTGAGCAAGAGACAGACACAGTGGGTGTGGCATCAAGCCTCGGAGAGGCATTTATTGGAAATAATAATAAACGTAAAATGTCCTTAAAGGGAGAAAAGAAAAGTGTCCAGGGGGAATAGTATTCATAACAAAGGGGGAATCTGGCATCCTCGCAGTGAGATGGGGCTCCGTGAAGGGCGGGGTAGTGTCTATGGAATGGCCCAAGCATGAGCTGGGTCCGTCGGCCGAACACGCTCCCCTCCAGGGTCCACGGCGTGAGGGGCAGCGGCGTCCTTGGCGCCCTGTCTTCCCAGGCCCACCGCAGGTGAGAGGGGAAGGCAGCCCGACCTCTAGCCCATCGGCCGCAACGTGTGCTGCTCTCCCTCGGCGACTCATTTAATCCATCCGGGGGTCCGAGGACTGGGTTCGGCGGCGCATCCAATTGTCCGAACCCTCCCAGCTCTGGTCCTGGGCGTGCGAGGATGCCAGTGTGTGCACACGTGGAGATTTGAAGCCGGATCCCTGAGAAGAGGTGCGCTCTGGATTTTAAAGACAGCAGTGATGAAGCATTATTCACATCAGGTGTGCTTCATTCATCACTGTCAGAACAAGGCTTATTAATTATGCACCTCTTCTCGCTCTCCTGCCCAACTCCCTTCATAAGCCTGGCTGAAGGGCAGCCCTAAGAGGCGGGGTGACGATGATGAGCCGGAGGGGCAGATCATTCCGCCACACCAGGCATACACCTAATTTATACATCAACTCAGAATTAGGCTGCTTTAATCAGGTCTTCCGGAACCAGAAACATTTCTCAGAAACATTTCTCATAATCTATAATTCTGCAATAAATTGAATAGCATTGTAACAGATGTATTTGGATCAAAAGGAGGAAGCGGGACACGGCGAGATCCAACTCAAAAGGGCTTTATTTCCCACAGCTTCACAGTGTATATATATATATATATATATATATATATATATATATATATATATATATATATATATATATATATATATTCCACTTTTCAGTGGTCACAATCAAATTGATGCTTTTCAGCACAATACAAATCACACTCAGGAACACTGCTCCGTGCAGCTCTCTCTCCCTATCAGTGGACTGGGCCGTCTTTTTCCTCCCCCGACTCTCACTGTGAACATGGAAATGGTAATTAGTCACAGTTCATCTCAGGTGGATGTTCTTACCGCTTTCTCTCTCCCCAGGTGGGCACTTGACAACGCCCTCACCTCCACATACCCCCACCATCGACTCAGGCCGGGGAAACCATCCAGACCATCCTTTTCTGGAGAGGAAGTCTGCGACAGCCATCTGTGCCCCAGGTCTGTGGACCACCTCGAACTTAAATGGCTGGAGTGTCAGATACCAACGGGTGATCCGGGCATTGGCATCCTTCATGTGGTGGAGCCATTGGAGCAGGGCGTGGTCCAAATAGATAGTGAATGCTCGTCCCAACAAATAGTAGCAGAGAGTGAGGACCACCCACTTGATGGCCAAACACTCCTCTATGGTGCTGTACTTCGACTCTCTCATAGAGAGCTTTTGACTAATGTACAGCACCGGGCGCTCCTCCCCCTCCACCACTTGGGACAGAACAGCACCCAGCCCCCTGTCTGATGCGTCCATCTGTAAAACAAAAGGGAGAGAGAAATCAGTGGAATGCAGAAGCAGCCCGCCACAAAGTGCAGCTTTTACCTGTGTGAAAGCTTGTTGGCATCCACTGAACCAGGTCTGGGGCTCCCTTTTTAGTGTGATCAGTCAGCAGGCTGGTGATGTTGGAAAAATTAGGCACAAACCTTCGATAGTAGCCGGCCAGCCACAGAAGCTGTCTCACCTCCTTTTTGGTCTTGGGTCTCAGTCAGGTCATGATCGCTGCAGTTTTATCAATCTGGGGATGCACCTGCCCCTGACCCAAGTGGAACCCCAGATACTGTATCTCCACCCACCCAAATGCGCACTTTTTCGGGTTTGCTGTGAGCCCCGCTCGTCACAGCGACATCAGAACCACCCTCGGATGCTCTATATGCCATTGCCAGTCATTACTGTAAATAATGATGTCATCCAAATAAGCAGTGGCATACGCAGCATGCGGTCTGAGGACTTATCCATAAGACGCTGAAACGTAGCCGGGGCCCCAAACAAACCGGACGGAGCCATCGCTCTTAGACACCAGAATCACCAGGCTCGCAAAATCGCTGTGGGATTCTTCTATTATGCTCATATCGAGCATGGCCTTTAATTCTTCCCGTACTACTTGTTTCTTGTGTTCAGGTAAATGGTCCTCCGCCAACTACACTGCTTCAACCAGCAACACCGGTCGGTGGCACTGGACCCACTCTGCAGTTCCTTTTGGTAGTTTGGAGACTAATTGTTTCAGTACCATGAGATCGATGACACCCCCATCGCTGCTGGGCTCCTCGGCCAGCACCCACCGCCAGCAAGCTTCACGGAGCTGTTGAGCGAAGGCAAATGGGTGGCCGAGTTGGGCCTCCCCTGTCAGCAGCAGTAGGAGGTGGACTGCCCATTGCGCCTGCGGCCATTCCAGGCCATGCCAGCGTCACATGGAGGTTCGCTGCTGCCGGAGTCACGGCGTGCGCCCAAGTACCAAGCTCCGCAACGCCCGTCGGTCCTCTTCTTGGCCTCGAAGGAGTGCCTCGAAGCGCTGTTGCTGCTCCGCCCGCAGATCCATGAGGGCCTGGTGTTGAGCCTGGTGGATGCTGGCGAGGGATCGGAACACTTCCTTCAGTGGCGAAGATGACTCCATAGCAGCATACCTTCCTCCTTATCCCAGGTTTTGGCACCAATGTAACAGATGTTTGTATTTGTATCAAAAGGAGGAAGCGGGATACGGCAAGATCCAACTCAAAAGGGCTTTATTTCCCATAGCTTCACAGTCTATATATACGTATATTCCACTTTTCAGTGGTCACACTCAAATTGATGCTTTACAGCACAATAATCACACTCAGGAACACTCTGCTCCGTGCAGCTCTCTCTCTCTCCCTTTCGGTGGACTGGTCCATCTCTAATCTCCCCTGACTCTCACTGTGAACATGGAAATGGTAATTAAGGTGGATATCCTTACTGCTTTCTCTCTCCCCAGATGTGTGCTTGACCATGCCCTCACCTCCACAAGCATCTATGCTAATATTATTCTATTTGGATTCATAACCCAAGGTTACCAGAGCCGGCCAGATCCAGCTCCGTTCCTGCTTGGTGTCAGACTCCACTGCTACATGTTGCTGAGTGATGATGTCAAACTACAGCCGGTGCTAGCCAGACATCACTTCAGTCTTTTACGATGGACTGCAGAGGATGAACTGATGCCAACTCCAACTATAAGACATCGGATACTTAATATGCCACTGCCTGAACCTTGGATTTAGGATGGACCCCACCGAACCTCACCGAAATGACCTGCTGGTTGAACTGCAATGCACCTCATTGATCTCTGCCTGCATCACCTTTGTTTATTAATGGACTACACTCTTGAAATGGAATACATAGACTATCAATTAATTGCCAACATAAGCCTTCATCAGCCAACTAACAAAGGACAATGCATCTATGTGAACTTCTGCAGTTAATACAGGATGGACTTCAAAGACATTAGTCATTAATTTTACAGCATTCTAAGATGCTATTCTGCTCATTACAATTGTACAGAGTGGTTATCTGAGTTACTGTAGCCTTTCTGTCAGCTCGAACCAGTCTGGCCATTCTCTGTTGACCTCTCTCATCAACATGGCGTTTCTGTCCGCAGAATTGCCTTTCACTGGAGGTTTTTTGGTACCATTCTGAGTAAATTCTTGAGAATGTTGTGTGTGAAAATCCTAGGAGATCAGCAGTTACAGAAATACTCAAACCAGCCCTTCTGGCACCAGCAACCATGCTATGGTCGAAATCACTGATATCAAATTTTTTCCTCATTCTGATGGTTGATGTGAACATTAACTGAAGCTCCTGACCCATATCTGCTTGACTTAATGCACTGCAATGCTGCCAAACGATTGGCTGATTAGATAATCACATGAATAAGTAGGTGTACAAGTGTTCCTAATAAAGTGCTCAGTCATTGTATATTGTATTTGAGTGCTGAATTGTAATGCCATACATTTCTATGGACCAAGGAGAGGAAGCTGTCATGGCCAAACTCCCAAATATTTGGAGTATGGGCTAAAATAAACTATATTACTTCTTAGATTTTGTCTATAGAAAAAAAAAAAAAAGGTCAATTTAAAAAAACAAACAAACAAACACCAAAAAAAAAAACAAACAAACAAAAAAAAAACATTCCAACTATTATTTCACATGTTAGATTTGCTGGATTTTCAAGTCATTTTTGTAACAGCACTGATAATAGCAAAACCAACTGCCAAAGACTGTTTAGCCCGAGACGGAGCACATTAAAATTAATGGGAGAAGTTGGAATGCCCAATATGGTGGATGTAGAAAAGGAAGTCCTGCCTTACAGGTAAAATAACCAATCACCTTTTGGTCGCAGAGTGGACAGACTTGCCTTAAAAGGGCTTTGGTTCTGCATAGAAAGAAAGCCTATAGTGGACCAAAGCATCCATGTTCTGACCATGTGGGTTTAAAGACCTCCGTTTATGTAGACTACAATCTGCAGTTCCATAATATTAGGGAAAATAGCTTTATAATGAGTACAACTTGTATGGTCATATATTGATGGACTACAAGAACACTTCATCTATGTGCACTTCTGCAGTCAATTCTGGATGGATTTCCTTTAGTTTCAAACATTGCCCACCAACATCTACTCAGTTTACTCACATTAAACAAGACTTTAATTTTATATATATATACACACACACACTAGTACTGGCATCATATTCATGCTGTATTGCCAGAGGGGAACTTGAGGCCTAAAGGCATCATTTTCAACCACATAATGAACATTTTAAGACATTACAGCATCATTTTCTGTAAAGCTGCTTTGAAACTGTGTGTTGCGAAAAGTGCTATATAAAAAAATATGACTTGACTTGAAAAGATATGCTTATTTAGATACAGTATGCTCAGGCATATTGTTTTCAGTATGTGAGGTCATAAGAAGACAACTATTCAATTTTAAGGTCACATTAAGAAACACTTTCATATGAAGTTATCTATCAAACATTTATTATAATGTATCATTATAAGAACTCCTCTTATTTAAAATAAAATGAAGAGATTTGAGAAGTGAGTCTGTTTTGATTAAAAAGTGGGAAAGAGTGGGCCATGAATTTGAGAAAAGTCTCAAAAGTATTTGGGGACTTTAAAAGGGTCATGACATGAGGAATAATATTTTCCTTGATCTTTTGACATATAAGAGGTCATTGTATTATAAAAACATACTGTAAGTTTCAGAAGTGAAAACTTCCTCCTTAATAGAAAAAGAGCATTAATTTAAACCAAGCTGCAAAAATGGCTCGTTTTGGAATTCGTGGAACTTGTGAGTCACAAGGACCAAATACATCTGCATATGCAACACCTATTTTTCCATCATTGGACCCTTGGCCCCACCCATTTGTGCTCAGTCAGTCACACAGGTGAAGACAGGAGAGAGATGGCCTGTCATGGGAGATTCATCCAAAGTGGACTTACACAAGACACCTTCATGTGCCTGTCTGGATTTAAATGTTTTTCTACATAAACGTGCAGTAGACGAACGGATTTGACCGTTATCATACATCTTGCGCCGCTTTTAAAAGATGCAATGTCAAGTTATAACTCTAAAATGGAGACCCCCATTGTGTTTCATTCAGCTGTTGTGCTGTTTTGAAGGCGTCCTGGACCGTTTTTGCACCCATCTGTGCTATTTTTAATTGTTGGCCTTTTGTAAACACTGACGTCTTTGATCGTATTGGTGCCTTTCCACACGATGTGTGCTGCGTTTTAAGAGCGTTCAAGCACAACTTTTAAAAATGCATCTCATTCTGCTGCTGCCACCGACTGGGAGAAACACATGCAGTTCTGTGAGTAAACAAACACGGAATATGTGAGATGTGAAGACCAGCGTCTCTGCTTTGGCCTGTTGAAGCCCCCAACATCATGGATTGTATTACAGTCACAATATGATTCTAGCTTTGCAAAGTAACTGTTATTGAAAGATGGGGCAGTTAAAACACTACTGGAATCCATAAGTAAACAATTTTATTCATGGATATTTAATGTCATTTTATGGTGCTGTTTGAGTGAACAGTTAATATATTCAGATGAAATATGTAGGGTGTATGTTATGTGTTAACCCTGAATGCAGTGTGGAGTTTGTTCATTTTCTTCGGACTGCATTTCAAAAATATCTGTATGGGAAGGGCTGCACAATGTTAGCCAATTAGAACAGTGGGTGTTTACATTGTCTTAAAGTCTTAAAGGCATTAAAGCGTTTCAGACAGAGGGACAGAGACAAGGTGGAAAATTATCATATATGATTAGATTATAACTGTTTTGGTGCAAAACAACTATACTAAAATTATAAGTGGACGTTAAATTAGACACGCACCCTCTTTTCAAAACACCGCTCTCCAAAGTTACCGTTCAGACCGCCACCCGAACAGTCCATCTTCCCACGGATGTCAAGCACAACAGTAGCAATATAACATCCTCAGCTGACAACAGTTATGAGTCTGAATATGACATTAAAGGTGCACTCGGTTTCTTTTTGCTTGTGTCATCTAGTACTTGCAGTGACACCTAGTGGTGTGGATACAGCATAATTTAAAATCAATAGTTTTAAGTTACAGATGCCATTGTAGAAATTCCCTATTCACAGTCAGCCATGATATAATTTAATCCAAGAGTGAAAGTGTCCAATAACAGGCTGGTTAGATTAAGCAAGTAGTATTTGACTGGTCATGTGATCTCAATACGGCAGCCCCCATTAGGGGACCCTCTCCATGTACAATAAAACAGCTTTTATAAGGTTACTGATGTGACTGGAGTCTTCTTTCATGTGCTGATGATTATATACGTTTCAAAATTACAATTCATTTATTTAGTAGTAAAACTTTTTTAATGAGGAAAAAAATCACAGAGTGCACCTTTAAAACTGAAGCAACCGCTTCAACTACTCCAAAATGGCTGTGTCTCGTTTGGAAGTCTGCATGCTAGGTAGGACGCGTGCTTTG
Organism: Myxocyprinus asiaticus; assembly: GCF_019703515.2. Classification (NCBI taxonomy): domain Eukaryota; kingdom Metazoa; phylum Chordata; class Actinopteri; order Cypriniformes; family Catostomidae; genus Myxocyprinus; species Myxocyprinus asiaticus. Next base: position 21,404,434 of record NC_059389.1, on the reverse strand, counting down.
AAGGCTGCAGTATACCGAGTGTCCTCCTTTAAACAAGCCTCGTTAAGGCCTTCGTAGGACAAACGGAAACGTAATGTAACATGGTTGCTATGACAGCATGCCAGTCTTTAACAAGCGCGAGCGCTTCCAGTGAGAAAGGAACAAAGTCCCTTTAGAAGGGAATGTATGAGGTACATTTTAGGAGAGTTATAATGATGTAAAGAGAAAAGAAAATAGATTTTGCAGTTGTACTTTTAGTCTAATACTTTATTTTAATTATATATTAATATAATAATACATATTATATACTCTGCACCCATCTACTGAGGTACTTCAACTTGGGAATTAACATTCCTTGCGTTTGAACATCATATTTTCGGGCAAATTGGCAATATTTTTATTTTAGCCATTTCCGTTGAAGCAAAGAATTGTGGGTTGTGAGTGCCCGCGAAGGATACACCTCATGCATCCTCCGAATTCCCGTTAAAGAAGGTCGCATTCGAAGTGTCCTATTGGCTTTTATGAACAAGACAGCCTCGATGACATATGCGGCCGACAAATGCGACCTCCGGAGGACACAGCCTTCCAAACGAGACACAGCCAATGAGAACGGTTGACAGGCAGAATCAAATTGTTCTTATTGGCTGATCTAAGAATGTGTCCGCGGCCCACGGTCACATTTTTGTTTGCTGTTTACAATGCTGCCAAAGAGACCGGTGAGATATCTCAGGACACTCTCAGAACATTTTCTGCATAGCAACTCGCTTACAACACCTTTAATGGACACGTTTCACTGAGTTAATTCTGACAACCAGAAGGTGTCAATGCATTTATTTTTTTATTTATCTTAATTTGAACAGTACAGTATATCAATTGTTTTATAATGTAAAACAGACTTCTTTATGTGCATCGTTTTGTTTGAAGAGTGTTTGTGCTATTGATGCCACTTAATGTTATTTTTATGTAATTCATACATTTTAAGTGTGGCGTAAGTGCCCAAATACTTACCAGTGTATTACAATGACCTTTGAGATTAAAGGAATGCTTAAAAATGAGTTCAGTGTTTAAGTGAATCCAATTACGTTTCATACTGAGTCAGTTTGTATGTGTTTGTACTTCTATAATTCACTCAATAATGCTTTAACGTTGAGCAGAACCAAGTGCAATGATGACACCTTCTGGACGATTACCGCGGCATAAAATTACTTTTTTTTGGGTTCTCGTTGTGTACGTGCGAGCACAGTTGTTGCGTGTTTTAAAATGGACTACCGCAAAAAGTGACATGGCATGCTATGATACGATAATCTCAAATAAAATATTTATTACAGACACTGATTACATCATCGCGTAACTCTACTGGCAGACGAATAATAAACCCCATACAAACTTGGGCGAACCAGGAAAACAAACCCGCAGCGGTTCCAGTATCATTGACTGCTGAAACAACAGCTTATCTATTATACACGACACATTGACATCTGGTAAGTAGAGGTAAGCCTTTATTTTACCTGTGCATTGAGTTTAATGATCAATCTGTGTCAAAAATGAGGATCATGTACAGGAACAGCGTTCTATGAATTTGTAACGACATAACAGACATTTGCAATCTGACTGCGTATGTGCATACAGCTGCAACATGTTGACATGCTAATGTAAGGATTGCAAACCTGTAACTCACTGTTCAGTCATTGAGATCTGCATTTTCAATGCAATTTTCTAGACATGTCTCATGGTGCAAGGCAGACTGTATTTACATGCCTATACTGTTTGTTATTGTTGGGGATACAGAAGAAGAAAGGGCTGTGCTGTCTGTGAATATATAACCTATAATAATAATAATAATAATAGTTGTGTCTCAAAACCTAGTGATCAGGCTTCCCAGAAAGCCTATTGATATCTAGGTAGGGAGCTAACTAGAAATACTGTTTAAAACACTTTCTGTTTATCAGACTTGTTGACAATGTCACTAGTTAACTACATCATATGCCCCCCCCCCCCCCCAAAAAAAATGCTGTCTATGTAGACAGCCTAACAGGTTTCGAGACACATTCATCCAGTGTGCAAGGTATCATGACTCAGCTTTAGATTAGCTGACATGGATGTGTTGGGTGGGAGTGATAGAAAGCATCCTTTCAGTTTTACATTGTATTTCTGTGTTGTGTTGAACAGACGCAAGGACTTCCTTTCTAGGTAGATGACTGTTTTGAAAGCAGAAGGGCGAGTAGATACATGTAAGCAGTCTTTCAATGTTTTTTTCCATTTAAGAACTTTATTCCATGTTAAACAAAAGTACATAATAGTGTAGAATCTAGATAAGAACAAAGAGCATTTCAGAAGGCTACATCTTTGGAAACATCAAGAGATGTTTTCAGGGATTTGAGAACCTCTCATCGTAGTACCTCACTTAAGCTTTAAGATGTTGTATTGTTTGCAGTTGTACTTGATTTATTATGAGAAACTGTAAAAAAGAGAACATGTGTGTAAGGAGCTATTTCTACCTGGTCTGACCCTTATAAATGACTTTATTGGTGAAACCTCTTGTTGTCAGATTGATTGTGTTATGTTAAATAAGCCTAATATTTCTACTTTATTAAAACCAATTAATTTAGATGTAACAACCTGAAGCACATTTTTTTTTTAGGTTAACTTACAAAACATTTCTTACAGTGTGGCCAAGATGGTCAACCAATTCAAGCTGCAATTTGAAAAATGGTTAACCACCTTCGAAAATTGGTCAACCAGACTTTAACAGTGTTGACCTTGGCACAACAGCTGAAACCATAAGCTATGAACATAAACGGCTGGCTAGAAACCTTTATGAGTGTGAATAAAGGGCTTGTGACTATTAAACTTAACTAACAAAATAAAATGGCTGACTAAAGTATAAATGCAAAAGACTTATTTTCTTTGTGTTTTTAAATTACACATTGTTCCTATGCATTTCAATTCTTTAAAAGGTGCAAAAGTTATGCACTGCTGTTAGGGCTGTGTACAAAGTAAGCTGTCAATCTATTTTTAATCGAATTAATCGCAATTAATCGCATATCAATATTTAACGCGAAAGGCCCCTAAATAAAGGTAATTTAGAATATAATAATTAAAATAATTAGAAATATATAATATATATTCTAATTCAGACAATTTAAATGCATATACATACAGTATATTGTGGTAACAGACAAGTAAAGCATTTAGACATACTGTAAAAAAAGTCAAAATATTGCTTTATTTTTTCTCTCTATTGCTGTCTTTGAGCACCAGAGCGTGTCAATTCCGTATCATTGAACATAGCCCTATTATTGGCCTACATCCCTCTGCTCTATTTTTAGTTGTTGGTAAATGTACTCGTGCTCCAGACGGACACTTTTGTAGCGTCTCACTTTGGTTGCATCGCGTCTCCCTAGTTTTCAGGATCTCTAGTCCTGAGTGCTGTGTTTTTAGTATGATGTGCCAATCTAAACACTTTGAAAAACGTGTCTCGAGATCCCAGCTCGGTCCAGCTGTCTTTGAGCCCCAGATTGCGTCATCTGTGGAAGGCTCTGCTGCTGCCTGCTCGTTGGTTTGACGAGGCGCGTTACCTATACAGCTGCCTTGCTGACTGCCCCCTACTGCATCATGGTGATAAATCAAGCTTGAATTTCTCAGATTGTAGGAACATTCCTTATTATGGTATTTATGTACAGGTCGGGGGCAGGATTTGTTGTGTTATTTTTGTTTCAAATTTTTTTTCATATAATTAATTGCTCGAAAATAACGAGTGTGGTGGTGTAGTGGACTAATGCACTGAACTGGTAAGCAGAAGGTTGTTGGTTCGATCCCCACAGCCACCACCATTGTGTCCTTGAGCAAGGCACTTAACTCCAGGTTGCTCCAGGGGGGATTGTCCCTGTAATAAGGGCACTGTAAGTCGCTTTGGATAAAAGCATCTGCCAAATACATAAATGTAAATAACGGCTTTATATAGTCCTAGTAAAATTATGTATTTTATGATTTATTGCGATCTTCATCTCAATCATCCTGAAATTGATTCTTTTCAAAAATGAATATCTTCGTAATGTAATGAGTTAGAAGGTTCCCTGTATTATTTACAGCATTAGCAGATAAAAAATGTCTTTCATATGTAAGCAAAATGGACAAAATAACTTGACATATACCCAAACAAAATGTATTGGAATGAAATCGAGAGCTTATGAATCGGAATCAAATTGGGGAATGTGTGAATCAAATTGGGGAATCTGTATGGATACCCAGCCCAAACTGCTGTGGTTGCAGACATTGTTTTTCACAGTAACATGTTTACATATTCCCCTCCTCTTGTTTTTGAATAGAAGTCCAGGCCATGGCAGGCACCTTATACCCACAACTGCTGCTGTCGAGGCAGTACTGCAGAGTTATCTCTGTGATTCACTCGCAAATTCACACCAGCAGTGGGTTGGCCTTTAAAGATCACTACAAAGTTCTTGTGCTCGGTGGTGGGAGTGGTGGCATAGCAATGGCTGCACGTATGAAAAGAAAGGTTGGTGCGGAAAATGTGGCCATCGTGGAGCCCAGTGAGGTATGCCGAATTTCTCTTTTGTGTCAGCTTTTTTAAAGAGCTTTTTGAGATAGTTCACCCCAAAATAAAAAGTTGCTTGCAACCTCATTTTGTTCCAAAATCAAATTACTTTTCTTCTGTGTTCTGTGGAACTCAAAAGGAGAAATTTTAAGATTGTCCAAGCTGCTCTTTTCCATACAACAAAAAAGTGTAGTGACCAAGCTCCAAAAAAAAAAAAAAAACTACACAAAAAAACATAAAAGTAGTGTATATGATTACCACTCTATTCCAAGTCTTTTGAATTCATATGATAGCTTTATGTGAGGAACAGACAGAAATATAGGTTGTTATTCACTGAAAATCATCCCCTTTGCTGCAGCCCTAAAATCTAATTTGTGCTTCCGCATATTCGTGTTTGGCGAATTGTGTTCAGTTACACGACACAAAAGAAACAATGGCATTTAGTGTGATTGATGTCAGACTTTGTGTGACATGTCTGAACATGCCAAGTTTTAAAATACGCATGCAAAAGTGAGATTTGAGAGCTATGGCGGAGGGGAAGATTTTCAGTAAATAACGTAATTTCTCACAACAAACTTTTGTATGGTTTCAGGCCACACCCACACTAATCAGTTTTCAATTTCCTAATGTCATAGTTTTCCAAAGTATATGGTAATGGAGGTCGTTTTTGAAATGCCCCATTTTCAGTGGCGAAAAACACTGTTTGAGAGGCATAAATTTTGCGAAAACAAATATGTTTTTTTAAACAAAAATGTAAAAATTAGAAAACTTAGAATACAGCACACAATCATGTGGACTACTTTAATGGTGCATTTGTTGTGTGGAAAAATATCTCCTTCATGGCTTTGTCAGTTGATGACAGTTGAACTGAATGACAGTTGATGATGACAGAGTATTTATTTTAGGTGCACTGTCCCTTTAAGAGACCCCTACATTGTTAGCCTGGTTGTTCTTGAGGTATCAGGCATGTCACTGCTGGGATTCAGGTTTAACAAGTTCCTATTTAAGTGCATGTGTGGACAAGTAGGTCAAAGTCTATCATAGTACAGTTACAATATAAATAAATATACAGGTGCATCTCAATAAATTAGAATGTCGTGGAAAAGTTCATTTATTTCAGTAATTCAACTCAAATTGTGAAACTCGTGTATTAAATAAATTCAATGCACACAGACTGAAGTAGTTTAAGTCTTTGGTTCTTTTAATTGTGATGATTTTGGCTCACATTTAACAAAAACCCACCAATTCACTATCTCAACAAATTAGAATACATCATAAGACCAATAAGAAAAACATTTTTAGTGAATTGTTGGCCTTCTGGAAAGTATGTTCATTTACTGTATATGTACTCAATACTTGGTAGGGGCTCCTTTTGCTTTAATTACTGCCTCAATTTGGCGTGGCATGGAGGTGATCAGTTTGTGGCACTGCTGAGGTGGTATGGAAGCCCAGGTTTCTTTGACAGTGGCCTTCAGCTCATCTGCATTTTTTGGTCTCTTGTTTCTCATTTTCCTCTTGACAATACCCCATAGATTCTCTATGGGGTTCAGGTCTGGTGAGTTTGCTGGCCAGTCAAGCACACCAACACCATGGTCATTTAACCAACTTTTGGTGCTTTTGGCAGTGTGGGCAGGTGCCAAATCCTGCTGGAAAATGAAATCAGCATCTTTAAAAAGCTGGTCAGCAGAAGGAAGCATGAAGTGCTCCAAAATTTCTTGGTAAACAGGTGCAGTGACTTTGGTTTTCAAAAAACACAATGGACCAACACCAGCAGATGACATTGCACCCCAAATCATCACAGACTGTGGAAACTTAACACTGGACTTCAAGCAACTTGGGCTATGAGCTTCTCCACCCTTCCTCCAGACTCTAGGACCTTGGTTTCCAAATGAAATACAAAACTTGCTCTCATCTGAAAAGAGGACTTTGGAACACTGGGCAACAGTCCAGTTCTTCTTCTCCTTAGCCCAGGTAAGACGCCTCTGACATTGTCTGTGGTTCAGGAGTGGCTTAACAAGAGGAATACTGTAGCCAAATTCCTTGACATGTCTGTGTGTGGTGGCTCTTGATGCCTTGACCCCAGCCTCAGTCCATTCCTTGTGAAGTTCACCCAAATTCTTGAATCGATTTTGCTGGACAATCATAAGGCTGCGGTTCTCTCGGTTGGTTGTGCATCTTTTTCTTCAACACCTTTTCCTTCCACTCAACTTTCTGTTAACATGCTTGGATACAGCACTCTGTGAACAGCCAGCTTCTTTGGCAATGAATGTTTGTGGCTTACCCTCCTTGTGAAGGGTGTCAATGATTGTCTTCTGGACAACTGTCAGATCAGCAGTCTTCCCCATGATTGTGTAGCCTAGTGAACCAAACTGAGAGACCATTTTGAAGGCTCAGGAAACCTTTGCAGGTGTTTTGAGTTGATTAGCTGATTGGCATGTCAAAATATTCTAATTTTTTGAGATAGTGAATTGGTGGGTTTTTGTTAAATGTGAGCCAAAATCATCACAATTAAAAGAACCAAAGACTTAAACTACTTCAGTCTGTGTGCACTGAATTTATTTAATACACGAGTTTCACAATTTGAGTTGAATTACTGAAATAAATGAACTTTTCCACGACATTCTAATTTATTGAGATGCACCTGTATATATGTATATATGTATATGTATATATGTATATGTGTATATATATATACACACACACACACAGTACTGTGCAAAAAGTCTGGGGCACATTAGATGTTTCACAAAAGCATTTGTCTTAAGATGGTTATTTATATCTTCAGCTTTAGTGTGATACTTTTGCAAACAGAAAAGTTTAGAATAGAAGAACAGGGAGCCGTGCAACAGATGTCATGGCCCCCACAAAGCCCCCCACTGAATGTTGTATCAGTCTGAGATTACATAAAGAGACAGAAGCAATTGAGACAGCCTAAATAGATGTGGCGAATTCTCCTGTCTGCCAACAACCAAGAAAAACTGTGTCCAGGTGTACCTAGGAGAATTGGTGCTGTTTTAAAGGCAAAGGTGGCCACACCAAATATTGATTTAGCTTTTTTATGTTTACTGGACTTTGTATGACATTAAGTGATAAATGAAAACTATGTTATATTTTAGCATCTTCAAAGTAGTCACCCTTTGCCTAGAATTTGCAGACATGTACTCTTGACATTTTCTCAACCAACTTCTTGAGGTATCACCCTGGGATGCTTTTTAAACAGTATTGAAGGAGTTCCCATCTATGTTGGGCACTTATTAGCTGCTTTTCTTTATTATTTGGTCCAAGTCATCAATTTCAAAAACTTTTTTTTTTTTTTTAATTACATATTAGTTTTATAATGAAATAAATTAATATGGTGGCACAATTATATTTTTGTCTACAAAACTAATTTCAAACATTTAAGCATACGCCTTCAGATCAAAAGATTTTTAAGATCATGAGAAACATTTCAGTCAAGTGTTTCAAAACTTTTTGTGTATGTATGTGTGTGTGTGTGTGTGTATATATATATATATTGCTTACATGTACATTACATTATTTTACAACATCACAAGTTTAAAGATGAAGTTCAGTTTAATGCTCTCAGTGGCTCATTATACATTACATAAAATCAAAAGCTTTTCTCTATAGTTTGCAGTTGCATCTTATTTCCTCATTAAAGGGATAGTTTACCTACAAATTAAAATTGTCATAATTTACTAACCCCCATGTTGTTCCAAACTTGTATGACTTTCTTTCTTCCATGAAACACACAAAGAGATGTACATGATGACAAAATCCTTATTTTTAGGCGAACTATCTTTTTAAACATTAGTATATAATTCACTTTTTCCCCCATACCAGATGCATTATTATCAACCTATTTGGACATTAGTTGGTGCAGGGGCTAAAAAAGTTGCCTCCTCTGGACGACCAACAGCTAGTGTTATACCTTCAGGTGTGATGTGGGTCAAGTCAAAGGTGGCAGAGTTTGATTCTCAGAACAACACTGTTTGGATGGACTCTGGGAAAAAGGTATGGAACATTATTTAGGCTTAAAGATCTGCTGTTAAAGTATCTTAGAGTATCAGGTGTCTGTGTTGTGAAATAGTAGGGTTTCTTTTTTCTGCATAGGATTAGTACAGAAAGGAATGGAAAATTAGTCTTTTTGAAAACTTGTAAATGAAATGCTTTTCAGGGCTCAACAATAAAGATTGCCAGTGCTGCATTGTCACTAAAACTTAGATTTGTTGATTACTTGTTTTATGTCTTGCAATCATTGTTGTTGCTAACTCTACTGATTTTAATCTCATGTTATCTAGCTGACTAACAAAGATGAGGTTTTATTAAAAGTTATGAGAATGATTCATGATAGTCTTGTAATAATCAGTTAGAATGGTTTGAACATTATATATATATATATGTAAAGTGTGTTTATAATTTTAAGGCTGCTGCATTTAAGGTTGTATAATGGAGTTGCATATTATAAACTATATAATTTCTAGATATTATTGCATATTAAAAGTATTTTTTTTAATTTTTATTTAATTTTTTTATGAAAACGTAAAATGTAATTAAAATTGTTCTGGCACATATAAAAATTCAAAGCTAAAAATAAAATGTATCCTTTTAATTTTTGGTTGGGCCAGTGAAAATGTTGGCAAGGCAAGAAAAAATCTGAACTACTGAATCTTAACTTATTGAGCCCTGCTCTTATTTGTGTTGAAAGTTGTGATATTGCATTTAATGAAATGTGCTGTTGTGATCATTGCACAGTATGATTTGATATCAGTCATCATGATGATAACATGATGACATTGCACATTTTATTGAACCCCTGAACGTGTGTCATTCTAAAGTCTCTTTTGAATAATTGTTGATATGAAGTTACATGAGTGTGTTGCATTACCACTAACAATATTGTATTAATATTGTTAGATTAAATTTACAATTATTGAAATTCTCATTTATTGTTTCCTCTCAGATTTCCTATGACTATCTGATTGTTGCTCTGGGTCTTGAGTTGCATTATGAAAAGGTGAGTTATGATTGATAGCATTTGTTTTTATTGTCATTCCATTTATATAAAAATTCAACTGCTATTCTGTGATGTGATCAAACCTCTTTTGTGATGCATGGAATATTTTGTTAAAAAGGAAACATTTCTGGCTCTTGTAGTTTTGTTTTAACAGTTTGGGTGTGGCACCATAGAGCATTGGAACATCAGTACAGAGGAAGTTTCCAAATCTTATTGTGTTTATTATATTTGTCTTGCAGACTTTATATCAAAGTTCAAGTTTAATAAACTTTCAACCTTTGATTAATGTTTAGACGGTGTCATATCCAACAAAATACAGTATATGCAAGTAAATATGAAACTATTTGTTTGTTATTAAAAAAGAATGCTCATCTGTGATGTACTTGTCAAATCATACATAATTAACCTTGTATATATGCAAATTAGAATTTTTACCCAGGGTTTATAAATGCACAGTGTGAAATCTCATAACCTCACGACCCATGATAAATGACTAACCCAGAGTGAAGTTTGAACATGGTGAAACATGGAAAAAATAAATAAAACCAAGATGACGTTAACCCAGGATTAAATATGATATTGGGTTATCAATTGTGAAAAGCGACAAAACTGTACTCAAGTAAAAGTACAATTACTTTAAAAAAAAAAATTACTCAAGTAGAAGTAAAAGTGCTAACATAAATAATTACTTGAGTAAGAGTAAGAAAGTATCCAATTAAAAGAGTACTCAAGTAGTGAGTAACTCGTTACTTTCACAAATGACATAATGGACATTAACTCCTTACATTACATTACATAATACACATTTAATGTATTACAGAATTATTATTTTATTATTATTGATGAAAACTCTGTCATCATCATCATGTTGTTCCAAACCCGTATGACTTACTTTCTTCCATGCAACACAATAAGGAGATTTTAGACAGAATTTTAGCCTTGGTCACCATTTACTTTCAGTGAATGTGTTTTTTTTTTTCTCTTTATTTTGAAAGTGAATGGTGACTGAGACTGTCTGTCCCTAACATTTTGTCTAACATATTTTGTGTTCCACATAATACAAAGGGTCACACGAGTTTGGAACAACATGATGGAAATGATGATGGAATATTAAATTATGGCTTAGCTGAGCTATCACTTTAAAGGGATAGGTTTCCAAACCTCTCTTCTTATTGACAAATTCATCCAGATCTGACAAGAGCCCTTAAAGGGATAGTTCACCCAAAAATGAAACACAAATTATGATTTTTAGAAGAATCTTTCAACTCTGTAGGTCAGTACAATGCAAGTGAATGGGTGCCAAAATTGTGATGCTCCAAAAAGCACATAAAGGAATCATAGAAGTAATCCATACTACTCCTGTAGTTAAATCCATATATTCTGAAGCAATATGATAGGCGTGGGTGAGAAACAGATCAATATTTAAGTAATTTTTTTACTAGACGTTCTTCTCCCAGCCCAGCAGGGGGCGATATGCAGAGAAGAATGTAAATCACCAAAAACACAAGAAGAAGAATGTGAAAGTGATCTGTTTCTCATCCACACCTATCACATCACTTCTTAAGATATTGATTTAACCACTGGAGTTTTATGGATTACTTTTATGCTGACTTATGTGATTTTTGTGAGCTTTAAAATGTTTAGATTATACTTGCATTATATGGATCAAAAGAGCTGAGAAATTCTTCTAAAAAATCTTCATTTGTTTTCAGCAGAAGAAGGAAAGTCATACACATCTGGGATGGCATGAGGGTGAGTAAATTATGAGAGAATTTTTTTGGGTGAACTATTCCTTTTAAGGGCTCTTGTCAGATCTGTATGAATTTGTCAATAAGAAGAGAGGTTTGGAAACCTTTCTAGTAATAATTATGGTGAAAACGTGAACAATATCCCACAGGGACATTATATATAATGCTGAAATATAAACCAAAGCAAGATCATGTTTTATTAATGCCTACTTTCGCTATTTCATAGCTTTTAGTTCTTAATCCAGTGTAGTTACAGTTTTCAGTGTCGAAATAATTTAGATCATTAGTTCTGTACAGCAGTATTCGCCGCTCCCTAAACGCAGTCTACGCAGCCTGCGTAGGGCACCACATGCAGAAATGCTGTCTGTTCACGCTCCAGTTGTCAATTACACGTTTGGCAGAGCAAAAGGCATCTACACTTAACTTGGATGTTTATATGGATTTATACAGTTAATCAGCCCGAAGTAGCTGTGATAGTTTCCAGTACACCTGCGAGGGTGCGGGGTAAATGTGCAAATACTGCTCATGACATGCGGGACAAAGCGCACTGATATACTGCTGCAGATTTAAAAATGTACACTTAAAACTGATGTCACAAGATCCCATATTTACAGAATCACCCTGAAAATGACCATCACCATGTCACAGAAAATCACCATGCCCAATCCCGCGTTATCATTAGAGACAGAACTTACCTCAGAGTGCTGCCTTAAGTTGGGGCTGTGTGAGCTTCCGCTGTCATAAAAGTCCCATTCAGTAATCTCTCAATAAATAAAGCATTCATTAAAATTAAACCCAATAATGTAATGACAGGAACGCCGCCCATTGTAACGAAGTAAAAGTAACTTTTTTCATTAGAAATTGACTTCAGTGAGAGTAAAATGTACCCACTTTTAAACCTACTCTAAAAGTACATTTTTTCCCAAAACACTACTCAAGTAAATGTAACGGAGTAAATGTAGCACTTTACTACCCACCTCTGATTAGCGATACATACGCTTCATCTACGAAATGATAGGATTTTCTTTTCAAAGTTAGTCTTATAGATTTTCTTCTTTTAATTACAGATCAAGGGCCTGCCAGAAGGCTTTGAACATCCCAAAATTGGTTCAAACTACTCTCTGCAAACGGTGGAAAAGACATGGAATGCCTTGAAGAACTTCAAGGAGGGCAATGCTGTGTTTACTTTCCCAAACACTCCCATCAAATGTGCTGGAGCTCCTCAAAAAATCATGTATCTCTCTGATGCCTTCCTGAGAAAGGTATTTAGTTTAAAATGGCTTGATTTAAACATTCATTGTGAATTGTAAATCCCAGTGAAATCCCTAAAAATTGGTTATAACCATAATTTGATGCATAAATATTATGTACTATAAGCATTAATCATTACCCTTTATTAATACACTAACAACTCATTTTGGACATGGTACCACAGTACCATGGTAACTCCATGTTTTCTGACATATCATGGTAATACTATGCTTTATGTTTTGTTTGTTTTTTGGACTTGAACTATGGAAATACCATGTTTTTTTAACATATGTCATGGTAATACCATGTTTGTTTGAATTATCATGGTAATACCATTAGAGTTGGGCGATTTGTTCGAATTGTTCTATTAATTCGAATGTTCATTTTTGACACGATTTTATTGTTTTTAAAATAGTGGAATCAAAGTTTTGCATAAAATATTAGCAGACGCAGTAGATAGATACAGTGTCAATCCACCAATGGCTGATTATAAAAGAGAAAAACAGATGTTCACAGCACTTGGCTTGATGCCACCCTCAATCTGATAAGCTGAACATGTGTGGAAATATGCTCGGCCGCGCGCTCCAACGTAATATATGTTAACAACATGGAGACCGACATAAAAGTACAAGTGTACAGTGTGATTGTAGGTAGACTTCCTCCATCATGCATGTTTAAACTGGCTTAATCAAACAATAACTATGTTCTGTGTAAGCTGTGTAAATCATGAAGCACTAAGCTACATTTTCTGAGATGTCAACAGAAGTGTATGTGTTTATAATAAAGTGTTAGAACATACGTGACAGTTATTGGCGCTTCATATAAAATCATATAATGAATAGGCTATAAATGCCTTTTACCATGATGATTCAGATAGATCGCTAATTATTGCCTTATTCTGTGACGTGTTTCAAATGTACTGCATTTATAGGCCAACATTTAGGAAGCAAAGCGATCATTTTGACCAACAGCGATATAATTTCATTTTGCTGCTCTGCTCAGCGTGTACTGCTAGATGGCGCTGCATGCTCACAGCACTGACTGGCATCATTATTTTAAACTGTGCTTTTTGCGTCTTGCATTTTCAACTACACTGATATTTTTTTGATATCTGGACTCTATCTGCAGGTGTTTATGGTTATACATACAAATTGATTGATATACTAAAATACTTTATAGATAAACATGACTGTTTCTAGATGTTGATTTCTAGACAACTTTCTAGATGGACTTGATTTGGATAAAGAATAAAACCTAATTTGGCTTTGAGGTATTTTGTAGTTTTCTTATTTTATACTTTTATTTCTGAACATCAGTGCTATTTTAAATAAATTCGATTTTAATTTATTTTACTTTTATGCTGTTGACAACTTTCTGTGTGTATCACTTTTTTTGTGCATTTCTGTTACACACCTTTGTTTTCTATAATGAAAAAAAAGTAGATTTTTCTAACCAGATTGCCTTGCATTCTAATAAGGAACATGTTATTTGAATCATGTTGGAGTTTCTTTGAAAAATACCTTTAAATGTAGGAAAATCGAATTGAGAATCATAAATCTTCCTTAAGTTTGAAAGAAATCGAGATTTTATTTTTTTGCCATATCGTCCAGCCCTAAATACC